>NC_057813.1:18154325-18526066 GCF_018294505.1 Triticum aestivum
CCAATCGATCGGCTTCAGTTAGCAGCGGTAGCAAAGGAATCTCTCCATCGGGTTCAGTTAATAGCCATCGATCGATCACTCGGGTTCAGTAATGCGTAGCCTGCAGTGCAATCGCTTGGGTCTAGTTAGAGCCCAACGCCTCGCTCGGGTTCAGTTAGAGCCAACGCCTCGCACATACGCGTGTACTTGTACGAGAGAAACGCGCATCGCTCGGCCCCCGACCTCCTACCGTAACCGGGAACTCCACGAAATTTTCCTCGCCCTCGCTTCTACCACGGTTTTTTCCGTCATGGACGGCCCAAAGAATGTCATGCAGCTGCGTCTCAGGCCCGCCCAGGATGAAAAGCCCATTTTCTGTCATGATTTTTTGTCATAGACTAGGAAAAATGCCCGTGCATTGCAATGGGTAATGAAACTATCATCATAGAATCTCACTATTCCCTTTATCCTTCCACCATTTTTCTATCATCATGAAAACACCCTTATGATTTCACCACCATCGTTGCATGAGCCGCTCCATATCCTTGATGCACTCAGGCCACATGTGCACATCCGTGACACTCATGCTGCCCAGCTCCTTCGCATCCTCATTTGTGACTATCACAACTGCCTTCACATCTTCTCCGGCTCGCTGTAGGCATCCTAAGTGGCGGTAGCCTTTGAGTTGGCACAACCAGAACTATAAACTTAGTTTGGAAAGAGAGAGAGCGGCAATGGGTAGAGAGCCAATGGTTCGCGGGGTGGGGAGAGCACACATCACGTAGGGGTGTCGGTTGTGATCGTCGCCGATTGATTGCAGCAATTGTTTCCATTTTTGTGAAGAAATTGGTGATCGTTTGGTTTGAGATAAAAACCAGGTGGGGTCATCGAGGACGACGTATATAAATTTTAGGTATGAGCAATCGAGGCTAGCCCCAGAAACAATCCTACCATTTTTTTACTCCCTTTGTTCACTTTTATAAGACGTGGTACACAATTTAAACAACACCTAAAACAGTTCAATATCAACTGTCTGAAACGTCTTATAAAAGTGAACGGAGGGAGTAATAAAAAAAATAACTTCCTTTCTACGTAAATAGGCGAATCACGTCTGAATCCATCAAAAAAAATATATTCACATCAGCATCTCATTTCTAGTATTTGTTAAATCGTGTTTTAAAAATTTTCGCGCTTAAGAATATTCAAAATTCAACTACGGTACCTCCTAGTTTTTAAAAAAATGTTCATGTTTTACAAAAAGTCCAAATTCAAAAACTTGTTTCTTTTTAAAAAAATGATAGAGTTTAAATTTTGTGTTCACAAGAAGTATTCACGTATGTTTTAGGATACGGTGCTGCTGCTTGTATTGTTTAATAAATCGAGATTTGGAAACTGACACGTGAAGTTGCCTAGTGTATAGGCTAGCATGGCCTAGTCACCTATGCTAGCTCCTCGGTACGATTCCTGATGGCATACATTTCCTTTTTTTTATTTCTTGACAAGAGCACACTTTGGTGCTGTGGTATAGCGTCCGCCAATGGGCCGGCCCATCTCGGCTTGGTATGATGACGTACCAATTTTTGTTACAGTTTTTGTACCGGACGGACAGACTAAATTTTGTACCACCTCGAATAGCCATAGTTTAAAATATTGAACGGAACCTAAGCAGTAGGAAACTAAGAATATCACTTTGCTTTATTAGTAGGTATAGATATAGATATAGATATAGATATAGAAGTAGGAGCCCACCACATCTATGATGATACCCGGTTTTGTCACAATTATCGTCATAGAAGTGTCATATGTATGACAGAGAAAAATTCGTCCGGCCCAAAATTTCACAGATGTGTCTTTTTTTTTGTAGTGTGGTGGGTGGAGATGGTGGTGGACGAGGGAGGGCGACGGTTCAAATGCCTCGGCTACTACAATTTTACTATAAGGTCGGTGCTGGAGGAGTGTGGGCGACGATTGAAGTACGACAGCTACTAAAATTTGGGTAAAGAAATTGATGCGGGGCGGGACTGCCCAAGATCGCGCATGATCAAATAAGAATATGCGTGTATGATAATAAGGAAAAGTGCCGGAACCTCTGGTTTTTGCAATGCTCAAGGCAGGTAGTTTGTTTTTATATTTCTAGCTAGCTGGTCTATCGCACGCGGTTCGTCCTAATTTTTAAATAAACTTACCGGCCTTTAGCTTGTGTAGTCGTGGTGATTTTACAGCGCACTTGCATCGCACACGGTTGAGCCAGTACCTCCACCATTTGCTCGTGCTTGCGCGGTCGTGATGATTTTACAGTGCACTTGCATCGCTCACGGTTAAGACATTACCTGCACCATTTGCTCGCGCTTGCGCAGTCGTGGTGATTTTAAAGCAAAAAGATAACGTATAAAAACATAGTCTACAAATTAGCAAAACAAGGATCCCAAGGTTTATATAATCATCATGTTAGGTCACTATAGATATATTTATCTCTTTATCTCTGTAATGACCGTGTCATGGCAATTAAATGAATCTTGAGATATGCAACTTCCCACCGGGTCACCCATCCTTGTACTACTCTAGCCGAGCACGCTTAAGTTATGTGTTCTATTCGACTAGGCTAGCGGATGGGAAGCGGCACCTTGCTGATAGGAATTGCCTCCTTGCCTTTAAGGCATTTCACGCTAGTCACCCTATGGGACCTACTCCCTCCTATCACACACATTTGTTCTTTTAGAAACTGTGTGCGATATTTACATGGCTGGTGTGTCGTTGCCTAGCCTTCAATGAGCACTGACACTGGTAGTGGGAAACCAATGGGAGAAGAGATGGGGAAACCCGATGAGAGGAGTGGCGGGAAATGGTAGCCTATTTAGAAAACATAGAAGAGAAGGAAGCGTGAGCTAGCACGACGCATGTGCACAGTGCTTACCCATGTAATGCATGTGCTGTCGAAAGGGCTGAGGGTTGTCGTTCGATCTAGAAGCATCCAAAGGTGCAGACGTACGATCCGTGCGGTTTGGATTCTGGCCAATCAGAAAGTACGACACAGATCGCGCGTGCACCAGGGGGGCATTGGCCACGGTTTGGTAGGCACACGGTTTTACTGAGTGAACCGTGTGCTATTTGAAAACATTTTGTGAGAATAATCTCGGTATTTAAATCCCAGTAAATCCAAAACTCACCCGACGTGAAACTTGGCATGGTGTCACGACATGGCACATATATGTCGAGGAATTTTTTCGTCCATTTTGGCTCAAGTTCCATTATAAGCCTGTTACAAACCGGAGCTTCTCTCAAAGAAAGCCTCGTGGTTCCTATAGGGAAACGTGTCCCCCTTGTGGGGGAAACGATAATCACTGCCTCTGTTTGCCTTGTATTTTCTTCTACCGGCAACATGGAACGACAAGATATCCGTGCTAAAATTTAAACTTATTCAGGGTTCGTTTGGCCTTTTTATACACTAATTAAGTTTCCTAGGCATTTATTGTCCATAATTCAAATCTGAACCTCAAATACATGCTCCAGTTCACCAAACTGGCTAGAAAAATTATACATGCATGTGTCCTTGGGTGCATGTTTAGGTCTAATGCTAGGAATGGGAATGAATTACAACCGTACTGGCGTCCTGGCTCATCCTCAAACATATGGAATCTCGGTTTTTAAATCCCCATAAATCCTAAACTCACCAGAAAGTCATGAAAGTAGGCATGGTGTCACGTCATGGCACATAGTCGTGGTAAAAACATTGTCCAATTTGGGCCAAGCTTTATTACAAACCTCTTACAAACCGGAGCTTCTCTCAAAGAAGCCTCGTGGTTTCGATAAGGAAACGTGTTCCCCTTGTTATCCAAACATAATCACTACCTCTTTTCGCCTTGTATTTTCTTCTACGGGCAACATTGCACGACAGGATATCTGTGCTGAAATTTAAACCTATTCAGGGTTCGTTTGGCCTTTTTATACACTAATTGAGTTTCCTAGGCATTTAATATCCATAATTCAAATCTGAACTTCAAATACATGCTCCAGTTCACCAAAATGGCTAGAAAAATTATACATGTGTCCTTGGGTGCATGTTTAGATGCCATGCTAGGAATGGGAACAAATTACAACCGTACCAGCGTCCTGGCTCGTCCTCAAACATTTAGAATCTCCGTTTTTAAATCACCATAAATCCTAAACTCACAAGAAAATCATGAAAGTTGGCATGGTGTCACGTGATGGCTCATATATGTCGTGGTAAAAATATTGTCCAATTTGGGCCAAGCTTTATTACAAACCTCTTACAAACTGGAGCTTCCCTCAAAGAAGCCTCGTGGTTTTGATAGGGAAACGTGTTCCCCCTATGGCGAAACCTAATCACTGCCACTTTTTGCCTTATATTTTCTTCTACGAGCAACTTGGCATGACAGGATATCCATGCTGAAATTTAAACTTATTCAGGGTTTGTTTGGGCTTTTCATACACTAATTGAGTTTCATAGGCATTTAATGTCCATAATTCAAATCTAAACCTCAAATACATGCTCCAGTTCACCAAAATGGCTAGAACAATTATACATGCATGTGTCCTTGGGTGCATGTTTAGGTCCCATGCCGGCAATGGGAACGAATTACAACTGTATCGGCGTCCTGGCTCGTCCGCAAACATTTGGAATCTTGGTTTTTAAATACCCATAAATCCAAAACTCACCAGAAAGTCATGAAAGTAGGAATGATGTCAAGTCATGGCACATACATATCGTGGTAAAAACATTGTCCAATTTGGGCCATGCTTTATTACAAACCTCTTACAAACCGGAGCTTCTCTCAAAGAAGCCTCGTGGTTCTGATAGGGAAACATGTTCTCCTTGTTGTTGAAACGTAATCACTACCTCTTTTCGCCTTGTATTTTCTTCTACGGGCAACATGGAACGACATGATATCCATGCTGAAATTTAAACTTATTCAGGGTTCGTTTGGCCTTTTTATACACTAATTGAGTTTCCCAGGCATTTGATGTCCATAATTCAAATTTGAACTACAAATACATGCTCAAGTTCACCAAAATGGCTAGAAAAATTGTACATGCATGTGTCCTTGGGCGCATGTTTAATTAGGTCCCATGCTAGGAATGGGAACGAATTACAACTGTACCGATGTCCTGGCTCGTCCTCAAACATTTGGAATCTCGGTTTTTAAATCCCCATAAATCCAAAACTCACTAGAAAGTCATCAAATGTGGCATGGTATTACGTCATGGCACATATATGTCGTGGTAAAAACATTGCCAATTTGGGCCAAGCTTTATTACAAACCGGAGCTTCTCTCAAGGAAGCCTGGTGGTTCCGATAGGGAAACGTGTTCCCCTTGTGGCGAAACATAGTCGCTCCCTCTTTTCGCCTTGTATTTTCTTCTGCGGGCAACATGGAACGACATGATATCCATGCTAAAATTTATACTTATTCAGGGCTCGATTGGCCTTTTTATACACTAATTGAGTTTCCTAGGCATTTAATGTCCATAATTCAAATCTGAACTACAAATACACACTACTGCAGGATGCTGCTAACGCGACACTACGATCAGAGACCCTTCGAGAAATTGTGTGCGATGTAATAATCGCAAACGGTGGTGTCAGAGAACCGTCTAAAATGTGCAAAATGTTTACGATGACGGATGCATTAAACACAGTTTAGATTTTAGTTGCGTGTGTGATGCAGGGCATAAAGTTCAGTTCAATTAACTATTTGCGATGAGGAGGAACAAAAGAAATAGGCAGCCAGATGAAGGCGTGTGCGATACACAACATATGTTTCACTCGGATGATCTGTTTGTGATGAGGCAACACAAAATAAACGGTCAGCCAGATCAAGGTGTGTGTGTGTGATATACAGCATGTGGTTCACTCGGATGAACTGTTTGTGTTAAGATAAGAGAACATAAATGGTTCAATATAACAAGATGTGTGTGATACGCAGCAAACAGGTCCGTAATCAGAAATATGTGGGAAGATCGATAACAATGCAGACGATTCCTGTTAACAAGCCGTGTGTGTTGTGAGCAAACGATTCCTGGTATACAATTGTCAGTGATTGATGAAATCATCACCGATGGGTTCCCTTGTTTATTCCGTGTGCGATGTGATTTGCTTTGTCTATAGAGCATCAACAAATATACTAAAAAGACAGCATTGCATACCAAATTAAGCATACAATTAGACAAGTGACTACACAGATAACATTTTCACACACCAAAGGAAGCAATTACATGCATAGTAAACTAGGAGAAATGAGGATCTAATTAATCATCTACTTCTTGTTGCGACGATGCTTGCCATTGCTCTGCTTCCGGCTGGATCCCTAGCCGTTTTGGGGAAGGAGGCACTTCCTCATGTCAACGATCCGCCTGTACATGTCGTAGCACGTGTACGCCTCCTTGGCCGCGTACACAACGTGAGCTTTGTCGAGTTTCTCCATCCAGGCCGAGTGCCAGGCACGCTTGTCCTTGTTGCAGGAATCCTTCATGTCTCTCTCCTCCACATAGGCAAAATTGCCATGTAAGCAGGCTATAAGCCCATTATTGTAGTACTTGTTCTTAGCGGCGTGGCGACCAACCGTGTGTGGTGCGAAGTGGCTTCACTCGTGTGGGCGACGGAGGCATCCCGCACGGGCACTAGGTCTGAGAGGACGACCTTGTCGACAGTGTGTAACCTCTTTGTGGCAACCGTTTGCTGTGGCAACCGTCCACCGCCTCTTCACCTTTCCCTCTCGATTTGGAACTACTATCGCACGCTCTTCCTCCCTCCATTTTCCTTCACCCTTCGTTCTGCCATTGTTTGATCATCTTCTCCATGGAGGGAACAGGTCAGAAACGACCCCGTTATTCTTGCCCCGATCTAAAAGATGATGTGGTGGAGGAACTCATTGATTGGTGCGACGTCATCACCTCAGCTAGCATGGCAGGTTCGTTCAATTCCATCTCGACTCAACAAATATCATTCAGGAGCGGTTTGATCTCCCATATCGTCTTCGCCATGACGCTGGTCGCCGGCGTGGGGACGACGGAAGCCTCGCCTTCTGCAAGTTGATGCCACTTGATAATGATACATGTGATGTTAACATGCCATCGCTTGAGGGTAAGGCTTGGGCAGGCGCAAATGGAGATTGGGTTGTTTATATTGGGTGTAACTACGGGTGGGAACTTGTGAATGTGTACACTCGTCACCGGGTTCCACTTTCAAAAATCACAGACTTCCCTAAAGTTGAGCACATAGATGATCTGCGTACATTCAAATATGATCATGCTGACTGTCGTCTACGGAAGATAGCAATTTGTCAAGTTCCAAACCGCTCTTGGGATTACAAGAACTATGAAGGTTTTGCTATCTTCGACAAGCTTGTTGTCGTCCTTACTTCCACGCCTCGATGGATATTGCTCAAAAATTAATTTATGTACACGGATGAGTATTGTGATGAAATTCAATATGAGGGTCTTGTGTTTGCTGCCACCACTCGTGGCACTATTTTTGCATGGAATTCTTATGATTTCGGGACGTTTGTCTTCCACCATAATTATAATTGTTTCATCCACATGCATGCGGGTTAGCTAGTTTCCCTTTACTAATTAACCTTCTTGTGTTTCCAAGGTCCTGTGAACATTCCACCACCTATACTTGAAAAAATTTATAACCAAGGGGGAGATGACGATGGTGATGATCACGAGCATGTTGACGAGCATGACCTATATACTCAGTGGCGCCTGGCAACTTATTCCTATGGATCACCTCTTCTTGTATGTATACAGGGCACTGCTGATGTTACTACCGAAGCAGGTGTTGTCTCCCATGGTCACACACTCCGGACCTATTCCAACATCCATTGTAGGGTATTCGGGATGGATACTCGTGTGCTAGCGCCAACACCTTCTCCCTGATTCAGTATTGATAGTCATGGACAAAACTCGCTCTTCCTTGGATAAAACTATCCAATGATGGTGAAAGGCGATCCAGCTGCTGTTGACACAACATTACTACCGTTTATGAGAAGCAACTGTACCTATACCTCGGACATTGCTATGGTTCCCCACCATGGCTATCACAATATGCGTCAGCCTGGATGATCAGTCCTGTGTTGGTCTCGATATTGACAATAGTTGGCCCTTCATAGAGAATCAGTTATGGTTCAAAGCAAGCATTTCCAACACCGAGGATTGATTGAGCTGAAGTTCATTTCATCGCTTTGTTATTTGTTGTGTGAGAAAAACTTTAGTATTTACTAGAATGTTTTGTTGGAAATAATCTATAATCCAACATGTATCCTCGTTGTCGTTGAGTGTTGATGACTTGTTGTATATAATCCAAAGTATATTATTTTCTGGCACATATCCATTGTTGTTCTAATGCTCACGGTTCGAATAAATAATCCATTTGGCATATTGGTTACCAATTATTAATAATCTCTTGTTTGTAATTAGATAAAGACTAGCAAAAAGGCCCGTCCGTTGCATTAGTATTTACCATGGCATGTCGGGTGCCATTCCATGATAGCATGCCAGGTTTCATGAATTTCAGACGAGTTTTGGATTTACTAGAATTTAAAACCAGGTATCTCAATTTTTGCGGCCGAGTGACAGGGGCAGGGTGTTTGACATTCATTCCCATTTCTTGCATGGGACATTGGCATGCAACCAAGGACACAGATTTGAATTTTCAACCAATTTTGCATTAGAGCTTGTGCATGTAGTTCAAATTTGAATTGTGCACATAAATGCATTGAAAACTCAATTAATGCATAAGAAATGTGCTAACGAACCCTGAAAAATTCCAAAATTTAACACAACACTCATGTTGTTCTATGTTGACACTAGAGAGAAAATTAAATCAAGAAGAGGCAACGGCTATTGTTTCGTCCAGAAAGGTGAAACGTTCCTTACCGAAACCATTAGGCTTGTTGTCAGAAGCTCTGGTTTGTGAGAAGCTTATACCCAAACCTGCCCCAGATGGGACAAAAAATTTACCACGGCATGTCGGGTGCCATTCCATGATAGCATGCCAGGTTTCATGAATTTCAGACGAGTTTTGGATTTACTAGAATTTAAAAACTAGGTATCTCAATGTTTGCGGTCGAGTGACGATGGCAGGGTGTTTGACATTCCTTCATATTTCTTGCATGGAACGTAAGCATGTTACCAAGGACACATATTTGAATTTTCAACCAATTTGTATGCATTAGAGCATGTGCATGTAGTTCAAATTTGAATTATGAACATAAATGCATTGAAAGGTCAATTAATGCATACAAATGTCCAAACGAACCCCGATAAATTCCAAATTTAACACAACACTCATGTTGTTCTATGTTGTCACTAGAAAAAGAATTGAAATCAAGAAGAGGCAACGGATATTGTTTTGTCCAGAAAGGTGAAACGTTCCCTACCGTAACCATGAGGCTTGTTGTCAGAAGCTCTAGTTTGTGAGAAGCTTATATACCCCAACCTGCCCCAAATGGGACAATATTTTTACCACTGCATGTTGATGCTGTTCCATGCTAGCGTGTCAAGGTTCATAAATTTTAGACGCGTTTTCAATTTACTAGAATTTTTAAACCAAGTATCTCAATGTTAGCGGCCGAGCGATGGTGGCAAGGTGTTTGACATTCATTCTCATTTCTTGCATGGGACTTAAGCATGTAACCAAGGACACACATTCCAATTCTGAACCACTTTATATGCACTGGAGCATGTGCATGTAGTTCAAATTTGAATTATGCACATGAATGCATAGAAAACTTAGTTAATGTATAAAAATGTCCAGCGAACCCCAAAAACTCCCAAAAAATGACACCACGCTCGTGTTGTTCTATGTTGACACGAGAAAGATTTAGAAAGTAAGAAGAGGTAACATATATCGTTTGTCCCCTAAGGTGGCATGTTCCCTACCGAAACCATCAGGCTTGTTGTGAGAGAAGCTCCGATTTGCGAGAAGCTTATTCCCAAACCTGGCCCAAATGGGAAAATATTTTTACCATGGCATGTCGATGCCATTCCATATCATGTGAAGTTCATGAATTTCAACCGAGTTTTCGATTTACTATAATTTTAAAACCATGCATGTATCTCAATGTTAGCGGCTGAGCAACAATGTCAAGGTGTTTGACATTCATTCTCATTTCTTGCATGTGACCTAAGCTTGCAACCAAGGACACACATTTGATTTTGCAACCCATTTTTAGGGACTGGCGCATGTGCTTGATTTTGAATTGTGCACCTGAAATTTCTAGAAAACCAATTTAATGTATAAAATTTCCAAACGAACCCTGAATAATTCCAATTTTTTTACGACACACATATAGTTGCATGTTCACTACAGATAAAAGGTCTAGCAATTCAAATATTGTCCATTGACGTTGTGACCCCATTATGTAATTCAAATCAAAATGAAAAATCAAGTAGATCCCACACAGTTTATTATCACCAACCGTGTGAGATACAGTACAAAATATCCTGGAGCACTGTTGGTGTATAGTACACCTATGGCTTACGCGAGAAGGTTCGTCGGCTACAATCCATAGCCGGCGTGTCAAGCACACTAGCTTGTTCCCCAAATACTCCCGCCTCTGCATCCCTCGCCATCTCAAAAATATCTACTCGCCCTTGATCCAAATTTTCAGTAACCCCGCTTTGTTACTCCCGCCTAGTAAAATTTTCAGTTGTCGCAGTATTTCCTCAAACACCACCTTAACCCACCCCCTCCACACACACCACACACTCCACAAAACCTGCGCTCACCGACACACACCAACCCCATAACCATTGGTAGGTCTCTGCCATCGCCGCCGCCTCCATCCTCAACCTTTGCCTGTGTGACGGGGAGCTCGAGGAGCCAATGGCCCAAGAGAGGTTTATCGTGGCCTCTTCGCCCGACGCCGGTGAGGTGGCTGCCGAGGTGTCCCTGTCGTCCTCCGTGGGCTCTTTATCGATCCGCCATGGCCGGTCCCATGATCCGCCAGCCGCCGCACATGCCGGTTCGAGGACTTCCCCATCCTCCCTCGGACTCGGACCCGGCAGCCGACGAGGTCCTACCTCGGGGTCCGGCAACGGCGGGGGGGGGGGGGACGTGGGTCGCCGAGATTACAGATTGGGAGACCCACACCCACCGGTGGCTCGGTAGCTTCCACACGGCCGAGATCGCGGCCATGGAGTACGACCGCTGGTAGGTCCTCTACCACGGCGCGACGGCTAGGCTCAGTTTCCCCTTTGGCACACGCCCGGTCCACCTCATTCTGCCGGAGCCAGGGTGGTGAGCTCGGCTATGGCGCGGGAGGACCACGAGGCGTGGGAGTGCCTCGAGGCCGAGGCCGCCGACGAGGCCTACATGCAAGAGCTAGGCCGGCAGCACCCAGAGCTCATGGAGGCGGAGCGGGCGATCTTTGCCAGCATGGAGGGCAGCGAGGTTATCACACTCTCCTCCAATGACGAGGTCGAAGGCGGCGAGGGTGGCGGCGCAGAGGGCATCCGGGTGGGCAGCGAGGACGAGGAGATCAACGTCGACGAGTGGAGGAGTGCCTTCCCCAACGACCCCGATGACGGCACCATCCCGGACCCGGCTCGTGGCACACCGTACCTGATGAGGGAGGATTGGCTCGACCTCTACTTCGACCGAAAGTAGTTTAGTTGTTTTATGTTCGGTTATGCAAAACTATCTATGTTTATGTTTGAATGCATGCTACTTTCGGTTGAACCTGCTTTGAACTTGATCAAATTGAAGTTTACAACATTAAGTTTAGGCGATCGACTAGAAACGGCCAAAAATTGCTGGAGTATATGTATATCCACTAATTGTTTAGTCCTTTAACTTTTAAAGGATCAGCTAGAGATGGCCTTATGCCTTGTTTATTTCAGTTCTTCACAATGTGATGCTCTATATGTGCAGCCATTTGCCATGCAATTCAATTTCATCAATAACAGTTTCAACAATACCACTATGAATTACGATATTTGGTTGATGTTAAGGATATTGTAGTTAACACGCCTTTTCGTTTTTTTTACAATAACTAGTGTACTTTAGACCTGCACAATACCAGTTTGAATGACTATTTGTATGTTTATAAATGTTATGCCTGATGCAGTTAACACACCTTTCCCCTTCTTGTTTTGCTTAACTAGCGTGCTTAAGCTTGCACACTGAAGCTATCATTTGTCGATTATGTTGTCTACCATGGATATATTTGGTTTATGTTTAGCCCGTTGTGCTTAACATGCCTTTATATGTATTCATACAAGACAATATTGAGAACTATGTTGTTTTGTCGATCGAGGTTAGTTTCATCGCATTGCTTATATGTACTCACTGTTTAGGATCTCGGTAGCTGGTACCATATAGCCTGGGGGCTGATAAGGGATTAATCGTCGAATCGGACATTTCACTAAATATATCTGTAACCCATTTATCAGTAGGTTAACTAGGGCCATATTTAATATATCTGAGGCTACATAGCAACATGCATTGAACTGAATGACTAAATATGCAATCCTAGGCTACATAGCAACAAGGAAGAGTGTTACCTTAATGTTCGTGTTACCTTAATGTTTTGATGATGTCTAGATATACGTGTATAAAATCTTATATAGTGGGATGGAGGGAGTGTTGTACTATATCATTTTGCACTATTTAGCTTCTAATATTAACTTGGTGCTTTTAGATACACATGTCATTGCCAAAGGTCCACACTTCGACCCTTTCTACGTATGTGGCAATGAGATATTCATGAACCAGCATCAAGTGAGGAAACTGGTAAAGTTTGTTATTAAAATGGGTCAAAAGATGTCAATCAAACTATATGTTTACACTTTATGCAAGACAACAATGAACTGCAGGATGGTAAATAAGAACCATGTAGCCTTCTGTTTACTGCCCGTAATGAGTTGTGTTGGATGACAATGTCTGAATCTTTTTTCCTTTGAAGTGGATCCTGAAGCAGTTTAATCAAGATTGCCTCTCAAACTACATGATTGGCGGCCGTCCATCACAAGAGGTTGGACTAGAGTCATGCGTGCCTTCTACATCCAGGGGAGCACAATAGGGACATTCCGCTTCACCTTGTTCAACAACCAAAATGTCTGTCGTCTCTTTCTTTACCACCTGTAATAGTACAAGTATAGAACCCTGGTTAATCATTCTTTATTTGGTGCTTATGTAATTCTTAAACATATGTACCTGTGAATTCAATAACGCATTGATTGTTTGAACCTGATGGATATGAATAAAGCTATACCCTACTTTCAAGTTTAAATTAAGTACAATTTTAAATAGCAGCAATTAAATTAGGGAAAAATTACGGTGTGCAGGTCATTACGACGCACACTATTAATAAAGCACAACGTGTGCGATATATATCATAATCCAACACGGTTCACGAAGTGGAAACGTGTGTAACAATGCACACGGTTGATGTTTGCAAAGCGTGTGTGATGTCAGACACTATCACATACGGTGCGGGAAAACTAAATGTGTGTGAATGTCTACCTATCGTACACGATTTATAATCATGAACTATTTGTGATGTGCCAGGCATCGTAAACGTAGAGCCAGTTTGCTACATGCCTAGAAAACTCCCGTGCCTGGAATCTGCCTGGGTTTAGGTAAAAACCACAAAACTCCAACTGTGATGGCAATGCCAGCACAAACGAGTAGCAAGGATGAATCGTTTCGGATAAGCGAGACATCGGAAATGGTTATAGAGGGGCAACTAGCATCAAGGCTCCCTATCGCCGACGGTTTCTGGGTCATGTGAGAAGGACCCCCCTATCGCCCACACTCACTAGGTGACGGTTCCGAGCGCCGTCGCGGAAAGGGGTTAAAAACCGTTTGTCACCAACGCGTACTAGTGACATGCTTCAGTTCACCAAAATGGCTAGAAAAATTATACATGTGTCCTTGGGTGCATGTTTAGATTTCATGCCAGGAATGGGAACGAGTACAACCTTACCGGCGTCCTGGCTCGTCCTCAAACATTTGGTATCTCGGTTTTTAAATCCTCATAAATCCAAAACTCACCAAAAAGTCATCAAAGGTGGCATGGCGTCACATCATGGCACATATATGTCATGGTAAAAACATTGCCAATTTGGCCCAAGCTTTATTACAAACCTCTTGCAAACTGGAACCCGTTGCAAGAACCCTCATGGTTTCGATAGGGAAACGTGTCCCCTTGTGGGCCAAACGATAATCGATCCCTCTTCTAGCCTCGTATTTTGTTCTACATGCAACACGGAACAATGGGAGACTCGCGCTAAACTTTGAAATTATTTAGGGCTCATTTGACCCCTTTTATTCATTAATTGAGTTTTCTAGGCATTTAATGTCCATAATTCAAATCCGAACTACAAATACATGCTCTAGTGCACCAAAATGGCTAGAAAAAACATACATGTGTCCTTGGGGTGCATGTTTAGGTCCCATGGAATGAATAGGAAAGATATCAACTGTCTCGATGTCCTGCCTTGGCCACAAACATTGCGAATCTCGGTTTATAAATCTCTGTAAATCCAACACTCACTAGGAAATCATGAAACTTGGCAGGGTGTCACTACATGGTACATATAATTGTCCAATTTGGGCGAAGCTATATTACAAGCCTCTTACAAACCGAAGCTTCTCGCAACCTCATGGTTTCGGTGGGTGAAAATGATAATCGTTGCCTCTTCAAGCCTTGAACTTTGTTTTCTACAGGCAACATAGAATAACAGGAGTGTCGTACTAAAATTTGAAACTGATTAGGGTTCGTTTGGCCATTGTATATATTACTAATTAAGTTTTCTACGCATTTAGTGTAGTCCATAATTCGAATTTGAACTAAAGCACATGCTCCAGTGAAGCAAAATGGGTGGGAAATCATACATGTGTCATTGGGTGCATGTTTAGGTCTCATTTAAGGAATGGGAATGAATTACAAACTTGTCGGCGTCCTGAAACATTGAGAATGTTGGTTTTTAAATCCTAGTAAATCAAAAACTCACCCAAAAAACATGAAACTTGGCATGGTTTCATGACATGGCACATATATGCCATGGTAAAAAAATCGTCCAGTTTGAGAAGAGGCGCACACATTAGTAGCCAACGAACTCCTTTTTGAAACAAAAGGCTGACACATTAATATCGCAAATGGTTGTATTATATGAGCCGTGTCAAAATTTAACCATACTCAGTGGCGTGTGTGTACCTGTTTGATTAGACCGGACGAGCGCGAGAAGTCCGTCGTGCAGGCTCAACAAGACCCGTGCGAGCAGTCTGCCACGCAGGCTCGATGGGACGCATGCATCCTGTCCACCTCGCAGGCTCGACGGGACACGTGCCAGCAGCAAGGCCGCCCATGCTCATCAGGAAGCGAGCTCTTTGACCTCCATGCACCAGCCACCGCCCACCTCGCTCACTACTTCTCCATTAATGGGTTAATTAAAGCGCCTGAACGAAGGTTTTTTTAGGGGTGAATGGAGAGTGTTTGCTTGTGATCCCATGGCAGCATTTGCTTTGTTCGTGTTTTCAAATCATATTCCAGCCTAATTTAAATTGCCACATAGGGCAACGGATAATATGATGACAAATAAAATGGCAACAGATAGTACGACGATAAATTTACAATGGCGCAGATAATAATTGTCTTATATATTTCGGATAATTTAAAATGCCACATGCGGCAAATCCCGTAAGACGCGGGGGCAAGAGAAGAAAGAAATCGCAGACGATGATCTGGATTGCTACTGTATCTACTCTTTGATGGATCTCCGGGCGATGACATCCTCCAGCTCGTCCTTCAATTCCTCACGACTTTGCTTGAAAGTAGCCACGGATTCCTCCACCTCCTGCTCGCGCTTGATCTAGAGCTTCCTCAAGTCACCCATCAGTTCCTCGACGACCGCTGTCAGCGTCATCCCCGAGGCACTACTCTACTCATGTAGCATCTTCTAGCCAGCGGCCTCCTCCTCCTTCTCGGCGAGTTCCTTGAGGAGCTTCGCATTGTCACCCATGAGTTGCTCGACGAGGCCGGTCTCCTTGTCAACCGAGGCATCGCTGATCTCGAGCAGTTTCATCGAACCGTCGACCAGCTCCTGCTGCTTAATGAGGCCAGCAAGAATGTCATCGTCGCCGGCTAAGGACTTCAGCAACGCCAGCTCGTCGCGATCGCTGATGCGGCGAGTGTGCTTGTGTGAGCCATCGCGTGCCCATGAGAGCTTATTCAAGGGCTCCATGGTGCACCGGGACATCTCTGTTGTGGCTGCCGCTTCACGGCGGGACCTCTCTAGTGCTTCTGCGGCCTTGGTCTTTGCTGCTTGGTTATAAGCCCACCCGAAACTCCTCCTACTGGTCATGGCGGAACGACTTGACAGGAAAGACCAATTTTGTGGGTGATGAGGAGAGGAACTGTGAAGTAATTTTTGAGTGGGTAGTTTTTATAACCCGGTGCTAAGTGTGAACACATATTAGTTTGATCGGTGTGAACAAATTTGCAATTACTTCTTGCGTTGTAATCTGCAATGTAACGAGAAACAAAGTCAAAATTTATTGATGGTTCTGGGCCTACAAAGCCCCATTTTTGTTGTTCTGCCTTATCGCAAACAGTTCTTTTGGATCAATTGTATGCCACGCATTGGAAGCACGAAATGTGGGCCCTTGTTCTCATATGTACGTGTACGTGTCTGCCCACTATCACACACGATCATGATATCACCATCGTGTCCTATGGATGCGTCGTCGCGTCTCCCACGGGGTGCCAGAAGGTTGACCACATGGTTGCTCGTCGTGGCGTCCCTGCGCGCGCTCGGCATGCCGTTGAGGCAAATTTACAATGGCAACAGTTAATAATTGTCTTACATATTCAAGAGAATATAAAATTCCACATGCGGCAAGGCACCAAACACTCACGACCTACTTATGCATACAATTATAATAAAATAATAGGCTAAAAAGCTGAGTCGGCGGCCTTCCGACGACGGTCTTCTCGGACTCCATGATCAGCATATCACCCTTGCGGCCATTCATTATGTGTAACTTACTAATCACCGCACACAAGTACTCGTAGATGCATCATGTGCGATACTCCTAGCCATCGCAAGCAACTAGTTTGCAGTTTTCAAAGTTTTTTGTACGAAGAGAATCACACACGAACTTACTATAGTAACCGTCCGTGTTATAATTTCTCATCGCAAACAGTTCATCCAAGTGGGATGTTTGCTGCGTATCACACACATCTGGTTTACATGAATCGTTTGTGTTCTTTCGGCTAATCGCAAATGTCACATATCACACACATCTTGTTAAGATGAACCGTTTTCGTTCTCTTGCCTAATGAAAAATAGTTTGTCCAGGTGAATCGTATGTCGTATATCACACACCTTGATCCGGCTGACCATTTCTGTTGCATTCCCTAATAGCACACAGTTCATCGGAGGGAACTGTATGTCGTATATCGCACACACACATTGATATGGCTGCCCGTTTCTGTTGTTCTTCCTCATCGCAAACAGTTTTGTTGGATCAATCGTGTGCCCAGCATCACACATGTAACTAAAATCTGAACCGTGTTTGATGTCTCCGCCATCGCAAACTTTTTGCACCTTTTTGACGGTTTTTTCACACCACCGTTTGCGATTATTGCATCGCACATAGTTTCGTCGAAGGGTCTCTAATCATAGTGTCACGTTAGCAGCATCCTGCAGTAGTGTGCCTATGTACTAATCATGCCATGAATAACATCATAAATATGTGTTTCTTCTGTTGATTGCCCAATAGTAATTTGTGTACCCACTGTTTGCTATATTCTTGAGAGAGATGCCTCTAGTGAAAACTATGGCCCCCAGGTCCATCTATCCAAATCATATTACAAAAATCGTAAAAATATTGCTGCCATTTATTTCCTTTTATTTTATTTCACTTTGCAACTTATATATCTCCTACTGTTAGATTTAATCTTTGTAATTAATGAGTACAATGGGATTAACAACCCTCTTGCCCATGTTGGGGTGCAAGTATTTGCTCTTGTGTGGGTAGGTACTGCCAAAGGTCGTTTGTGTGGATCTCCTATTGGTTCGATAAACCTTGGTTCTTTACTGAGAGAAATACTATCTACTACTATACTACTGCACCCTTCCTCTCTAGGGAAATCCCATAAGTAGCACGTACTTCCATGTCAACTCCTCTTAATAAGGTTATCTTTAGTCAGAATGACTCCACTATGAAGATACCATGCAAATATTTTTATTCTTAAGAGGTATCTTTATCTTCCAGATCTTCTTGTTATTATCAACTAGCACATCAGACTAGAGTAAAGCTATATACATAGACTCCACTGAGAGTTGTCCATTCCCATGTAGGTTCCAATGAAATACATCGGACCCATGTAACAACTGCACCATGGACAACCGCTGGAGCAGGATGTTCCTCAATTGGAGTCTGGGTCCAACGAAATGTCATTTGAATGTCACATTTGGCGGAAATGGTCCCATTACCGTCACGATAGTATCACCCTTGTGATGCACAATGTTTATAGAGCCGGAAATTGTTCCTAACCACTTACCCTCCCAGAATCTAGTTTCCAAGTCGTCCTTAATCGAGAAGGATCCATAGCAGAAGAAATATTTCTTTGTATCCATTAGACCCGCCCAAAAGTGAGAATCCCCAGGCTTCCAGAATACTTGGGATATTATCCTGAAACCTACATATTTCCTCCTTAGGAGGGTTTACCATGCACCATCTTCCATCAGTAATTTAAACAACCATTTGGCGATGAAGGCCCTATTCTTAACCTCAAGGTCATGAATGTCCAACCCGCCTTGGACTTTGGGACGGCAAACCACACTCCATTTAGCTAGTCAATATTTCTTTCTCTCGCTATCTCCTTGCCAAAAGAATCTTGATCGGAAATAATCCAATCTATGTAAAACTCCCTTCGAAAACTGGAAGAAGGAAATCATACATAGTACTGAATTTATGAGGACCAATCTTCCACCCAGAGATAGCAGTTTACCTTTCCAACTTCTAAGTCTTTTTTGCAGTCTCTCCTCGATATGTTTCCATTCAGCATTTGTGAGTCTTTGATAATGTATCGGTATCCCCAAATATGTGAATGGAAACTGGCCAAACCCGCATCTGAACAAGTCTATGTACAGGTGGGCCTCGTCCCGTGCCTCACCAAAGCAAAACAATTCACTTTTATGAAAATTGATCTTAAGACCTGAGAGTTGCTCAAATGCTGATAAAATGAATTTCAGATTTCTCGCTTTCTTGAGGTCATGGTCCATGAAGAGAATCATATCATCAGCATATTGAAGGATAGAGAGACCACCATCAACTAGATGATTTTGCTACCTCGTCAATTTGGCCATCAGCATTGGCACGCTCGATCAATCATGACTTCTAGCATATTCGCCACTATATTGAATAGCGTGGGCAATAACGAGTCACCTTGTCGCAATCCCTTCTTTGTTTGGAAATAGTGGCCAATGTCATCATTGACCTTAATGGCTACACTACCTCTAGAAACAAAGCTATGGATCATAGAGCGCCACTCTGCAGAAAATCCTTTCATTCTGAGAGTTTGTTGAAGAAAGGGCCACTTGCCTTTGTACTAAGCTTTTTCAAAATCTATTTTGAGTACCACCCCATTCAAAAAAATTCAATGAAATGTGTGGACTGTTTCATGAAGGATAATGACTCCATCTAGGATGTGTTTGCCTTGCATAAAAGTTGTCTGTGAAGGATGAATCACATGTTCAACAATCGAATTTAGCCTAATAGTCACAACCTTTGTGAATATTTTAAAACCAACATTAAGGAGGCATATAGGTCTATATTGTTGTATCCTTTCGACCTCATTAACCTTAGGTAATAAAATAATCTCTCTGAAGGTTAAGCGACACAATTCTAGTTATAAAAGTTTCTGTGATTGATGGATCCGCATCTTCCCCTTTTCCAGGTACTATAGTACCTTAGTTACCTTAGAACTATAGCTAGTACTTGGTGAATTAGACGGGTCTCTGCAAGTTGTATCGCTACTCATCTCAGGGTGATTTCTGAGACCATCTCGTGTTCATTTCCTCTAATTCATTCTCATATGCTATCAATTGGTATCAATAGCCACTTCTATCCTCGAAGGCAAATTGGTTCATATCGAGCAAGTATTGGGATCTCTCCTAAAATCCCTCTATCTCTATTTGAGCTATGGCGGCGGTAGACATCATCTAGTCGGTGGTGGAAGGGCAAGGTCATTGGCAAGGGATTCAGGATTTTCCTGCGTGAAGTTTCGGAGTTGTGTTCAATCTGGCCATGGGCATCCGCACAAAGCACAATGAGATCACTGATGAGCTAGACATTCTGCGTGATGAGGTGACAACACTGGAGCTCAAGGAGGATAAAATCTAAGACCAAATTGATGAAGTCAATACTTGGTTGAGCAAGGTCGAATCTCATGAGGTACAACTTGGCAAGCTAGAGGTAAATGGAGAAAATTCCGTGGTTCAGACAAAAATGTTCTCACACTATAAAACATGTCATCTCTTGTGACGAAAATCATTCTGATGGGGAAAGAAACATCATCTAAGATCATTTCTTATGATGGTGACCATCACAAGATGATGGCCACCTGTAGCAGCCTCCCCCGGCATGTTGGGTGATGATTCAATCTGATATTACGTGACGCCGGTTAAGTGTCACAAGTCATGTGCATATTCAATGATTGTTTTGAGTGTCATAAAAAATGTTGGACGCGTTAGTGAAAGAAATATAAATAGAAAAATTACTGATTATTTTTGCAGCTGAATTATTTTGTGGCGTGTTCTTTGTTAATAGAAATTGCACTGAATAGAGATCATCCAGTTCCCTCGTAAACAAAGGAATTGGGAACATCAGTACGCTGACGTAAGGTTGTGCTCGACTACCACGTTGCATAGAATAAGGATTGTGTGGTTCCCTCATGGACAAAGGAATTGGAAACAATGGTACTGCGACACAGGGTTGTGTTCGACTAACACATCACTGACAATGCAAAGTGATAGGGCTTCATGGTGAGGCAACGCGTGCGCCTGGTGCACATCGAAGTGATGTGTGATTGTGGGACAGTGAAGTAAGGGTGATCTAAGTGAGATCTAGTTATTATTATAGATTCTAGCGAGATTGATTTGGTTTTATTGATTAGGTGGTGCAAACTATTATGCAATTTCATGTTTTGCAGGCAATGGGTCAAAAATGGATAACTGATTCAGTCTAGATGACCCTAGAATACTCAAATGGTGTTAAGTAGTTTATGCAATTCATGATTGATCACAAGAACGAAGGAGAAAATATGTTGTTCCCATGAAGTATGCGTAATAATTTGCTATGACATGATACAGACCTTATTGATAGTCACATACACATCACTATATGTCCATCACCTATATAAGGTGGGGCTATCATGGGGAAGTTGTGAGAAATGGCTAAAGTCATAGTACCGATCATGGTGGTTATGTAATTTTTCTTTTCTTTTGAAAACCTATCCAATCTTTTTTCCTTCACGTAGTGTCGTGGTGGGCGCATGGCAGATGCCAAGGGATGGCTAAAGAGAGGAGGAGGCTCGAGGGCACTGGTGGGCTCCAGAGGCGAGGTTGGCATGCACGGGCGCGGGACGCCGGACATACCCAGGTTCGGGGCTCTTCGGAGAGATAACACCCCTAGTCCTGCCGAGTTTGGTTGGATGATTGATAGTACAATGTTGCTCCTGGAGCTGTGTGGAGGAGGAAGGAAGCTGGCCAAGGCTTGGGCTGCTCCTTCTCTTCGATACTCCTGTCGGGGTGGCTAGTCCTATGCTTGCTTGTGCTTTCTATTGTGTTGCTATCTTCTCCCTGTGCCTCTATTTTCTTACATTCCTCCTTTGTAGGCGTGGGTTCCCGGGGGGTTTTATAGATCAACCCACCCAGGGTTACAATGGTAATATGTAACACCCCAAAAATTTAACCAAGTTTTAGTTATTAAAATTTTGCCAAGAATTTAAAATTTTGCCTACAAGTATATTTCTGTTGATTTGAGAACCTTTCCTTTAATATTAAGGAGTCTTTCCCAAGCGGGTCTTTCCAAAAGCATATTGGACTTCTATGCCCTCTCATTAAAAACATCTCTTAATCAGTAGAATTATTTATTAAATTATTTCACCCTGGGCTATATTTATTAAAATGACTTGTTTTAAGTTTGGAGCTCTTTTTGAAGTACAATCATTTGATAAATTTAACTAAAAATCCAACTAAAATTTGGAGGTGTCCTGTGGTGTAATCACTTTTGTGCAATAATATATTTGTTTCATGAAATATTTTGAGCTCTACACCCAATTTTCTTCTCTGGTCCAGTGGGCAATTTTGCACTGCAACTCATTTAAATATTTCTTTCTAGCTTCCACCAAAATTATGGGATGTCAGTAGGAGCATATCATTCCATTATATGCAATAATCCAGGGATGTTATTTGTAAATTTTGAGTGAATCAACCTCATCTTCATTCTGGTCCAACATGATGGTTTGTACAGCAACTACTCCTTAAGTTGCTCCTTTAACCTTGTGCTTTCTCATGCTTGTAGTCCTCCATACTAAACCCCTAAGTCCATGAGCATGCACTCATTGGATCATTTTTAGTTCATGAAATGATACCATTCACTCCCTGCCCAGAAGTGTAGTTTTGCAAAACTTGCACTAGCAAGTTTCCCCTTTTTGCAAACTAACTTCACCACCCTCTCATACACCCACAGAGACACTGATCTGGAGAATTTGGCCACTCCAAGACCTGCCTAGATGCCTCTGGCATTTTGTCAAACACCCTGTGGGCATGGACAGATTTGGCATGATTGTAAGTTTGTGTTGTGAACTTTCCCATCTGTCCAAACCAAGTTGTCAAGTAGCCTGCTAGCGATCTCTAGCCCAGGCCTGTGGATTTGCATAAGCTCTCTAGCAGTTTTGGCCATCCTGGCATTTCGTCGAGCAGTCACCGTGCACGCCCGGAGCGCGAGCAGAGCACGCGTTTTGCACGTGCTCGCGCCCGAGCCAGCGCGCCCCTGGATAAGCTTCCCTGAGCTCATCCTGATCCTTTCCCACTCACCGCATCGCGCCAAGAGCCCCGACCGCCTCTTCGCCCCCTGCAGCGTTGCCAGCAAGCTTCTTGGCGGCACGCCTAAGGCCGCATCCGCCACCGCCATGGGCAGCACCGCCCAAACCACCACAGTGCGCCAGCTCGCCTCCTTCGACAGTGGAGCGTTCGTCGGTAGCTCCTGGAGCCGTCCAGCCACCGCCACGTCGCCCTGCAGTACAGTAGGGCGGTTCGCCGGTGAACTTATCTACGGCCGCCGTGAACCGACTTGGACATGCTATAAAGGGAGGCCCCTGGACTCCTCCGAGCACCCAGGCAGCTTCACGCTGTTCTTCTCGTACCCCTTAGTTGTCAATCAAAACGAGGAGGTCGTCTTCAACCTCTCCGGTCAGCTCGGCCTCCGCCTCGTCCCGGTCAGTTCCGACGCACCAAGACCTCCCCTGCCCTCCCAAACGCCACCGTCCGACTCCACTTGAACCCGCGGAGCTGCCTAGCCTCCCAGACACAGCTAGGAACCACCACGGCCGGAATCCCCAAATCCACCGAAGCCTCCCCTCCGCCGCGGAGCTCGCCGCCGGCGACTCCCACCACCCCCGGCTACCCTACGACCACCGGAAGGACCGCCTAGGAGGCGTCTAGTCGGAATACGTCTTCGACGTGTACGTATTTTCGAATCGTTTTCTTTTAATTCTGTTTTATTTTTTTATATAAAAAAACAGATTTTGACCAAATGTTTGACGGGCTATATCTTTTAAAATATAACTCCAAATGAATTGATTCTTTTTCGTACCTCTCTCAAATTTAACCTAGTTTATTTTAAGATTTATTTGAAAAAATTTCAAACAACTTTTTGTGCTGTTTTTGAACTTGTGTGTTAATTCAAATTTGTTTAAAATAGGACTTTGGAGAGAGAGAAGAAAACTTTCAAAAGTTTTGGAGTGCACCCTGCCTTTCCACACATTGAAGGCAAGCATTCTGAACCCCGGCATAATATTTTTGGTGTGTTCGTTGACACGTTTATAACACCACCTCATTTCGAAGGACTTGTTATTTCATGTGATATGATCATTTGCATGGATACATATTAGTGATTTCCATGCTGTTGGAAATGAGTGTACTTGTGATGGTAATCATCCTCATGTATCTTGCATGCATGCCGAAAAGGAATCCGAGAAAGCCTCTGCCTTGGGTAGGCGTGAGCTTGTCGCTGGTCTCCGTCGGGATGGGTAGGTTCGGTATGGCATAGTAAGATATAATGAGTGTTGATTGTGTTGGTTGAAATATATTTGTTATACATATCATGCAGGAAACTATAAACCTCCTGAGTCGACCGTAGATCGGGTCTTGTTCCAGTAACCCCCATACTTGTTTTGTACTACCACTCATCTCTACAACAAGTAGAGTACGGTTCAGTAATTTGTCAACCCCTTTCTAGCACACACACCGTACAGAGGGGCTAGGATGAGGGTACAATGGCCATGGATTAAAGCCAGTCATCCAGTCAAGGGGCATGGGTGTTTTCGGTTGTAGCCGAGGGGGTAGCTTCCCCAGTTTTGCGCGCGGTATAGATTTTGTGATCCCATGCTAATCGAGGTTGTAGCCTCCCCACTTAGAGTTTTGCTTAACGAGTGTCGTGGGTGATTCCAGACACCGGTGAGTTGAGCTAGTGTGTGCAAGTCAGGTGCGTTCTCATTTAAAAGACCGTAGACGGAATTAGTCCCGATGGACTGAAGGAATCCGTTACTCGTGGGTAAAGAGTACACCCTCTGCAGAGATTAAACCTATTCGAATAGCCGTGTCCATGATTAAGGATTACAGTCTGGGATGGGTCAAGTGTCGGTCTTAGTGTCGGTCTTCGGAGGTGAAACTGTTAAACCAGAACTGGAATCACAAATTGTGACTTGTGATAATGATGATTATTATTTTCGTTGTGAACTAACCCGTGATATTTTTGGTATTGTAGAATATCCCTGGGATGGTTCTACCTCCGGGATATTCACTATGATTGATTTCTTTTAAAGACCTTTATGTGGTGTCGCTCAGACGCACGACTGTGGCATTTATTTTAATGCCCTTTATGTGGTGTCGCTCAGATGCCCGACTGTGGCATTTCTTTTAAAGCCCTTTATGTGGTGTCGCTCAGACGCCCGACTGTGGCATTTCTTTTAAAGCCCTTTATGTGGTGTTGCTAAGACGCCCGACTGTGGCATATTTGTTATTTATTTCATAATTTTAATACTGCTATGTTATTGCATTTTCATAAATAACCTGCTTACATGCATCAGAGATTTATTTTTGTGACTGACGTCATGAGCATTAATATTTCGGAACATCGTTGTTATATTATACCCGTGTTCATAATGTTTGTGAGTATATTCAAAGTACTCACTGGCTTGTCCCTGGCTATTGTCTTGGCCAGATTTCTTGTGCGAAGAGGAGCGACCGTGAGGACAGCCCCGGAACCCACGTAATGGTGATAGCAGCCTCGCGAAGATAGGAATTAACCTGGTCAGCTGTTCCCGTGGGAAATGGAGTCCCATAGACACTGATGATTCACAACCTGCATCCGCCATCAACCACTAGAAACCATTTGTTGTGCTCACAGGCCAGAATGGTCTTGTACTACATATGTTGTATTTTGCTTGGAATTTCTGTATCAAGTTGGTGCCTCATCAGCTAACAGTTATCCTGGGGCTGATGAGCACAAGGGCCATTTTCTGGGAATTAATACCCGGAGAATCGGTCGCCATAGACTTGGTATCAGAGCCAGGCTGACCATTGGCTAATCCTATCTTAGCCAGGTCGAGAAACTTAGGCAAACCAACCCACCAGACCTTAACCAAACCCCAGCCAAGCTTCTCGTGCAAGATAGCCACACAGTGACCCCGACACTTTTGGCAGTCGGTGCCCAACCTATCAATCTAGCATGTCGATCGCGCGCCAGTAACCAGCGCCCAAGATGTCTGCTTCACAAGTGTGCGAAGGAAGACCCCGTCCCCTTTTTCTATAAAAAGGGCACGCTAGCCCCAACCCAGCACAGCCTCTACCCCAAACCGAGCCATAATGCCAGGCCCCGTCGTGCACAATGAGACCACAGCAACCAACCTTGGAGGTTTTGTTACCATACTCGCAAACCTCACCCGTCGTGCCTATGCGTTAGAAGAGCCTCCAGAATATGTTGTGTACCAAGGGTCCATGAGCGGTGAGAGCCGTCAATTCTGGGCCACTGTGCACATCTACGGTAGGGGTCTATCTCCAGAACGCCCCTACAGGTTCACTGGAAGAACAACTTCCTTCGAGCCATAAGCCATCCAGCTAGCTGCTCGAGAGGCTATAGTTCAACTTCGGCAGTTGTCGCCCAAAGTTAACTGTTGCTCGTTCTACTACTACCCCAGGCGTGAAGGGTATGGTAGGCCACCCCAAGTTGCCAACGGAGATCACGAGACAGATCCCGCATTGTTGCACCTAGTGCGCTATGTAAGTGCACTAGAGGCACTGTTCGGCCAGATCACCATTGATCTAATCGCAGCTCGAGGAGAGCTGGTTCGTCGAGCCCCAGCAAGAAGAGAAGACGAGCCCGACGCCGACAACCCAGTCGTGTTGTTCGGACACCCGATCGAGACCTTGAGGTCAGCTCCAGCCACCAACCGAGATGCTTTGACGACCCCAGAAGTGCTTCGTCGCCTTTTCGGAGCACACCCCAACGGGGTTGTGGCTAACAATCCCCGTGATGGTCATCATCGCTACCCTGACCCTGCAGTTCCTCCACCATCTCCGGCTTATCCCGACAGTGAGACACTTGGAGAAGCCTCGTCATCCACCAGGCACGCCCGTTTAGGCATAAACGAGGTAGATTAAGCCGTACGAGTAGTACCGAGTTTCAGTGTATCCTCGCTTTGTAATCGTGTGACCTTGTATATAAACGCAGCCTGTCGTTGTGCCTCTGTTTTAATAGTAGCCTTGCGTATTTTGTCAGCGCATAGTTGCATATTTTCTGGGCACAGCTACCAAAACCAACCCCGACGACAACCACAGTAACACGTCTCTTTATGAGATATGTGTATCTCTGACACCGACCTGACCTTTGGAGCTAAGCTGGCAAATTTATTACCTTTCACCACGGTAAAAATGACCCAGCTCCATTGCTATAAGAAGGCCACCTCGTGACCTTACCAAGCACCCCACACCTTGTGCACCACCCTCACAACCGTTTTCCTGTCATGCCGAGCCCCAGTATTTATCTGAGAACCCCAGATGCAACCCCAGGTAGCTTTGTCAAAATATTGTGGGACTTTACCTGCAGTACCATGGGTTCTACCCAGCCACCCCAGTATGAGCTGTTCAAATCAAGAATCACCCCTTCCACCTCGGAATATTGGGCAGCAGTACACATTCCTCCCGTAGACCCCAACCAAGATCCAACGAAAGTTTCCTTCGTGGGGGAATCTATGCCAACCCCACGCATGGCCATAGAAGCTACTGCGAAAGAAGCAATTGCTCGCCTTCGATCCGCAGTACCCTATGCCCGCGAATGAGGATATTACTACTTTCCGAGCCGTGCAGCACTCGGAGGAGTAACATCTTTTCCTGGTGGACGGATTGAGAGAGACCCAATGCTAGCCAACCTTATACAGTACATCATCGCTCAAGAGCATTTGAACCAGCAAGTGATAGTCTATCTCCAGAGTCTCGCTGATTTAAATCCTCAGATTGCCATCGGCAGACCACTGAGGCCCGACCCGGAGAGACGCATACATCGACTGGCCAATCCACTTCCTCTGATAGAAGAGGAGTGTATCCTTTTACCAGAGACATTTTATCGGGACCCCGTCCAGTTACCGTTTTCATTTTAGACGTCACTGGTGTGTTTGTTATTTCAGCATTTATTATTACGTTGTAGCTTATGCATGGTACCTCGAATTTGTGCGACGAGTCGAATATTTAGTTTCTACTAGTATGAGTAGTTTTCTTCGTGATTAACTTGTGTAACCAAGAAAAATCCTAGTATGAGATTTCTTTTCCCTGAGTTGCTGCAACGTTTATCCCCTCACTACATGGATTATTTTTATTCACGCAGCACCACGGCAGCAGACTCACAACCGCTCGAACACGTATGGAGTATTTGTTTTTCACAACGGCTCTTAACAAATCTCGAGGACGAGATTTTTCTTAAGGGGGGTAGTAACTGTAACACCCCAAAATTTAACCAAGTTTTAGTTATTAAAATTTTGTCAAGAATTTAAAATTTTGCCTGCAAGTATATTTCTGTTGATTTGAGAACCTTTCCTTTAATATTAAGGAGTCTTTCCCAAGCGGGTCTTTCTAAAAGCATATTGGACTTCTATGCCCTCTCATTAAAAACATCTCTTAATCAGTAGAATTATTTATTAAATTATTTCACCCTCGGCTATATTTATTAAAATGACTTGTTTTAAGTTTGGAGCTCTTTTTGAACTACAATCATTTGATAAATTTAACTAAAAATCCAACCAAAATTTGGAGGTGTCCTGTGGTGTCTCAAAATCACTTTTGTGCAATAATATATTTGTCTCATGAAATATTTTGAGCTCTACACCAAATTTTCTTCTCTGGTCCAGTGGGCAATTTTGCACTGCAACTCATTTAAATATTTCTTTCTAGCTTCCACCAAAATTATGGGATGTCAGTAGGAGCATATCATTCCATTATATGCAATAATCCAGGGATGTTATTTGTAAATTTTGAGTGAATCAACCTCATCTTCATTCTGGTCCAACATGATGGTTTGTACAGCGACTACTCCTTAAGTTGCTCCTTTAACCTTGTGCTTTCTCATGCTTGTAGTCCTCCATACTAAACCCCTAAGTCCATGAGCATGCACTCATTGGATCATTTTTAGTTCATGAAATGATACCATTCACTCCCTGCCCAGAAGTGTAGTTTTGCAAAACTTGCACTAGCAAGTTTCCCCTTTTTGCAAACTAACTTCACCACCCTCTCATACACCCACAGAGACACTGATTTGGAGAATTTGGCCACTCCAAGACCTGCCTAGATGCCTCTGGCATTTTGTCAAACACCCTGTGGGCATGGACAGATTTGGCATGATTGTAAGTTTGTGTTGTGAACTTTCCCATCTGTCCAAACCAAGTTGTCAAGTAGCCTGCTAGCGATCTCTAGCCCAGGCCTGTGGATTTGCATAAGCTCTCTAGCAGTTTTTGCCATCCTGGCATTTCGTCGAGCAGTCGCCGTGCACGCCCGGAGCGCGAGAAGAGCACGCGTTTTGCACGTGCTCGCGCCTGAGCCAGCGTGCCCCTGGATAAGCTTCCCCGAGCTCATCCTGATCCTTTCCCACTCACCGCATCGCGCCAAGAGCCCCGACTGCCTCTTCGCCCCCTGCAGCGTTGCCAGCAAGCTTCTTGGCAGCACGCCTACGGCCACATCCACCACCGCCATGGGCAGCACCGCCCAAACCACCACAGCGCGCCAGCTCGCCTCCTTCGACAGTGGAGCGTTCGTCGGTAGCTCCTGGAGCCGTCCAGCCACCGCCACGTCGCCCTGCAGTACAGTAGGGTGGTTCGCCGACGAGCTTATCTACGGCCGCCACGAACCGACTTGGACATGCTATAAAGGGAGGCCCCCGGACTCCTCCGAGCACCCAGGAAGCTTCACGCCGTTCTTCTCGTACCCCTTAGTCGTCAATCAAAACGAGGAGGTCTTCTTCAACCTCTCCGGTCAGCTCGGCCGCCGCCTCGTCCCGGTCAGTTCTGACGCACCAAGACCTCCCCTGCCCTCCCAAACGCCACCGTCTGACTCCACTTGAACCCACGGAGCTGCCTAGCCTCCCAGACACAGCTAGGAACCACTACGGTCAGAATCCCCAAATCCACCGAAGCCTCCCCTCCGCCGCGGAGCTTGCCGCCGGCGACTCCCTCCACCCCTGGCTACCCTACGACCACCGGAAGGACCACCTAGGAGTGGCGGATCCATCCCTACACTCGGATGCCCGCGAGGAGCCGCCTAACGCCGGCCAAGATCGCCGGAGCCCCCGCCTCTGTTCGGCCAGAGGAAGAGGAGGGAGGGCGACTGGTCAAACCTGACCAGTGGGCCAGGCAGGCCCACTGTCAGTGACCCACGCGCGTCCACGCTGGAGTAAGTGGAGGCGTATAGTCGGAATACGTCTTCGACGTGTACGTATTTTCGAATCGTTTTCTTTTAATTATGTTTTATTTTTTATATAAAAAAACAGATTTTGACCAAATGTTTGACTGGCTATATCTTTTAAAATATAACTCCAAATGAATTGATTCTTTTTCCTACCTCTCTCAAATTTAACCTAGTTTATTTTAAGATTTATTTGAAAAAATTTCAAACAACTTTTTGTGTTGTTTTTGAACTTGTGTGTTAATTCAAATTTGTTTAAAATAGGACTTTGGAGAGAGAGAAGAAAACTTTCAAAAGTTTTGGAGTGCACCCTGCCTTTCCACACATTGAAGGCAAGAATTCTGAACCCCGGCATAATATTTTTGGTGTGTTCGTTGACACGTTTATAACACCACCTCATTTCAAAGGACTTGTTATTTCATGTGATATGATCATTTGCATGGATACATATTAGTGATTTCCATGCTATTGGAAATGAGTGTACTTGTGATGGTAATCATCCTCATGTATCTTGCATGCATGCCGAAAAGGAATCCGGGAAAGCCTCTGCCTTGGGTAGGCGTGAGCTTGTCGCCGGTCTCCGTCGGGACGGGTATGTTCGGTATGGCATAGTAAGATATAATGAGTGTTGATTGTGTTGGTTGAAATATATTTGTTATACATATCATGCAGGAAACTATAAACCTCCTGAGTCGACCGTAGATCGGGTCTTGTTCCAGTAACCCCCATACTTGTTTCGTACTACCACTCGTCTCTACAACAAGTAGAGTACGGTTCAGTAATTTGTCAACCCCTTTCTAGCACACACCGTACAGAGGGGCCGGGATGAGGGTACAACGGCCATGGATTAAAGCCAGTCATCCGGTCAGGGGGCATGGGTGTTTTCGGTTGTAGCCGAGGGGGTAGCTTCCCCAGTTTTGCGCGCGATATAAATTTTGTGATCCCATGCTAATCGAGGTTGTAGCCTCCCCACTTAGAGTTTTGCTTAACGAGTGTCGTGGGTGATTCCAGACACCGGTGAGTTGAGCTGGTGTGTGCAAGTCAGGTGCGTTCTCATTTAAAAGACCGTAGACGGAATTAGTTCCGATGGACTGAAGGAATCCGTTACTCGTGGGTAAAGAGTACACCCTCTGCAGAGATTAAACCTATTCGAATAGCCGTGTCCATGGTTAAGGATTACAGTCTGGGATGGGTCAAGTGTCGGTCTTAGTGTCGGTCTTCGGAGGTGAAACTGTTAAACCAGAACTGGAATCACAAACTGTGACTTGTGATAATGATGATTATTATTTTCGTTGTGAACTAACCCGTGATATTTTTGGTATTGTCGAATATCCCTGGGATGGTTCTACCTCCGGGATATTCACTATGATTGATTTCTTTTAAAGCCCTTTATGTGGTGTCGCTCAGACGCACGACTGTGGCATTTCTTTTAAAGCCCTTTATGTGGTGTCGCTCAGACGCCCGACTGTGGCATTTCTTTTAAAGCCCTTTATGTGGTGTCGCTAAGACGCCCGACTGTGGCATATTTGTTATTTATTTCATAATTTTAATACTGCTATGTTATTGCATTTTCATAAATAACCTGCTTACATGCATCAGAGATTTATTTTTGTGACTGACGTCATGAGCATTAATATTTCGGAACATTGTTGTTATATTATACCCGTGTTCATAATGTTTGCGAGTACATTCAAAGTACTCACTGGCTTGTCCCTGGCTATTGTCTTGGCCAGATTTCTTGCACGAAGAGGAGCGACCGTGAGGACAGCCCCGGAACCCACGTAATGGTGATAGCAGCCTCGCGAAGATAGGAATTAACCTGGTCAGCTGTTACCGTGGGAAATGGAGTCCCATAGACACTGATGATTCACAACCCGCATCCGCCATCAACCACTAGAAACCATTTGTTGTGCTCACAGGCCAGAATGGTCTTGTACTACATATGTTGTATTTTGCTTGGAATTTCTGTATCAAGTTGGTGCCTCATCAGCTAACAGTTATCCTGGGGCTGATGAGCACAAGGGCCATTTTTCTGGGAATTAATACCTGGAGAATCGGTCGCCATATAATATGCCGAGTCGGTGGGTCCGTATTGTCGGTGTCCGGGACACCGGACTGGGTCCCTCTTATGGGCTTGTGGTTCGTCGGGTTCCCCTAGGTGCGGGTCCCGCGTGCCTAGGGGGACTGTGCGTCGTCTTGTCGATCGTCAGGGCGTGGCCGAGTCGAGTCGTGTATAGTGCTCTCCGTCAGGCTGCCGCTTGCTGTCGTCAGCGGTGAGGGCAGGAGCACTGTTGCCACGCCAACCTTGGTCAGGGGGTAGGTGAGGGGCACTGTTGCCATGCTCTGGCTGACCACAGGCATGGGTGGGAACACTGTTGTCTTGGTCATCGGTGGTTGAGGTCTCGTCCCAGCGTACGGCCTGGATGGGACGGGAGCTGACCCGTGGCTGGGTTGCCGTGGACGCCACGGGTGGGGCTGGCTTGCTGGGGAAGCCTTGGTTGCGCCGGGTTGAGTTGCCTTGCGCCAGTTGCTGCGGCCGGGTCGACGTACCTTGCCGGGTCGGAGAGTTTGGCCGGGTCGCGGGCCCTGCCGGGTCGAGCGACTCGGCTAGGCGCATGCCGGTTTGCAGGGTGATGCGGGCCCTGCTATTTTTGAAAAGGATCTGGGTTCCGTTGCTTGCCCGGGGTTCATCCCCCCGACAGTAGTCCCCGAAGCTGTGAAGGTTCGCCGTCTTCTGATGAGTGGGCCTTCGAAGTTTCCCCCTTAAGCAAGGCGGATTCTGCAAGCGCCGGGTTCGGCAACACCCACTGTGTGCCGGTTTTCTCGGAAACCGGATCACGGCATCCCGGCCGTGGCGGGAACTGAGGAGTTCTTCGAATCTTGAGGCGACCCCTTGGGCTTCACGCAGGCGCCATGTGGCGCCCGGAAGTCGGAGGGGCCTGACAAGCCACACGTGTGACGGGACCGGCGACAGGCCGGGGTCCGTCGCTGCGCGCCCTTGGTCCACGCGCGTGGATTTTTTGCAGCGTCTGGGGGGCGATTGCGCTTCCCCGAGCAGTTAGTGCGCATGTACGTGCGCACTTATTGCGGGGTAGTGGAACGGGTGCGTGCAGACGATCCCACTTCCCCAGGTTTGAACTGGGGGTTATAAATTGAGGGGGGCAAGGGGGCGGCGGACACCATACTCGCTCGCGCCCTCCTGTCCCCCTACTCCTTCTCTGCTCTTTGCCATCGACGCACAGCTGTGCCCGCAGCCCCGAGCAGAGCTTCCTCTGTCGTTCATCTTCTTCTTCCTGCTTCTGTCCATGGCGCTGCCGTCAGGCTCCTGGATGGGCTCCAACGTCACCAGCAAGGACATCATGCAGCTTTGAGCTTCGCAGCGCCTGCCGCGGGAGACGGACGTTGGCGTCTGCCTGCCGCGCGTTAAGCAGAGGCCCCGGCCCGAGGGGCAGGAGCGCGTCGTCTTCCTTACGCATTTCAAGCGCGGGTTCGGGCTGCCGGTGAGCACCTTCTTCTGCGTGTTCTTGGAGTTCTTCGGGCTTGAACCGCACCATCTTGGTGTCGGCGCCATCGTCCAGCTCTCCAGCTTCATGAGCATGTGCGAAGGGTACCTGGGGGTCGAGCCGACGGTCGACCTCTGGGCGTGCTTCTTCTCCTTGAAGCGGCAGGGCCCGTCGGCCGGGGAGATTGCCGACTGCGGCGCCGCCGTCATCTTGAAGCGGTCGGAGGCGGATTTCCCCCAGATCCCGCTCGAGGATTATGCCAAGAAGTGTCAGAATTCCTTCTTCTACGTCCGCAACCATGGCGCGGACCATATCAATCTTCCGCCCTTCGTCGTCGCGCCGCCGCGGGCGAAGATGAACTGGGGCTACTCGCTCCGACGCCCATCGCAGGAGATCGTCAACCTCTGCGAGCGGGTGATGGTGATGAGGACGCGGGAGGGGCTCACCGGCATGGACCTCCTTGCCGCGTTCATCACCCACCGGGTCCTTCCGCTTCAGAGGCGCTCTTGCCTCATCGGCGAAATGATCGGCCTGCAGGACCCCAACCGAGTGGGGTTGACGCGGCTGTCTGCGGAGCAGGTCACGCGCGGCGTCAACGACATCTCCAAGGTCAACCTTGGAGAGGACTGGCGATTCGGCAAGGCGCCATATAGCCAGTCGAACCTGGCGCCGTAGGTGAGCATCTGGTCTTCTTACTTCGCTGCCGCGCATCTTCTTATTCGTCCCAACGCGACGCGGGAGATTCTTCTGAACGCGATCCAGCACCCTTACGCCCGGGCTCCGTCACAGGTGGCGCCGGTGGTGCCAGAGGAGCCCGCGGCTCCTGGCGAAGAGGAGGTGGCCGAGTCCGACGCCGGCGCCGGGCGTCGTGCTGGTAAGTCTTGCATATTTCCTTCTTTGTTTTGCCTTGAATTGTTGATCATGTCGTGGTGTAGGCGATGTTGACGCCGGTTATTGGTGTGGCGGCGTTGGGCGGGGTAGGCGGTGATGCGGGCGGAGCCAGGTCCTCGCATGGGGCAGCGTCGAGCCGCCAGCATGGAAAGGACAGCATCGCGCCGCGACCCCGGGCCCCGACGCGCATGGCGGACCTGGCCGAGCCTGGGAGGCCAGCCAAGAAGAAGCGCGGGAGGCCGACCCCGGTCCCGGTCTTGACGGGGTAAGTTTCATTTCCTGCTTGCGCCTGGATTTCTTGAGCCAGTCTTGTCTCTTTTTCGCTTATTCTACCTTCTTCTTCAGGTCGCCCATCTCGCTGGCGAGGACGGCGGCAGAGGTTGCGGCCGCCAAAGGGGTCGCGTTTCGCAGGAGCCGGACTGACCTCGCCGGCCTTGCCGGGGAGGAGGGACGAGGTGACTTGGACCTCGGCCTGTACCCGAACGACACCGAGGCCTTAGCCTGGCGGGACAGGAATCGGGCCGAGGCGGAGCTGGAGGCGGCGCCGGTCCAGGCATGGACTGACGCGGAGGCGGCAGGGGCGCGATCCAGCGTGGAGCCGGCCTGGCGCGAGATGCCGGAGGGCACGGTGGTGGCGGTAACGGTTTTTGAGCCATCGTCGGCGAGGGAGCGCGACCGTGGGGGCCGGGCTGAGGTGGTGATCCTCGACCGGGAGGTCATGGAGGTGGGGGGAGACACCCCGCCGCGAGCCGACGTGGTCGAGCGCGCGGGGGCTGATGGCGGTGGAGGCGGCGGCGTCTTGGAGGAGAGGCCGCGGGCGGCGGCGCCGGAGGGGCCGTCGGCTATGGAGGAGGCACCGCGGACGACATTGCCTGAGGTGGCAACGCAGAGCGTCCCGGCGTCCGGGCCGCCGTTGGCGCCGGGAGGGGCGTCGAAGGAGGTGTTGGCCGCGTCGCTAGCGGCCAGCGGGGGGCACGCCTTGGTGCCCCGGCAGGGTGGGCGCCGAGCTGCCGTGCCGCAGCCCGCGCAGAGCAGGGGCGTGGCCGTCTTCGGGCCTCAGACCCAGGAGGAGGCGGCGCTGGATGCCGTCAGCTGCCGCCTATGAGGCCGGACGGAGCGGCTTGAGGCCTTCTCCCAGGCCGAGGTGGAGCGGACGCGCGACCTGGAGCGCGCTGTTCTGGTAAGTCTTCCTTCTTTTGTTTCCTTGTAATTTCTTCTTTGTGGGGGCGTGCCAGCGCACCCACTGGGTGTAGCCCCCGAGGTTCGGGCCAACTACGTAGTAGTTGGGTCGAAGCTTTAGATGGTCGGGCCTTGTTCTGACTTCTGTCTTTTTTCAGCATCTTGATGCCTTCCGGGTTGCCGCCTTCAACCGTCTTCTGGGCAAGCACCGGGAGCTCTAGCAACTTGCTGCCAAGGAGGAGGAGCTTTTTTCTAGTGGGGGCGCGCTAGTGCACCCACTGGGTGTAGCCCCCGAGATTCAGGCCAACTACGTAGTAGTTGGGCCAAATCTTAAGTATTGCCTTTTTCTCAACCCTTCTTCTTTGCAGCCGAGGTGCTGTCTTGGCGGACCCGGCTGCTCCGGGCCGGTCATCATTACGATCGGCTTGTTGCTGATGCTGGCCGTCTTGGCGTCGAGGCGGCGCAGGCGAGTGCGGAGGCGGCCGCGGCCCGACGGTCTCTTCATGAGGCCAACTGGCTGCATGAGCAGCTGGCGGGTCACAAGAGCCGCCTCGAGACCGAGGTGGAGCTCCTTAAGGCGGAGGTCGCCAAGTCGATGGAGACGCGGCAGGCCCTGGTCAAGGAGGACCAGCAGCGCAGCAAGCTGGCCGACGTCAAGGGCCGGCTCCAGGCCGAGGTAGATCGCCTACGGGAGTAGGCCGCCGAGGCTGAGGAGGCTCGTCAGGACGAGACTCGTCGCTGCGAGGCAGCCGAGAAGGCGGCCGAAGACAAGGACGCTGAGCTGAAGGCGGCCCTTGCTAAGGCGGCCGATCTGGAGAAGGCACTCAGGGAGCGCGACCGCGTCATGGAGCGGGAGCGGCGTGGTACGTTGCTCGAGGCGCAGCACCCGGAAGAGTCCTTCTCTAGTAAGTGCTGCTTCTTGTAGTTTGCCGGGTCGAGACCCGGCTTCTCTTCCTTGCTGTTCTTCTAACTTGCTTCTTCTTTTGCGTAAGTGCCTTCCCGGAGACGCAGCGGCTGGCGGAGGAAGCCGTCCGCTATCAGCACAACCCGACCAGCGTTGTCGGGTCTGGGATGGATCCGCGGACAGCCTGGACCTTCCCGGAGATCATTGCCGCTGCTGAGGCCCGCCTGCGGGTCCTGGGGACGCAAATGGAGCGGCTGTCCCAGGCCGGCACCACTATGACGACGGCCCTGTGGCCGGTCTCCATCCATCCGCGCAGCTTCTCGCGCCTGGCGTGTTGGTTGGAGATGGGCCCGGACTGCCTTGGCGAGTGGTGTGTTTCCGCCGCCCGTGCCGGTGCTGAGATGGCGCTCCGGTTCGCGTTGTCTTGGCATCCGAATCTTCAGCTAGACGCGCTGATGGGCCAGCGCGCCGGTTCGGAGCAGTTGCTGCAGGAGCAAGCCGGCCGAATCGCCTCCCGGGCCAGCTACATCGCCAAGTTCGCCTTCCACGACGAGTTCCATCCGGAGCGGACAGAAGACGGCAGGGTCATGGATGGCGACGACTACGGCTTGCTTCTTCGCGATCTAGAGGGGAGCTCGGAGGAGTCGGGCGTCTATGGTGATACGGACACCGGGGAGGACACTGGTGCCACGCCGGACCCGGAGCCCGCCATGGGAGAGTCGTCGATGTCGCGACGCAGCACTGGAGATGCCTGAGATACTTTAAGTAAAATCTTGTTAAGTAGCAGGTCCACCCACCCACTTGGGGTTTGTTAGGGTGTAATGAACTTGGGCCGTGGGCCTTTAAATATTTATGTGTGAATGTCGCGAGTGCTCTTTTACTCTTTGCCTTCTGCTTTTCTGAACCGATTTCATGCGTTTTTTCCTCTCTCAAACCTCCCTCTCGTGAGTCAGACGGCCGAGGCTCCGGTCCGTGACAAGGATTTTGATTCTTTGAGAGGAGCGCGCAGGATTTGGGTCCTTAGAAGCGTTGAGCGCAAGCGAAACACCCACTGGGCCGGCTGGCGGCAATCCGGCTTAGCCGGTTGGCGAGCAGCCGGTCGTGTGGCTACTTATCTTGATGAGTGATGGGCTGGGTTGATCGACCCGACAGCCTTTGACTTAGTGTATGAAGCGTAAAGGAGCTTTGGCCCGTTGTGCTTGCCCGCCGACAGCCAAAGCTGGATGTGCGGTTTTAGGGCGAAGTGGGGGGCCGTGGCGTCCAAAATTTATCAGGAATCACTAAGTGAGGCGGCGGGGTGGCGACCGATCCGGCCTGCCCCCAAGCCCCCGGGTCGAGCGAGTCGGACCGGTGGCCGGGTTCAGTGGTGAAGTGATGCAGAAAAAATAAGGACGCAATAAATTGGTCGACAAAAGGCAGCCCCCGAGTCTCGTTCGGGGACCCCATAGTTTCGTGCGTTTACAAAAGGCGACAATACATACACTCATGCGGCTAACTGTAAAACGGGCGGAGGAGTTCCACATAACACGGCCGGGTCGTTTCTTTGCCTGCGGTGTCCTTCTTGCGCTTCTTTGACTTGCGCGCGTCGATGAGGTAGTAGGCGTTGCGATCGCGCAAGGCCCTGCTCACGATGAATGGGCCCTCCCATGGAGGGGACAGCTTGTGCTGGTCTGCCTGCTCTTGGACGAGTCAGAGGATGAGGTCGCCCTCGCGGAATGCGAGGGGCTTGATCTTCTTGCTGTGGTAGTGCCTCGGGCCTTGCTGGTAAATAGCCGAATGGCTAAATGCCAGAAGGCGCGCTTCTTCAAGCAGGTCGACACCGTCTTCACGTGCCTCTCTAGCTTCGGCTTCGGTGTACATCGCGACGCGCGGCGAGTCGAACTCGATGTCGGTCGGGATGATGGCTCTAGCTCCATAAATGAGGAAGAACAAGGTGAACCCGGTCGACCGGTTTGGCATGGTGCATAGACTCCAGAGCACTGCTGGCAACTCGTCAAGCTAGCTGTCGGGTGAGGGGATAAGTGGCTCGACGAGTCGCAGCTCGATGCCGGACAGGATGAGTCCGTTGGCCCGCTCGACCTGCCCGTTGGACTGCGGATGTGCCACGGAGGCCAGGTCGAGGCGGATGCCAGAGACGGAGCAGTATTGCGAGAGCGCCCTTGGCGAAGTTGGTGCCGTTGTCGGTGATGATGCTGTTCGGCATGCCGTAGCGCACCGCTATGTCCTTGATGAACCGGGCGGCTGTTGGCCCGTCCAATTTCTTGATAGGTCTTGCCTCGATCCACTTGATAAATTTGTCCGCTGCCACCAGTAAGTACGCCATGCCGCCTCGAGCAGTTTTGAAGGGTCCCACCATGTCGAGTCCCCAGACCATGAAGGGCCAGGCGATCGGTATGGTGCGGAGTGCTGACGCCGGCTGGTGGCTGCGTTTGCTGAAGCGTTGGCACCCTTCACATTTGAGAACGAGCGACTCGGCGTCTTCGAGGGCCGCGGGCCAATAGAAACCATGGCGGAACGCCTTGGCCACCAGGGATCGTGATGCGGCGTGGTGCCCGCACTCGCTCTGGTGAATGTCGAGGAGGATGTCGATGCCGTGATCCTGCTTGACGCAGCGCTGGAACACCCCGGTAAGCTGCATTTGACGAGCTTGTTGTTGGTGATGCTGTAGGCGGATGCCCTGCGCTCGTCCATAGGGAGAACCCCGTTCTCCAAAAATTCTGATATTGGGAGGGCCCAAGATGGAGCTGCAACCACTGCGAAGACGGCCACCATGGTGGGTTTCGGGTCGGCAGCCCCCGAGCCGGGTTGACTAGCCCCCGGGTAAGGGATGGTGACGCCCGAGTCCGGGATGATGGTGGCCGGGTTGAGCTGAGCAGCCCCCAGGCCGGGTTCAGCAGTCCCCGGGCCGGCTTGAGGTGTGGCCGGGTCGTCTGGAACATGAATAGACTCGGAGTCCGGTGATGGCTTGACGGACGGCTTGCGCAGGTGCTCGAGGGAGACGCCGGACGGGATGGCTTGTCGCGACGAGGCAATCTTGGCGAGCATGTCGGCTGCTTCGTTCTCCGCGCGCGAGACGTGGAGGAACTCGCAGCCCTCGAAGGATCCGGATAGCTTCTGGACGAGGAAGCGGTAGCTTGCCATGTTGGAGTCACGAGCGTCCCATTCGCCGGAGCACTACTGCACCACCAGGTCCGAGTCACTGTAGCACAGGATGCGCCAGATGCCGAGTTCCTTGGCAAGCCGGAGGCCGTGCACGAGGGCTTCGTATTCGGCGACGTTGTTAGAGGCGGCGAAGTGGATCTGGAGCGCGTAGCGGAGCCGATCGCCCTTCGGAGATGACAGTACGATGCCGGCCCCCAAGCCGAGTCACATCTTGGACCCGTTGAAGTGCATGCGCCAGTGCGTCGAGTCGGGAGGCGGCGGAAAGTACTGGGTCTCGGTCAGTCGATGAGGAAATCGGCTAGGACTTGAGACTTGATCGTGGTGCGGGGCTCGTAAAGGATGGTATGGCCGGCTAGCTGGATCGCCCACTTGGCGACCCGGCCAGAGGCGTCCCGGCACCCGATGATTTCTCCAATAGGCGCTATGCTGACGACGGTGACGACGTGCTCTTGGAAGTACTGCTTCAGCTTCTTGGCGGTGAGGTACACACCGTAACACATCTTCTGCTAATGCGGGTAGTTCTGCTTGGAGATGGAGAGCACCTCGCTCAGGTAGTAGACTGGTCGCTGGACGGCTTGGATCTTGCCCTTCCCTGGTTGCTTGACCACCAGCACCGTGTTGACCGCCCGCGAGGTCGCGGCTACGTAGAGCAATAGCAGCTCCTTGTCGGTTGACGCGGCCAGGACTGGTGCGGTGGAGAGCATGCGCTTGAGGTCTTGGAAGGCCTCGTCTGCCTTGCCGTTCCACTCGAACGGACTTGTCTTCTTCATCAGCTGGTACAGGGGGAGCGCCCTCTCGCCCAGCCGGCTTAGGAACTGGCTGACCGAGGCCAAGCACCCGGTGAACTTCTGAACGTCGCGCAGCCGAGTCGGCTTGCGCATGCGCTCGATGGCCTTGATCTTCTCCGGTTCGCTTCGACGCCGCGTTCCAAGACAAGGAAGCCGAGCAGCTTTCCGGCAGGGACACCGAAGACGCACTTTTTCCGGGTTGAGCTTGACCTTGTATTCGCGGAGGTTGGCGAATGTTTCCTTCAAATCGTCGAGGAGCGTGAGGTGCTGCTTGGTCTTCACCACGATGTCGTCCACGTACACGTGGATGTTGCAGACGAGTTGCGGCAGTAGGCATTTCTGCATGCAGCATTGGAAGGTGGCGCCGGCGTTCTTCAACCCGAACGACATGGTGATGTAGCAATATGCCCCAAAGGGCGTGATGAAGGACGTCTTCAGGGCGTCGGCCGGGTCCAGCTTGATCTGGTGATAGCCGGAGTAAGCGTCCAGGAAGGACAGGATCTCGCACCCGGCGGTCGAGTCGATGACTTGGTCGATCCACGGGAGAGCGAACGGATCCTTGGGACAAGCCTTATTAAGGCTAGTGTAGTCGATACACATGCGCCAGGTCTTGTTCTTCTTCAGGACGAGGACTGGATTTTCCAGCCACTCGGGGTGAAACACTTCCATTATGAAGCCGGCCGCCAAAAGCTTGGCGACCTCTTTGCCAATGGTTCTTCTCTTCTCTTCAAAAAATCGTTGGAGGGGTTGACGGACAGGCTTGGCGTCCTTGCGGACGTGAAGTTTGTGCTCGGCGTACTTCCTCGGGATACCCGGCATGTCCTTGGGGGTCCATGCGAAGATATATCGATTCTCACGGAGGAAGTCGACGAGCTCCCCTTCCTATTTGCTGTCGAGGCGGGCGCCTACGACAACATACTTGCTGCAGCTGGGGTCTTCAGGGTTGAGCTTCACTTTCTTGGTCTCCTTGGAGGGCTTTAAAGGGCTTTGTCGGCCGGGTCCAGGGTCGGAATCGACGCTGCGGAGACCTCGCATGCCAAGGCGACGATTCGGTCGAGCTGGCGCCGCTCCTCGGCAATGACCAGCGACTCGGCCAACTTGGCACCGTCTCGGGCGCACTCCAGAGACTTGCGGTAGTCGCCGGTGACGGTAATGACGCCCTTGGAACCCGGCATCTTCATCTTCAGGTACGCGTAGTGGGGAACCGCCACGAACTTGGCGAGCGCGGGCCAGCCCAGCAATGCATGATATGCGCTGGACAAGTCCACCACCTCGAACCAGATTGGTTCACGTCAGAAGTGGCTGCTGTCGCCGAACAGGACATCGAGCCGGACCCGGCCAATGGGCGAGCAGGAAAGGCCGGGTACGATGCCGTGGAAGACTGTCCGGGTTGGCTCCAGGTCCTCGGCCTTGAGGCCGAGCTTGGTCATCGTGTCGCGGTAGAGGATGTTGATGCTGCTGCCGCCGTCGATGAGGACTCGAGAGAACTTGCATGTGCACCGCACGACGATGGTGGGGTTGAGGATGAGGGCGTATCCACCCGGACTCGGCATGACTGCCGGGTGATCCTCCCGGGTCCAGATGATCGGGCGATCCGACCGGTGCATGAAATCCGGCTTGGCCAGGACGACGGTGTTCACCTGCTGCCGAAGAAGGCGCTCGCTGCGCTTGTCATCGCCGAGGCTGGTGAAGACGACGTAGGCCGCGTTCTGGTCCGGGTAGGCGTCATTCTGCATCGCGCCGCCAGCGGGAGGCGGTGGTGGAGACGGAGGCGGCTGCCCTACGCCTGGATCTGGAGCCGGAGCCGGAGGAGGCAGAACGTCTTCCCTCATGATGCGCTTGGTGATGGTGCACTGCTGAAGCGTTAGCATGGAGGGTCTTGCGCCGCTGTGGTGCTTGCATGGGGCATCGAGCATCTCTTCAAAACTCATGGCGGGCTGCCATGCCATCTTGCCGGTCTGCCGGCGCTTCGCTGCTGGGTCCGCCGCGGGCTCGGTGGCCGCGACAAGCCGGTTGTCGTGACGCTGCGCCGGCTGGTCGGCCTTGTGCTTGTTGTTTTGATGATGCTGTTGTCGGCTGCTTTCGTCGGCCGGCTTCGGGGGAGGAACCGGCTTTGCCTTGCCGACTTCGTCCAGCGCCACCTGGATCTTCATGGCGGAGTCGGCATTGGGGTACTTGTCCGCCGTCACCATGAGCGCGGCCATGGTGGCCGGCTCGGAGCGTAAGAGCTTGTGCTTCAGGAGGGTGCCGTCTCGGCACCCGCTGACGAAGTACTGAATCGCCTGGACTTCATGGACGCCCTCACAGCTGTTTCAGAGCTCGGTCCAGCGTGCGAGGTACTCGCGGCCCGTCTCCATCGGTCCCTGCACGCACATGGCGAGCTGGCCAGGGCGACCGGGTCGCTTGTAGGTCCCTGTGAAGTTGTGGACAATGGCCTCCTCGAAGTCGACCCACGCATTGATGCTGCCCATCGGCAGACTGTTCAACCACGTGCGGGCCGATCCCTGGAGCATGAGCGGTGCATAGCGCACGGCTAGACGACGATTGGCACCGGTGATGCCAATGGCCGTGGTGTAGTCGGTGAGCCAGTCTTTTGGCTTCACGGTCCCGTTGTACTTGGGGGTGTCACGGGGGAGCACGAACCCTTTTGGAAAGGGCTCCTCCTGGATGCGTGGGCCGAAGCACGCCGGCCCGATAGCGCCACTCTCCTCCACCTCCAGGGAGCGAGCGAGCTGATCGAGGCGGTGGCGCGCGTCGGCGTCGTCGATGGCGCGCGGGCTGAGTCGACTGGCGGCCAGGACCTAAGGGTCCGGGTCGGTTGGAGCCGGACGCCGGCCATGCTGGTCGGGTCCGTGCTGGGTCTCCGGGGCGGGCTCGTTGCCCAGAGCGTCGGCGGCGGTGGCTGTCGGGTTGCGTCAACTCCGGGCCTGGCCGGAGTGCGCCTCGCCGGGTGGCGAGGAAGCCGTGTGCAGAAGTTCGCCGGGTCCGCCAAGGCGGGCGGAGCCAGACCCCGTCGGCTTGGCAAGCTGGTTGAGGCGATCCTGCTGGGTGTTGGCGGTGCGCAGGAGCTCGCGCATCCGCCCGATGCGCTCCTTGAGCTCCTTGCCCGCGATTTGGTCGAGGCCGATCGCGGCTGCCTCCGCAGCGCGCATGTTCTTCACTGGGGTCTCGTAGACGGTCCGGACGGCGCCCAAGGCTCGGCCGATCGCTCCTCCCCGGGCACGAGCGTCGACGACCCAGCTTGGCTCGGCCATGGCGGGCTTAACTCTATGGGCGGCGGCGTGCTCCATCTGAGCGGCCTCCAGGCGACGCCTGGTGGCGGCCAGCATCTCGGACAGGTCCAGCATCTGCTGGCGTCTATCCTCGAGCTGGGTTTGGGCTTCGGTGATGTTGGTGGCATCGACGTCGGTGCCGATGGGGATGCAGAGGCTCTGCATCGCAGCGTGCAGCGGATCGGATGGCTCGGTCCATTCCACGGTGGCCCTGGCCTCCGCGGCCTTCCTCGTCTTGCTCTACGAGGAAGAGGCGCCATCGCCGGTGACGTAAACCTCCACATGGACATACATCGCCCTGGCGGCAATGCCACCGCCGAGGGAGAGGGAAGAGTAGGAGTAGCTGAGCACCTCGTTGGGGTACTCGTCGGCCGTGAGCGCGGCGAGCGCGCCGACGACATCGTCCGCCAGCATGACGGACTTGTCGGTGTAGGAGAAGGGCCCCGTCTGAAGCATGCTCCCGGCCAGCTCCTCGAGCTGCCCCATGGTGGGCGCCAACTATCATGGTGGGCGCACGGCAGATGCCAAGGGATGGCTAAAGAGAGGAGGAGGCTCGAGGGCACTGGCGGGCTCCAGAGGCGAGGTTGGCATGCGCGGGCGCGGGACGCCGGACATACCCAGGTTCGGGGCTCTCCGGAGAGATAACACCCATAGTCCTGCCGAGTTTGGTTGGATGATTGATAGTACAATGTTGCTCCTGGAGCTGTGTGGAGGAGGAAGGAAGCTGGCCAAGGCTTGGGCTGCTCCTTCTCTCCGGTACTCTGTTGGGTGGCTAGTCCTATGCTTGCTTGTGCTTCTTGTTTGTCTTCTCTTGTCCTCTGTCTCTCCTGTAGGCGTGGGTTCCCGGGGGGTTTTATAGATCAACCCACCCAGGGTTACAATGGTAATATGCCGAGTCGGTGGGTCCGTATTGTCGGTGTCCGGGACACCGGACTAGGTCCCTCTTGTGGGCTTGTGGTTCGCCGGGTTCCCCTAGGTGCGGGCCCCGCGTGCCTAGGGGGACTGTGCCCCGTCTTGTCGATCGTCAGGGCGTGGCCGAGTCGAGTCGTGTACAGTGCTCTTCGTCAGGCTGCCGTTTGCTGTCGTCAGCGGTGAGGGCGGGAGCACTGTTGCCACGCCAGCCTTGGTCAGCGGGTAGGTGAGGGGCACTGTTGCCACGCTCCGGCTGACCACAGGCATGGGTGGGAACACTATTGTCTTGGTCATCGGTGGTTGAGGTCTCGTTCCATCGTACGGCCTGGATGGGACGGGAGCTAACCCGTGACTGGGTTGCCGTGGACGCCACGGGTTGGGCTGGCTTGCTGGGGAAGCCTTGGTTGCGCCGGGTTGAGTTGCCTTGCGCCAGTTGCTGTGGCCGGGTCGACGTACCATGCCGGGTCGGAGAGTTTGGCCGGGTCACGGGCCCTGCCGGGTCGAGCAACCCGGCCAGGCGTGTGCCGGTTTGCGGGGAGATGCGGGCCCCGCTGTTTTTGAAAAGGATTCGGGTTCCGTTGCCTGCCCGGGGTTCATCCCCCCGACACGTAGTATGGTGCAACGTAATAATTGCATATTAGTATCTTTTATGAAACAAGTCATCATGGTTACATACGAAAGCCTTGTTCATATTGAGGCTTCGTTTGGGAATCAAGGAAATCCGTACAAAATTTGAGAGATGATCATATGTAATAGTTCATTTTTAGCAGCAATGGAAATTTGACACAATCGTGTGGATTAAATCTTCGAATATAATGCAAAGACTAGTCTCTGCCCATGACTTAAATTTCTTGAATCATACACCCATGCGATCATTCGCCGGTCAACCATATGTATATCTGAATCGTAATGTTTGTGTTGTGCATTAAATTGATGTGCACGTAGAAGAAATATCGAGTGGAGAAATATATATATGCAATTTGTGCCATTTATAGATTCTTTAGAACATCCTTTAGAAGATAGACAAGATCAAGACTCCGATGTCAGTGTTTGACCTTCTACATTGTCACATGGCAAGTCAAAATAGTGTGCGTAATATCACGACTTATAGTAAGATACGCTTTGATTATATAGCACTTAATGGATCATATATGTGACGTAGGTATATAATATATTTTGGGTGAGGCATTATTAGTACAATTTAAATATGCATTCATTGTCCGCCGAAACTATATTGACAATAAATTCGATATGAAATTGCTAGTCTCGATATGTCATAAATCCGATATGATATTTCATACAGAAGATACATGTCACTAGCATTTATAGTCTTTTAATCATGTTTTACCATCAGAACAAGATTTGCTATATGGTGATGCTATAAATATCGTACCCTCTCATCATCCTCTCCATACAAGCACTCTTTTGGTATCATACCTCTCATCGTTTTATCCAACTCTCATTAGTTTTCCCCAAAAAAAGCCTCAAATTTCCTCCATGAATCAAAGAGTCAACCAGGAGTGGAACCCCTCTGAGGTAGAGGGGGCAAGATCAATCATTAGTCGTCTCAGCAACTACTACAACAATGATGGCACCAGCCATGAGAGGAACAACAAGCATGATATCGTGGCCAATCTCAAAGCATGGTTCCCTAGGAAGACCATGCAACAAGTAACAGATTTGTATGATGATCTTATCATGGAGATGCATATATTGCAGTGTCCAGAGAAGGAGTACAATGGTACCAATAGTGACCATGGTGTCATTTACAGTGTGGATGGCCTTGTGAATAAAAACTTTGGATTGCAAAATGAGGTTGCCATGGAAGGAATGGGTATTTTGTTTGGTCGTCCATTAGAGAGTGTGCGAACCATGGCGATACAAGAAGAGCTGCAAATGATAGAGGAGAACAAGGTGGTGTTGGAGAATAAGATGTGCATCCCTCAACCAGTGCTTGCACCACGTGCCAAGGGGTTTTGGACCCTAGAGGAACACAGGTTATTCATGTTTCATCCTTCCTAAATTTCCATGGGATTTAAAAAATTATTTCATTTTGATTATTCGCTTGGAGATATCGGGTATATTTTAATAGAAAGCATACTATTGACCATTATGTGGGTTTTCATTATCATGAATCGGAGGTTTATTTTTTATTTTTACTGTACTCATAGTGCCCAATTCACATACCAGAAATAATAGTACCAAGATGTATAGATATTGTTTGTGAACAACCAACTTTATTTCATTATTGTGCTTCCATTAATAAGTTAATACCACCCATGCTTCTCCTTGCAACTAAAGATGGAGTAGTTAATTATATATTCATAGTAAAGAATGAAACTACTATTGCAAGTATTATCATGGTCTATTTAATTATATCTATTATCAATATATGACCATGGTAGTTATGAAATTCCTTATTCATTTATAATCATCTATTATCACATATTATATAATTAACATCGTAAAAGATAAACAGAGATGTCCTTTACTAGAACAAGGGTTAATATTTGGTTAGAAGTTTTAATACCCCAACTATTGCATTTTTTCACCAATATATTAATAATCAATATGTCCTTTAAATAATTAACCTAACTAGTTCGTCTTGAACATGGTTATTCTAGGCTCTTTCTCCATGGGTTGAGTGCATGTGGTCGTGGAAAATGGAAGGACATATCAAAGTACTTCGTTACTAGTAGGACTCCAGCCCAGATTTCGAGCCATGCACAAAAGTACTTCATGAGGCTACAGAGCAAAGGGTCAGGAAGCCAACGCTATAGCATCAATGACGTGGAGCTCGATGATGCTGACCCATGGAAAATGGAAAATAGCTTTAATTTCTAGCAAGCACTCGCCTTGCAATCTACAATTGGTGCTGATAACCAAAATCTAAGTTTTGGTTTGCAAACTCCTTCGAGTCCATTTGTCATCATGAACAATATAGTGTAGTTTGGAGTTGTCTTTCCTGAAGAAAAGGAGTTGGTAGTAGTATGTTGTGAGAATGATATGATGTCGTCGTCGTAGTAGGGGCTAGTGAACTTTGTTCCTACTAATATAGAAGTATTACTTAAACTTCCTTCAAAGTATTGTATGGGATATCGTGTATAAGATGCTATGATTTAAATTATATTTGCATATGTGTTTGGAGAGTCAATAATATGTGTTGTTACTATTTACTATGGTTGTTGTATAAACATTGCAACTGAAATTGATGTGGTATTGGTACGAACATACCATTTTTCTCTAGGTGGGTCCTACATGTAAGGAGGTGTGACGTGACAATGCTAATAGGCTAGTCAAGAAGGTGAAAACCAGCCTCATTAGTAAAAACTGGTGTCAACCAAGCTCGGGATTGATTCTTGAATGGATTGACAAGTTGGATGTGTGCATTAACTAGTTTTGTAGTTCATGGTTGAGAGAAAAGTGGTAAGTTGAGTATTGAAAAGTGAAATAATCTCAATTGGAAACGTTTATCTAAACTACATATACTGAATATATGTGTTCATTTTTTCCTAAAGAACATATATAGTTGTTCCAACTCCATGGAGGCTTCAAGAGAAAAACGAAGGCTAAAGAGAAGCTTTATTTTGGAGACGAAGCGGGAATTTTGCCTATTACACTTTAGTACATGATAGAGTGTAAACACAATAGAATCTTGGAATGCGACTACATAGGCCAACTGGATCCCTAGAGCCAGCAAGAAGTTTGCGCTTGAGAAGCAAGCCTTTGGGGAAAGAAAGATTGTTTCGAGAAAAGCCGATCACTTCTTAAGTTCTTATTGGTCTTTAGAGAAATTATAAGATCAATCTAAGGTTGAAAAACAAACTCACCAACACCACAAATGGTTTTCTATTTGGATCTTCAAATAGAATGTAGGGTAGTGGCCGAATTTTCACTACTTCGGATACAAAATTTCTACACTCCACGATTTATGCATGACTTCTGTACAAACTAGGAACGGTCAATTATTTTTTTTCCAATATCTCATCAAGCGTACACCATCAAGGATGGTAGGGTAGTTGGAACAGAAACCCAAAAAACAATGTTTACAATGTATACAAAAACAACACTATGTGTAGCTTATGATGTCAGCTTACACACAACTTTGCCGAAAAGCCTTTTTTTTCATTTTTAGGCAATAGTCCTACAGTGTCTAAGACATCAAAACGCATGCACACCAGATGACATGGATTCTAGCATCACCACCGAACACATATGTAGCATTACCATCTCGGCCAAGGTCTTAACTTGAACAAATAGAAGAAGCCCCTCTGGTCTGTCCAAAATCTCATGCCGAAAGCGATACCAACTAAAGATTGAAGAAACATAAAGTCTTGCAGAAAACGTGTAATAGAAATTTTTACTTTCTCCACCTTTATCGCTATTGAGAAGACAAAGTGGCGGACGAGATAAGCACCTAAACAACAGATTACATGATCTAGAGATCTTGATTTGTCGAAATCTAATTGTACGAGCACCATGGCGGCACTAGAAGCAACATCACACCACACATACACAAATGGAGCCGAGAGAATCTTATTGTGTCACAGCCACAATTACAATGTGTCAGACATTCCAACGAAGCAACAGCGCCTCTTTCCGCCGTTTCTTCCTGTTTTTCCCCACTTCCCTCCCATTTTCTCCTTTCCTCTCGCCAATCTCCCTCCCGCTCGCCTCCCAGCCGGCCGCCATGTCACCAAAGAAGTACGTCGTTTCCCGCGCCACGGCAACCGCGACCGCCTCCATCGCCCAGCCGAAGCAGAGGAAACCGAGGGCGCCCCCGTCCAAGCCACCGGGCATGACAAATGCCGATTGGAGGGTGGAAGTGCAGCGATGGGAGGCTGTCACCGCCGACCGGCGGAACAGGGCCATCGCCAAGAAGGCCCGTGACAACGTGGCACACGCAGCTGCCGCTTCGGCGGACCAGGCCGAGGCCGAGGCGACTCGCGCGAGGATGATGAATCCACCCGGCAACCACACGCAGTACGCGCCCTAGGGCCAGCAAAGCGGCGGCTCTCCGTCGTCGCAGCCATGGGGATCGTCTTCGTTGGGCTACACTGACGGGGATGCGCATGGTGGGTTCACCCAAACGTCACTTTCCCCATGGACACCCGACCCAGCGCACGCCCTCGCCCGTCTTCACCGGCGTGCAGTACCCTTCATACAACTACTCGTCGCCCGTGTACGCGTCCTCCCCGACGCCCCCTCTCCGCCGTTGCGCGCTGCCCTTCTCGCACCTCGGCGACGCCGACGAGACCGAGGCCGACATGGACGACATCATCGCGTCAGGTTCGGCCGCGGCCGCCGCGTCTCCCGGGTTCACCGATGAGACGGTCGATCTCAGCGGCGGCATGGACGGCGAGCTCGGCTACGTCTACGGCGATGAGGAGCAGGAGGAGGAGGAGGAGGAGGAGGAGGAGGAGGAGGAGGAGCCGGCGACTGTTCCGGCGAGGAGGGGCAAGAAGAAGAAGCGGGCGGCCAGGTCAGGCGAGCCGGCATCAAGTGGGCGTCCAAAAAGGAGGAATGCCTCACCGAAGCATGGAAAGTCGTCTGCCTCGACCCGACCACGGCACGAACCAGAGCATCCAGACGTACTGGAAGCGCATCAAGGCCGAGTTCGACGAGCGCAAGCTCGTCGACCCCTACTTCAAAGGCGTCTACATGCAGCACGGATCGAAGACGATGGCGAACCATTGGGGGCGTATCCAGGGGGCGTGCAACAAATGGCAACAACGACGCCGAATTCAAGTACCTCCATGTTTACAAGCACATTGACAAGTGCGAGAAGTGGGCGGAAGTCCGGCGCACCCTCGACAAGGCCAAGGAGACCTACAAGCCGGGCGCACCGACTCCGGGCACGTCAGAAGGGCGGCCGGACGGCAACAAAGGTGCCAAGAAGGGGAAACACGCCGACGCGGCCACCGCTCGCGTGCAGGAGTCCATCCAGCACTGCCTCACCGACGCACAGGTCCGGGCCGCCCTTCGTGAAGAAAAGACCGAGGCGCGGTGGTCGGCGTTGATGTCAAGCAGTGCCGTCAAGCTCGACCTACTCCGGACCAACGTCGCCGCGAAGAAGAGAAACACCGACCTGGCTTTCCTGCTGGGCGGGGCGGACATGCTCCAGAGCAACGACGAGGCGGTCAAGGCGTGGTATTTGGCGGAGCGTGGCCTCATCCTCAACCAGCTTCCCTCGACGACGACGCCCACGCCCACGCCCACGTCGACGCCGCCGCCAAGCCCGAGTGATGATGCCGCCGAGACTCCCCGCAGCACAGGAGCCACGCCGACGCTGCCAAGCACAGAGACCCCGTCAAGCCCGCGCACGCCGACTCCGCCGACGCCGGAGGCCGACCTTGCCGCCTGATGCGCGCTTTCGTCCTTTCTGCTTTTTGTACGCCGAACTTTTCATCCGATCGCCGATCTACTGGCCGCTTGATCGCCGGATTGTGGCGTCTATTTTGTGCGCGGGAATGACTACGTTTGAATTTGTCGTGGCTAGGGGATGGCGCCTGGGGGGCGTGGCTGGGAGCTAGGCCGCCCCCAGGGGCCAATCTAGCGTCGGTTCGCCCCCGGGCCGCTCTTTTTCGACGCCCTGGGGGGCTGAACGGCTGGAGATGCTCTCACTTGTACTCTCCTCTTGCAAACATCTGCATAATTGCGACAGTCCTTTGGAAGCTAAACTTTTGGCATGCATAGACGGAATTAGCCTTGCTCTGGAATGGTGTCTGAGCGCTCATCATTGAGACTGATCCTGAACTAGCGCCCAACTATCATGAGATGAGAGCCAGATCGATCGGCCAATGCAGCGATTGTTAAGGAGATTAAACACCTACTCTAGAGGGATAATCAACATGTCATCTCCATGATCCGTCGATCGAGGAACTGTGGCGCATCGCCTCGCTCAGCTAGGGCTTCTTTTAAAAAAAAAGAGAAAGAAATGAAAGGTTTGTTCTCGCAAAAAAAGTGAAACACCAAAGAATTGAACCACTAAGAAGTTAAGTAAAAAAATTGAGAGGTAAAGTTGAGTAATTAACACTGAAGAGATCAAAGTGAAACACTAAAAAGTGACACACCACCAGCAGGCGTCGTGTTGTCATTCAGCACAACACACGCAGCATTGCGAGCAGAGGACAACGCGCAGCGCAACTAAAACGCCGGGTGAATCTCATGGCAGACCAACACTTCCTTCCAAGCGCTAGCGACCAACAGCAAACAGCAAATCCTCGCAGTCTCGCCGATCTGATGGTGGTTCGCTCGCCTCCTCGGTGCTGTCGCGCTGCCTCGCTCCCCTCGCGCCGGCCGGTCGTGGCAGCGTATGTGCGCTCGCTGGAACAATGCAACAAGGGAGCAGTGCCGTCGGCCGCTTCATGGCTGCAACGATGCGCTGGGGCAGCATGGAGGGAGAGGCTCGCTGATGAAGGGAAGGAGAGGTGCTGCCGACCACGGCCGCCGCCGCGGCGCATCTGTTCGGGAGAAACAATGGAACCCATGCGGGCATGTGTAGGAGGAACACGTAGGCCGATAGTCCTTATTAAAATCTCTAAAAAGACTTATATTTAGGAACGAAGGAACTAGATTTCTGTGAATCTATTTTCTGAATTCGTAATGCGGAGACACCACGCTATTTGGGCACATATATTGTCCTTGCAACTGCGTACCTTGCACACGCGCTGACATACACAAGCACAAGACGATGATGATCAAGATATGGTTACTCATAAACAATATGTGGTTAGTTTTTCTTTACAGCAGTGTTGTTAATTCCAAGTTCCTCTGATGCACAATTTTACTAGCTCGTATCTCTGAAGAACCACTAGCATAAACTTGGATGGAGATGATTGATCTTTCTTTGAGAGGAGTTCTCACAGAACAGACTCACACGCTCAGCAAGATGTCGAGATCGCGAGATGGCACAGGCAGAAAGTATAAAATTAATTTATTGTTGAAACACGAAGTCAACTTCTTCTAGAAAAAGAGGATAACCCTTGATCTCTTCATCAATCATTGAAGACAAACACGACTAAGGCAATGAATATTTTTTTCTTTCATTATGATGGAATGTAGGGGCAGCGGTCCAATTTCTACTCCGGGTATAAACTTTTCTTTTTGGACCAGGTAAAAACTTCCTACGTTCACCATTGTCATGTCTAAAAGGACATCTTCAGAGTGGACCCTCAATTCGCCCGCAAACGTCTAGACCGAGTTGTCTGGGCGCGGTTTTCCATATAACGTCATCCAACATCGGTCCATGGACCACTTCGTACGTTCGTTTTCTCGCAAACCGGAAGCAAACTAGGGGGCTTGGTGGGAGTCTGGACCTCCGTCACGTAGGACTCTGACACCCCCCGCCCACCCAAAACCACACCTGGACCCCGTGTCTCCATCGCTTTCCCATTTCTCTGCATCCGCTTCCCGCCTGGACGCCGTCACCACTGTACCAAGCCGCCCGCCCGCCAAGCCCTCGCATGACCTCCGTGACTCCACACCTTCGGCACGTAGCTTTGCCTACACCATGGTTCCACACCTATCGTTCGTCCATCACGCATGTACCATCCTCCCCTACAAATGTCGTCAGTGGGGGTCACCATGCCCCGCAAGTGTGTGGTGAGATGCCCGTGCTACATTTTTGATATTTTTTCTCCCTTTGAAGCAATGGATCAGACATGGAGTACATCGCGAGCACTATGTTGAGTCATCCAATGACTATCCGACGAGGAGGATTATGCGGATGAAATGGCGATGATGCAGATGGTCCTTGTAGACGTGAAGCATGCAGAAGCTTGATTTGGATAGGGCATTTGAAGTGCTCCAAGCCCCTTTTGCCGTTGTTTGTGGACCTGCTAAACAATGGGATTTAGAGACCTGGTGGGAGGTGATGACATGTTGTGTGATCATGCACAACATGATCATGAAGGGTGAGGGTGAAGATGCTGTCGGGGATTTGAAATTTGAGAACATGGGTTATGCAACTTCAAAATTAGAATCTTGTCACATTTGATGAGTTTGTCCAAATGCGTCAACAAATTTGGCATCAACCAACTCATGAGTAGCTTAGGAAGATCTGATTGAGCATCTGTGGACGTTAAAGGAGACAACTAGAACATATATGCCAGTTGAATTCATGTTTGAACTATTTTACATTTGAACTATTGTCGCACTTGAATATTTTAACTCATCGAAGATTTGATATGCTATTATTTTGAGTATTGTGGATCAAGAGAAAATTGGGGACATATGTTTAGGGGACAGGGTTGGATGGCTGGCTCCTTTATCCGCATCCGTGGGATAATAGTGTGTCCATTATTAGGGCTAGCGTTGAACATGTCCTAAGACCTCACCAAGCGCCCACCCTCGAGGATGTGATAATGATGACAACGTATATCATGATGATCCTACATGTTGATTATGATGTTAGTTGATATCACAGTTTTCGCCATGGGTCCTAGTGAGGCCGCTAGCATCTCACCCTGGGTCTTAACTCGAAACATGCATGAAAAGCACCTCTGACACGTCAGAAATTCAGATGAAGATGATGCCAACTTAAGATTGAGGAAGCATAAAGCCTTCGACAGAAGGACATATCAGCATATACTCCCTCCCCTTCATTTCAATGGACCCAACTCCAAAAACTCTTGTACCATTGTAGATTTTTCTAGGGAAAATGGGATTCGAACCGACGACCTATAATCACATAGTCCCTCCAATCCATATTAATTATCGCTGACTCTATTATTTTTTATATTATTTATTTCCCGTCTGATAAGAAATCAAAACAAAATTGAAGGTTGCACTTACCAATGGGTGCGGACCCTCGTACACTCATCACATGGCCAAGCTAGCACATGTGCATGAGTGTGTTGCATGGTAGGTAATTAAGCCGGTTGCTTTCCCTAAGCATAATGTGAGCAAATATAGCGAAATTGACAAAAAATATGAGATAGACCTTATATAAAACGAAGGGGTGAGAGTGCTTCCTCCCGGGGCGGGTCTCCCCACGGGGACCTAATACGCGTCAAGTGTCCGAGACGAGAAGAAAATGGCCCCGATGTCGGGATATGAGGTGGGTAACGGGGGCGCTTTTGCTAAGGAAGATGAGGAAGTAAGAGTGATCACCTGACGGTATATCTGGCCATGGGCCGGGCCGGGCCTAAAAAAGCCCACGGCAGAAAACTGAAGCCCAGGCCCTCCCAAGCCCTATCACTGGGCCTACTTTTCAAGCCCAAGCCCGGCCCATCTGGTAAAAAGCCCTAAAAAGCCCTTAGGGTTTAGGGCCGTGGGCCGGGCCTCTTCCTTAAAATGACAATATGCCAAGCCCAAGCCCGTTCAGGCCCTACTGATGGGCTCAAAACTCAGGCCCAAGCCCGGCCCATGGGCAAGCCCATCGGGCCTAGGCCCTGGATTTTAGGGCCGGGCCTCGGTGGGCCGACAGGGCCGGGCCTCGGTGGGCCGACAGGGCCGGGCCTGAGATGGTCAGGACTACCTGACGGGGACGCCCTTAATTGTTGCCATCTAGAATAGTGACACTAGAACACTAGACACCATGGCAATCTTAGCAGCTAAACCAATGACATTATCGTTGCCAAAATAGTCTGAGACAACCCATAAAGATATATCAATAGTTAAACCGTCATGCGGAAACATGAAGTGTAGTGCTATGCGAACGACGAAACAACACGATTCATGCACGACTATTACATCCAGCCGGACATGTTTAGGACTGGAAGGGCACTGACTGCTGGATTTGCTGGTCATGCACAGATCGGGCACTGCAGTGTCGTGTGTGAAGCAGTTTCGAAACATGAATGGCTCCCCAACAACAAGATCGGGTAACTTCACATCACCGCAAGTAGAAAAAACAAAGTGAAACGTGAATATATATTTTTGAGCAATTGAGATCAAAATCGGGCTAGAACAAATACCAACACACCAGCAGGCAGCAGGTGTCACGCAGGCCAGATCAAAAAATAATAATAATAAACCTAAACGCTGTCTGGTGCGCGCGCGCTACCAAACTCGCTGGAACGGCCGCGCTAGAGCCGTCGATCTCTCGCGACCCGCACGACACGTGGCGGTGGACCGACCAGGTGGGTTTTGTCGATTTCGCCCCGTCCCCTTCGTAATTTCGGGAGACGAGCCTAGATTATCTCCTCCATCCTCCCGTTCCACTCTTACCCATTTCCGCTTCACTGTCCGCCGGACGACGACCAAATCCCCACGAAATCCCTAGGGCTTCTCCGCGAGCACGGCCAGCGGGAGAGCCGAGGACAAATTAAACCACGGAGAAAGACGACGGACCGGCGAAGGGTCCCGCAGCAGTTCGACGGGGTGAGGGCGGGGCGCGCCCGCCGGAGAAGGAGGAGAAGGTAGCAGCTACGGGAAGATGGCGGGGGTGGAGCTGGTGGTTCTACGGGAGGCGGCGGCGACCCCGGGGGGAGACGTGAGATCCTGCTGCTTCGACGACGAACCCGAGGTCAGTTTGTCCTACCTTCCCCGCTCGCTCACACACCTCGCGGGTTGTTGGGGTTTCGTCGCCGACGCCATCGTCGTCATTAACGGACGCAGAATAGATCGCTGATGGTTCCGCGGGGGGTAGATCAAACGAATAGGCTCCGAGGAATAGGGAGGGAGGGGAAGGGATTTTTTGGCTGCTGGATCCTTTGTGTTTTCGTGGAGGTGCTCCAGATGTAGGATGCGGCATCCTCTGTTCATCTGAGTTTTTCTCAGTAAGCACTACTGGAACCTACAGGGATCCTATTCACCTACGCAGGCACAGAGTAACATCGTGTTTTGGTAGGCAAATCAGACATGAGATAGGCAATAATCAGGCATACTGATCCTATTCACCTACGCAGACATACTAATAATGGGTTAGTATGCAATAATCAGACATAGGTTAGTATGCAACCAGACATAGGCTAGCAGGAAATCAGAATAGAAATAGGCAACACTTTTAGCTTTTGTGGGCAATTAGAAAGAAGATAAGTAGGCAATAATCAGAATAGAAATAGGCTACACTTTTTGTTTCTGTAGGCAATTAGAAAGAAGATAAGTAGACAATAGTGAGTATGAAAAGATGCGGGTTTAATTACTTCAGAGAAATTATCACAAGCAGATGAAGATATGTGTATTTTCTAGAGTGGTTTTAGAAACTGTCAGCATGCCCCAAATCTGATCTATGATGACTTCTCAATGAATCCATTGGAACAGAATCAATAGCATCCTTTTTTTGATTTTCTTCATGTGCAATATTTTTTCCGGACAAGCATCTTTCTCTCTCTGTGATGAGTAGTGCCCAATGCTTCTGCTTCTCTTGGGAGAGTTGCACATTTCCACTCCTGAGTTTATTTCAGCTTCACTGTTTGCTGAGTTTAGTGGAGTAACATTTTTAGAATTAGTACACTGTGGAAATACCACAGGGCCTTTTCATTCTTTTTTCCTTTTTTCCAGGTTTATTTTGTCCAATCTGCTGACACCGAAACAGGATACAGCTACGAAAATTATATTTTTAGGTATTCCAGGATCATAGTCCAGTTGATCAGGGGTGGGGGTGGGCAAGTTTTTGCAAATGAATCTGTAGTTATCATAGGCAAGTTTTTCTCAAATGCAGGCTGGTAGGGGTCAGGGAGCCTTTACAGCACGGCAAATATACATAGCTGACTGATAGGGTTTTTTTGGGGAATTTTTCACTGATAGTTTTTAACAAAGAAGCCACACGAAGCTCACATATCTCTTCCCACATGCTTGTATTTTTTCACAGCAGGGACAGATTTGTTTTTTGTTGCTGAAAACACGGGATTGATCGCCTCCCAATTTTCATCAAGTTGCCCAAGGATAGCAGACAGCCAAAATCGCCTAACCACGCACGGCAAGTCGGCAAAATCAACGAGCTTTAGTCGCCTACTAAACAACACTTCGGTGTCGCCCACCGCCATGTGCTTAGTCGCCTTCCATTTTTTCATCAAGTCGCCCAAGGAAAGCAGACACCCAAAAATCGACTAACAGGGAGGGGGCGCATCTCGCCTACCAGAGTCAGCTAGTGTTACCTCACCTGACGAACCAAGTCGTCTAGAAAACCCACGACCATCCACCTCGAAATTGCCTAACACGCAGGGACGCATCTTGCCTCCCTCGGTGGCCTAGTGTTGCCTCACCAGACGAACCAAGTCGCCCAAAAACTCATGACCACCCAACCCAAAATCGCCTAACACGGGAGGGGGCGCTTCTTGCCTCCCTCGATGGCCTAGTGTTGCCTCACCAGACAAACCAAGTCGCCCAAAACTCATGACCACCCAACCCCAAATCGCCTAATACGGGAGGGAGCGCCTCTCGCCTCCCTCGGTGGCCTAGTGTTGCCTCACCAGACAAACCAAGTCGCCCAAAAACTCATGACCACCCAACCCAAAATCGCCTAATACGGGAGGGAGTGCATCTCGCCTCCCTCGGTGGCCTAGTGTTGCCTCGCCTGACAAACCAAGTCGCCTAGAAAACACATGACCATCCACACCCGAATTTTCCTAACACGGGAGGGGGCGCTTCTTGCCTCCCTCGGTGGCCTAGTGTCGCCTCACTAGATGGATCAAGTCGCCCAAAAACTCTTGACCACCCAACCAAAAATCGCCTAACACGGGAGGGGGCACTTCTTGCCTCCCTCGGTGGCCTAGTGTCGCCTCACCAAACGAACCAAGTTGCCCAAAAACTCATGACCACCCAACCCAAAATCGCCTAACACGGGAGGGAGCGCATCTCGCCTCCCTCGGTGGCCTATTGTCGCCTCACCAGACAAACCAAGTTGCCCAAAAACTCATGACCACCCAACCCAAAATCGCCTAACACGAAAGGATGCATCTCGCTACCTCGGTGGCCTAGTGTTGCCTCACCAGACGAACCAAGTCACCTAACACGAAGGGACGTATATCGCCTACCCCTGGTGGCGACTTGGTTCGCATCACCCGACGAACTAAGTCGCCTAAGAACCCATGACCGCCTACCCGCATATCACATAAGACGGGGGGATGCATCTCGCCTAACACGAAGGGGGGGGGGGCATTGCGAATCGAAAATGTAAAGGAACCAAACACTAAAATCGCTAAAATCAAACCAAACTCAGTGAGCAGCCTTTACATAGTTGCAGGGAAATTTTCTACTACTAGGTTCTTGGGTTTTTTTTGCCTCCCTTTCTTTTGTGTTCTTGTAAGCATCTAGACTTCAACTACAAGCTTTTTATTTTGCGAGGAACTACAAATACATTATTGGCCATTTTTGTCTTGTGGACACCCAGCCCAAACCAGGGAGACACGGTAGCAAGACACATGCACGCTGAAAGAAACCAAATACAGTTGGAAAAGATAGCATATGTCTTACAAGTTAATCTTTAATGAAAGAGCAAATTAAACTACATGTTAATCATAATGGAAGAGCAAACTGCACTGCACTAACAACAGAAACTTGTCTTTCCAGAATAGTAGTTCAGTCAAAAAGGAACGTGATAGATTCTTCTTTTGTAGTGGGATTGCAGAACATTGCGTTTATAAGCAGCCATACATCATGAATAGTTATAGATTTTAAAGATTTTCAGAATACTGTGTTTACCAGAATAGATTAAGCAAGCAGAAAGTAGAGGATTTTAAAATCTACAAAATAGTCACTTAAGCCATACATAGCTACTTTTGTTCCATGAGCAATAGCAATTATAATGGAAATTAATGACTCGGACTGAGGAACATACCACAGATACAAGCATCCGTGTACATTAAACTGAGGAACATACAATGGTTTTTTTGCCTACCCTTTCTTGTGTGTTCTTCTAAGCATCTAGACTTCAAATACAAGCTATTTGTTTTGTGAGCAACTACAAATACATTATTGCCCATTTTTAACTATGCACAGATTGCCTACACAGATTACCAACACACAATAACTCTGCTTCTTTTTTTCTGTTCTTTTTTTTTTTTTGCAGACACAAGGTGCAAGACAATAGAGAAGATGCAATTCAAGAGTCAACAACTTTTATCTATAATCCAGTTCTACAGGGTACAGGGGATGCAAGAACAGGGGAGACAAGATACAAGTCAAGGTCTGCAACACTTTTGTACAGGGGGGCAATTCTTGCAACTAGAAGATTAGGGGGGACGGAGGTACAGAGAGGGAAATCAACTAGTTTTAGCAGTAAAAGAAGTTCATGGCCAGAAATTTCTGGAACAACACCTTTTTTACCTTCCCTGTTTTCACTGGGGGAAACTTGCCCAGCTACACCAATTCTCTTGCCCACAATTCTTCAGATTTATTGCCTGATCAGCATGAAGAATTGCAGACACATTTTTTTGGGCGTGTTCTGATCTTTCTTCTCCACGATTTTGTGCCTTGATCTCTTGCCCTTTTTACTTCTGTTTTTTCGCTGTGGGAGGAGAGCTCACCAAACGCTAGGCATTGGCGTCTGGCGGCGGCTGGGGGGAAGGAGTCGCACGGGGGATCTGGTCTGGTGGGGCGTAGGATTTTCTGGTGGTGGGTGTGAAAGAAGGATCACGTGAGGGGATGGTTGTCGGGACCTGGCAACGAGAAGTGGAAGACTTGCCTTTTTCACACATGGGCGGGGGACCGACAGGGATGCACCTTCCATAAATTACCGGCCACGAGCCTAGCCCGCATAGCGCGCGGGCGCTGTGTAGCACCGTCCTTATATTTTTAGGTATTCCAGGATCATAGTCCAGTTGATCAGGGGTGGGGGTGGGCAAGTTTTTGCAAATGAATCTGTAGTTATCATAGGCAAGTTTTTCTCAAATGCAGACTGGTAGGGGTCAGGGAGCCTTTAGAGCACGGCAAATATACATAGCTGACTGATAGGGTTTTTTTGGGGAATTTTTCACTGATAGTTTTTAACAAAGAAGCCACACGAAGCTCACATATCTCTTCCCACATGCTTGTATTTTTTCACAGCAGGGACATATTTGTTTTTTGTTGCTGAAAACACGGGATTGATCGCCTCCCAATTTTCATCAAGTTGCCCAAGGATAGCAGACAGCCAAAATCGCCTAACCACGCACGGCAAGTCGGCAAAATCAACGAGCTTTAGTCGCCTACTAAACAACACTTCGGTGTCGCCCACCGCCATGTGCTTAGTCGCCTTCCATTTTTTCATCAAGTCGCCCAAGGAAAGCAGACACCCAAAAATCGACTAACAGGGAGGGGGTGCATCTCGCCTACCAGAGTCAGCTAGTGTTACCTCACCTGACGAACCAAGTCGTCTAGAAAACCCACGACCATCCACCTCCAAATTGCCTAACACGCAGGGACGCATCTTGCCTCCCTCGGTGGCCTAGTGTTGCTTCACCAGATGAACCAAGTCGCCCAAAAACTCATGACTACCCAATCCAAAATCGCCTAACACGGGAGGGGGCGCTTCTTGCCTCCCTCGATGGCCTAGTGTTGCCTCACCAGGCAAACCAAGTCGCCCAAAAACTCATGACCACCCAACCCCAAATCGCCTAATACGGGAGGGAGCGCCTCTCGCCTCCCTCGGTGGCCTAGTGTTGCCTCACCAGACAAACCAAGTCGCCCAAAAACTCATGACCATCCAACCCAAAATCGCCTAATACGGGAGGGAGTGCATCTCGCCTCCCTCGGTGGCCTAGTGTTGCCTCGCCTGACAAACCAAGTCGCCTAGAAAACCCATGACCATCCACACCCGAATTTTCCTAACACGGGAGGGGGCGCTTCTTGCCTCCCTCGGTGGCCTAGTGTCGCCTCACTAGATGGATCAAGTCGCCCAAAAACTCTTGACCACCCAACCAAAAATCGCCTAACACGGGAGGGGGCACTTCTTGCCTCCCTCGGTGGCCTAGTGTCACCTCACCAAACGAACCAAGTTGCCCAAAAACTCATGACCACCCAACCCAAAATCGCCTAACACGGGAGGGAGCGCATCTCGCCTCCCTCGGTGGCCTATTGTCGCCTCACCAGACAAACCAAGTTGCCCAAAAACTCATGACCACCCAACCCAAAATCGCCTAACACGAAAGGATGCATCTCGCTACCCTCGGTGGCCTAGTGTTGCCTCACCAGACGAACCAAGTCACCTAACACGAAGGGACGTATATCGCCTACCCCTGGTGGCGACTTGGTTCGCATCACCCGACGAACTAAGTCGCCTAAGAACCCATGACCGCCTACCCGCATATCACATAAGACGGGGGGATGCATCTCGCCTAACACGAAGGGGGGGGGGGGGCATTGCGAATCGAAAATGTAAAGGAACCAAACACTAAAATCGCTAAAATCAAACCAAACTCAGTGAGCAGCCTTTACATAGTTGCAGGGAAATTTTCTACCACTATGTTCTTGGGTTTTTTTGCCTCCCTTTCTTTTGTGTTCTTGTAAGCATCTAGACTTCAACTACAAGCTTTTTATTTTGCGAGCAACTACAAACACATTATTGGCCATTTTTGTCTTGTGGACACCCAGCCCAAACCAGGGAGACACGGTAGCAAGACACATGCACGCTGAAAGAAACCAAATACAGTTGGAAAAGATAGCATATGTCTTACAAGTTAATCTTTAATGAAAGAGCAAATTAAACTACATGTTAATCATAATGGAAGAGCAAACTACACTGCACTAACAACAGAAACTTGTCTTTCCAGAATAGTAGTTCAGTCAAAAAGGAACGTGATAGATTCTTCTTTTGTAGTGGGATTGCAGAACATTGCGTTTATAAGCAGCCATACATCATGAATAGTTATAGATTTTAAAAATTTTCAGAATACTGTGTTTACCAGAATAGATTAAGGAAGCAGAAAGTAGAGGATTTTAAAATCTACAAAATAGTCACTTAAGCCATACATAGCTACTTTTGTTCCATGAGCAATAGCAATTATAATGGAAATTAATGACTCGGACTGAGGAACATACCACAGATACAAGCATCCGTGTACATTAAAGTGAGGAACATACAATGGTTTTTTTGCCTACCCTTTCTTGTGTGTTCTTCTAAGCATCTAGACTTCAACTACAAGCTATTTGTTTTGTGAGCAACTACAAATATATTATTGCCCATTTTTAACTATGCACAGATTGCCTACACAGATTACCAACACACAATAACTCTGCTTCTTTTTTTCTGTTCTTTTTTTTTTGCAGACACAAGGTGCAAGACAATAGAGAAGATGCAATTCAAGAGTCAACAACTTTTATCTATAATCCAGTTCTACAGGGTACAGGGGATGCAAGAACAGGGGAGACAAGATACAAGTCAAGGTCTGCAACACTTTTGTACAGGGGGGCAATTCTTGCAACTAGAAGATTAGGGGGGACGGAGGTACAGAGAGGGAAATCAACTAGTTTTAGCAGTAAAAGAAGTTCATGGCCAGAAATTTCTGGAACAACACCTTTTTTACCTTCCTTGTTTTCACTGGGGAAACTTGCCCAGCTACACCAATTCTCTTGCCCACAATTCTCCAGATTTATTGCCTGATCAGCATAAAGAATTGCAGACACATTTTTTTGGGCGTGTTCTGATCTTTTTTCTCCACGATATTGTGCCTTGATCTCTCGCCCTTTTTATTTCTGTTTTTTCGCTGTGGGAGGAGAGCTCACCAAACGCTAGGCATTGGCGTCTGGCGGCGGCTGGGGGGAAGGAGTCGCACGGGGGATCTGGTCTGGTGGGGCGTAGGATTTTCTGGTGGTGGGTGTGAAAGAAGGATCACGTGAGGGGATGGTTGTCGGGACCTGGCAACGAGAAGTGGAAGACTTGCCTTTTTCACACATGGGCGGGGGGCCGACAGGGATGCACCTTCCATAAATACCGGCCACGAGCCTAGCCCGCATAGCGCGCGGGCGCTGTGTAGCACCGTCCTTATATTTTTAGGTATTCCAGGATCATAGTCCAGTTGATCAGGGGTGGGGGTGGGCAAGTTTTTGCAAATGAATCTGTAGTTATCATAGGCAAGTTTTTCTCAAATGCAGGCTGGTAGGGGTCAGGGAGCCTTTAGAGCACGGCAAATATACATAGCTGACTGATAGGGTTTTTTTGGGGAATTTTTCACTGATAGTTTTTAACAAAGAAGCCACACGAAGCTCACATATCTCTTCCCACATGCTTGTATTTTTTCACAGCAGGGACATATTTGTTTTTTGTTGCTGAAAACACGGGATTGATCGCCTCCCAATTTTCATCAAGTCGCCCAAGGATAGCAGACAGCCAAAATCGCCTAACCACGCACGGCAAGTCGGCAAAATCAACGAGCTTTAGTCGCCTACTAAACAACACTTCGGTGTCGCCCACCGCCATGTGCTTAGTCGCCCTCCATTTTTTCATCAAGTCGCCCAAGGAAAGCAGACACCCAAAAATCGACTAACAGGGAGGGGGCGCATCTCGCCTACCAGAGTCAGCTAGTGTTACCTCACCTGATGAACCAAGTCGTCTAGAAAACCCACGACCATCCACCTCGAAATTGCCTAACACGCAGGGACGCATCTTACCTCCCTCGGTGGCCTAGTGTTGCCTCACCAGACGAACCAAGTCGCCCAAAAACTCATGACCACCCAACCCAAAATCGCCTAACACGGGAGGGGGCGCTTCTTGCCTCCCTCGATGGCCTAGTGTTGCCTCACCAGACAAACCAAGTCGCCCAAAAACTCATGACCACCCAACCCAAAATTGCCTAATACGGGAGGGAGCGCCTCTCGCCTCCCTCGGTGGCCTAGTGTTGCCTCACCAGACAAACCAAGTCGCCCAAAAACTCATGACCACCCAACCCAAAATCGCCTAATACGGGAGGGAGTGTATCTCGCCTCCCTCGGTGGCTTAGTGTTGCCTCGCCTGACAAACCAAGTCGCCTAGAAAACCCATGACCATCCACACCCGAATTTTCCTAACACAGGAGGGGGCGCTTCTTGCCTCCCTCGGCGGCCTAGTGTCGCCTCACTAGATGGATCAAGTCGCCCAAAAACTCTTGACCACCCAACCAAAAATCACCTAACACGGGAGGGGGCACTTCTTGCCTCCCTCGGTGGCCTAGTGTCGCCTCACCAAACGAACCAAGTTGCCCAAAAACTCATGACCACCCAACCCAAAATCGCCTAACACGGGAGGGAGCACATCTCGCCTCCCTCGGTGGCCTAGTGTCGCCTCACCAGACAAACCAAGTTGCCCAAAAACTCATGACCACCCAACCCAAAATCGCCTAACACGAAGGGATGCATCTCGCTACCTCGGTGGCCTAGTGTTGCCTCACCAGACGAACCAAGTCACCTAACACGAAGGGACGTATATCGCCTACCCCTGGTGGCGACTTGGTTCACATCACCCGACGAACTAAGTCGCCTAAGAACCCATGACCGCCTACCCCCATATCACATAAGACGGGGGGATGCATCTTGCCTAACACGAAGGGGGGGGGGGCATTGCGAATCGAAAATGTAAAGGAACCAAACACTAAAATTGCTAAAATCAAACCAAACTCAGTGAGCAGCCTTTACATAGTTGCAGGGAAATTTTCTACTACTATGTTCTTGGGTTTTTTTGCCTCCCTTTCTTTTATGTTCTTGTAAGCATCTAGACTTCAACTACAAGCTTTTTATTTTGCGAACAACTACAAATACATTATTGGCCATTTTTGTCTTGTGGACACCCAGCCCAAACCAGGGAGACACGGTAGCAAGACACATGCACGCTGAAAGAAACCAAATACAGTTGGAAAAGATAGCATATGTCTTACAAGTTAATCTTTAATGAAAGAGCAAATTAAACTACATGTTAATCATAATGGAAGAGCAAACTACACTGCACTAACAACAGAAACTTGTCTTTCCAGAATAGTAGTTCAGTCAAAAAGGAACGTGATAGATTCTTCTTTTGTAGTGGGATTGCAGAACATTGCGTTTATAAGCAGCCATACATCATGAATAGTTATAGATTTTAAAGATTTTCAGAATACTGTGTTTACTAGCATAGATTAAGCAAGCAGAAAGGAGAGGATTTTAAAATCTACAAAATAGTCACTTAAGCCATACATAGCTACTTTTGTTCCATGAGCAATAGCAATTATAATGGAAATTAATGACTCGGACTGAGGAACATACCACAGATACAAGCATCCGTGTACATGAAACTGAGGAACATACAATGGTTTTTTTGCCTACCCTTTCTTGTGTGTTCTTCTAAGCATCTAGACTTCAACTACAAGCTATTTGTTTTGTGAGCAACTACAAATACATTATTGCCCATTTTTAACTATGCACAGATTGCCTACACAGATTACCAACACACAATAACTCTGCTTCTTTTTTTCTGTTCTTTTTTTTTTGCAGACACAAGGTGCAAGACAATAGAGAAGTTGCAATTCAAGAGTCAACAACTTTTATCTATAATCCAGTTCTACAGGGTACAGGGGATGCAAGAACAGGGGAGACAAGATACAAGTCAAGGTCTGCAACACTTTTGTAAAGGGGGGCAATTCTTGCAACTAGAAGATTAGGGGGGACGGAGGTACAGAGAGGGAAATCAACTAGTTTTAGCAGTAAAAGAAGTTCATGGCCAGAAATTTCTGGAACAACACCTTTTTTACCTTCCCTGTTTTCACTGGGGGAAACTTGCCCAGCTACACCAATTCTCTTGCCCACAATTCTCCAGATTTATTGCCTGATCAGCATGAAGAATTGCAGACACATTTTTTGGGGCGTGTTCTGATCTTTTTTCTCCACGATTTTGTGCCTTGATCTCTCGCCCTTTTTATTTCTGTTTTTTCGCTGTGGGAGGAGAGCTCACCAAACGCTAGGCATTGGCGTTTGGCGGCGGCTGGGGGGAAGGAGTCGCACGGGGGATCTGGTCTGGTGGGGCGTAGGATTTTCTGGTGGTGGGTGTGAAAGAAGGATCACGTGAGGGGATGGTTGTCGGGACCTGGCAACGAGAAGTGGAAGACTTGCCTTTTTCACACATGGGCGGGGGGCCGACAGGGATGCACCTTCCATAAATACCGGCCACGAGCCTAGCCCGCATAGCGCGCGGGCGCTGTGTAGCACCGTCCTTATATTTTTAGGTATTCCAGGATCATAGTCCAGTTGATCAGGGGTGGGGGTGGGCAAGTTTTTGCAAATGAATCTGTAGTTATCATAGGCAAGTTTTTCTCAAATGCAGGCTGGTAGGGGTCAGGGAGCCTTTACAGCACGGCAAATATACATAGCTGACTGATAGGGTTTTTTTGGGGAATTTTTCACTGATAGTTTTTAACAAAGAAGCCACGCGAAGCTCACATATCTCTTCCCACATGCTTGTATTTTTTCACAGCAGGGACATATTTGTTTTTTGTTGCTGAAAACACGGGATTGATCGCCTCCCAATTTTCATCAAGTTGCCCAAGGATAGCAGACAGCCAAAATCGCCTAACCACGCACGGCAAGTCGGCAAAATCAATGAGCTTTAGTCGCCTACTAAACAACACTTCGGTGTCGCCCACCGCCATGTGCTTAGTCGCCTTCCATTTTTTCATCAAGTCCCCCAAGGAAAGCAGACACCCAAAAATCGACTAACAGGGAGGGGGCGCATCTCGCCTACCAGAGTCAGCTAGTGTTACCTCACCTGATGAACCAAGTCGTCTAGAAAACCCACGACCATCCACCTCCAAATTGCCTAACACGCAGGGACGCATCTTGCCTCCCTCGGTGGCCTAGTGTTGCCTCACCAGACGAACCAAGTCGCCCAAAAACTCATGACCACCCAACCCAAAATCTCCGAACACGGGAGGGGGCGCTTCTTGCCTCCCTCGATGGCCTAGTGTTGCCTCACCAGACAAACCAAGTCGCCCAAAAACTCATGACCACCCAACCCAAAATTGCCTAATACGGGAGGGAGCGCCTCTCGCCTTCCTCGGTGGCCTAGTGTTGCCTCACCAGACAAACCAAGTCGCCCAAAAACTCATGACCACCCAACCCAAAATCGCCTAATACGGGAGGGAGTGTATCTCGCCTCCCTCGGTGGCTTAGTGTTGCCTCGCCTGACAAACCAAGTCGCCTTGAAAACCCATGACCATCCACACCCGAATTTTCCTAACACAGGAGGGGGCGCTTCTTGCCTCCCTCGGCGGCCTAGTGTCGCCTCACTAGATGGATCAAGTCGCCAAAAAACTCTTGACCACCCAACCAAAAATCGCCTAACACGGGAGGGGGCACTTCTTGCCTCCCTCGGTGGCCTAGTGTTGCCTCACCAAACGAACCAAGTTGCCCAAAAACTCATGACCACCCAACCCAAAATCGCCTAACATGGGAGGGAGCGCATCTCGCCTCCCTCGGTGGCCTAGTGTCGCCTCACCAGACAAACCAAGTTGCCCAAAAACTCATGACCACCCAACCCAAAATCGCCTAACACGAAGGGATGCATCTCGCTACCTCGGTGGCCTAGTGTCGCCTCACCAGACGAACCAAACCAAACTCAGTGAGCAGCCTTTACATAGTTGCAGGGAAATTTTCTACTACTAGCTTCTTGGTTTTTTTTTGCCTCCCTTTCTTTTATGTTCTTGTAAGCATCTAGACTTCAACTACAAGCTTTTTATTTTGCGAGCAACTACAAATACATTATTGGCCATTTTTGTCTTATGGACACCCAGCCCAAACCAGGGAGACACGGTAGCAAGACACATGCACGCTGAAAGAAACCAAATACAGTTGGAAAAGATAGCATATGTTTTACAAGTTAATCTTTAATGAAAGAGCAAATTAAACTACATGTTAATCATAGTGGAAGAGCAAACTGCACTGCACTAACAACAGAAACTTGTCTTTCCGGAATAGTAGTTCAGTCAAAAAGGAACGTGATATATTCTTCTTTTGTAGTGGGATTGCAGAACATTGCGTTTATAAGCAGCCATACATCATGAATAGTTATAGATTTTAAAGATTTTCAGAATACTGTGTTTACCAGAATAGATTAAGCAAGCAGAAAGCAGAGGATTTTAAAATCTACAAAATAGTCACTTAAGCCATACATAGCTACTTTTGTTCCATGAGCAATAGCAATTATAATGGAAATTAATGACTCGGACTGAGGAACATACCACAGATACAAGCATCCGTGTACATTAAACTGAGGAACATACAATGGGTTTTTTTGCCTACCCTTTCTTGTGTGTTCTTCTAAGCATCTAGACTTCAACTACAAGCTATTTGTTTCGTGAGCAACTACAAATACATTATTGCCCATTTTTAACTATGCACAGATTGCCTACACAGATTACCAACACACAATAACTCTGCTTCTTTTTTTCTGTTCTTTTTTTTTGCAGACACAAGGTGCAAGACAATAGAGAAGATGCAATTCAAGAGTCAACAACTTTTATCTATAATCCAGTTCTACAGGGTACAGGGGAGACAAGATACAAGTCAAGGTCTGCAACACTTTTGTACAGGGGGGCAATTCTTGCAACTAGAAGATTAGGGGGGACGGAGGTACAGAGAGGGAAATCAACTAGTTTTAGCAGTAAAAGAAGTTCATGGCCAGAAATTTCTGGAACAACACCTTTTTTACCTTCCCTGTTTTCACTGGGGGAAACTTGCCCAGCTACACCAATTCTCTTGCCCACAATTCTCCAGATTTATTGCCTGATCAGCATGAAGAATTGCAGACACATTTTTTTGGGCGTGTTCTGATCTTTTTTCTCCACGATTTTGTGCCTTGATCTCTCGCCCTTTTTACTTCTGTTTTTTCGCTGTGGGAGGAGAGCTCACCAAACGCTAGGCATTGGCGTCTGGCGGCGGCTGGGGGGAAGCAGTCGCACGGGGGATCTGGTCTGGTGGGGCGTAGGATTTTCTGGTGGTGGGTGCGAAAGAAGGATCACGTGAGGGGATGGTTGTCGGGACCTGGCAACGAGAAGTGGAAGGCTTGCCTTTTTCACACATGGACGGGGGACCGACAGGGATGCACCTTCCATAAATACCGGCCGCGAGCTCAGCCCGCATAGCGCGCGGGCGCTGTGTAGCACCGTCCAATAATAAAAGGTGTCACACACGCACACGCAGCACACAGGCTTAGCAGAAAAGCAGAGGATGGCAAGCGGGCGAGCAGCAGCAAGCAGTGTCCCCGGATCTGACGGTGGTTTGCCTCCCCGCCGTCGTTGCGCTGCCTCGCTTTGCGGGCGTGGCGGCGTGCCGGGGCAGGGAAAGGAGAGAAGCAATGCTGCCGGCCGATTCTTCGCCGCGCCGGCGCGGAGGGGCAGCGTGGAGGGAGAGGTTCGGCGGGAAGGGAAGTAGTGGCGCTGCCGGACGCCGCCGCCGCGCGTCTGTTCGGGAATCGGAGGAAACGGCGCTCGGGAGTGTGGGCCGGGCCGAGGAAACGGCCCGCAGGCCCGAAGCCCAAAGCCCTGGACGGCGATGGTGTCAGGCACCTTGAAATACCCCCGCCTTGGCGTTGGCGCCCGGCGTAACCGCCTCAACCAACAGCCAGCAGCCAGAGCTCGCCGGAGCCCCAAGAAACCCCTCCTCCCGTCTCCCGCCACCGCGCAGCAGCGCCCACCGCCGGCGACCGATGGACAAGTTCCACGACAGGCAGTACGTGTGGCTGCGGAGCCGCGTGCACGGCACGTACCTCCACGCCAACATCGACGGGAAGAGCGTCTCCCTCCACCGGCGCCGCGCAGCGCTGAGGGCGGCCTGGGCGGTGCACATCCACCAAGGCGACGAGCCGTACCTGCTCCTCTACAACGCCGCCAACGGCCGCTACCTCGCCGCCACGGCCACGCGGGCGCCGCCCGGCCACATCGGCTTCCGCGCCGAGCAGCGCGACTACGACCAGCCGCAGTTGCCGGCCATCATGTGGCGGGCCGCCGAGACGGGATTCAGGGACGACGTCCTGCTCCGCAACGTCGGCGGCCGCTACCTCCGCGCCAACGGCAAGTACACTGGCAAGTACCTAAGCCTGAAGAACGTCACCGTCGACGGCATCAACAACGTCAGCACCATGATGTACTGGACCGTCGAGCCTATCCCTCTCAGAGACCCGAACAGTCCGCTCGGCCTAGCTCCGCCGACTCTGGTGAGTTCGCCGGCCATGGCCCGTCTTGAATTTCTTTCGGCGGATTGAGCGAATTGGGTTAATTTGCACCGAGAGATTGTGAGTTGTGTTAATTTGTTGCCAAATTTGTGCAGTTCTTGCCGTTGGTTGCCAACTCTGCTTCTTGATCTCCTGAACATAAAAATGACCATGGCTTTCTGCGACTCGACTGCAGGGCCGCAGACCCCGAGAGCTCCCCGACATGCTGGGACGCGAGCGAGGGGTGCGGCGGCTGATCCGGTTCGTGCGAGCGAGCGCCGAGGGGGCCGTCGCCGAGGACGGCTGGTCCGAGTTCCATTTCACGGGGAGGTCCGTGTGCGAGCTGAGGAACGAGCTGTACAGCCGCATCGGCCCCCACCGCCACCCCCACCCCGACATCCTCCCCTTCGACATCGCCATGTGCGTCCGAGCGGGCCGCTACGGGCGTTTGATCCCGCTCGTCGTCAACCTGCCCCACGGACGCAACGGCGAGACCCTCCAGATTGTCCTCTGCCTCTCCAGGACCCCTGGTGAGAGCCACTTCGTAATGATCTCCTGATGCTAGTCTTTGACTGAATTTGTTGCGCACGATGTACAGATTTAGGTGTTTGTATTGTTTTAGTGGGTGTTAAACTGCTTGTGCTTGAAAATCAGTTTACTTAAACTGTTATAGTCTGAGAATCTGTTTACTGAAATTGTTGTAGGCTGAAAAGCAATTAAGTGAAACTTTTAGGTGTTTGGAATTGTCTGAAGCTGTTGTTGTCTTGCAGTTTATTGTTCATTCACAGCATCCTTGATATGGAAAATGTTGGTTTCGTACTACTTTCCTTGATTCAGATAATTTAGTTCCTCTATTTGGTGCTGTTTGCCCCCAGTAAAAACCACGGAACTGAAATAGACGAATCAGTTAATTAAATGTCTTTTCAGCCTTAACAAAGAAGATTGTGATATCCGCTTTATTTCATGGAGCCTATTTTACTTGTCTTGAATAACCTGTGAGCACAATTCAGGTTCCTAGAATCTAAATTATATCTAGTTTCTGCACATGAGCTATATTGTTGTCAGGTTTTTTACATCAGTTGTATTATCGGACTTGTCATTTTATTTTATTTTGGAAAACTTTGAGACTTACATTGTTGGTCTGCTTCCTAGTGATCTTTGCCGAGAAATGTACTGCTGGTCGAAACTACTCGTCCCACATTTCTTTTCTTGATTCAGATAATTCAGTTCGTCCTTTTCATAACATCTTGCCGCTATTAGAAATTATGGAACCCAAAAAGGCCAAATCAAGTTCAGTCATCTCGTTTCATCTTTGCATAGAAGATACTAAGTTTCTAACCTGTTAACAAAATGCAGATAGTATCCTACAATAGATAGTGCATAAAAGCTTAGTTCCTTGCAAACTATATTGTTTCAGGTTTTGACTTCTTGATCCTGCCATTTATATTGTTACTGATTAATGGTATAATGCCTAACTGACTCATTATTTTTGCTTATTCAGCCTATGGTAGGCTGCGATACCCGGATGTCCACGCAGAGTAGAGAAAGATCGGAGCAGGAGTCCTGAGAGTTCACCTCCTCAGAATTTTGGCCGCCTTGGACACAATGACAGCAGAACTAGACGCCTACTTTTACATATAGATAGATATAGGTCGAGAAAACTTATGAGCTCTTGTGTTTCTTCAGCTAGCTAAAACTTGCTCTGTTTCGTCGACGTGGCAGGGGCCTTGCAGTTCTATGATTCAAAACTGTTGAAATCGTTGCCTCCAACAGTTGGAGAGTCACTCTTCTGGCATTCATCTCTGTGGTGCTTCCTGGATGAAAACATTTCTTTTGATGATCTTCCACTTCTTTTGGAAGATGATGCATTGATGCACTTTGTATAAATGAAAAGGCAGTGGTTCCTGCCAGTAATGAGTTGATGATCTTGTGTTTCTGTTAGGCTATGAACTTACTACAAATGCATAATGTAGCGGGTTCTTTCTGTGAGCTCATGATCGTACTTCTAGTTGTGCTGTTTTCTGTGCTGGCAAAGGAGTAGGAAAATGAATTTGTAACGTATGAACAAAATTCAGATTTTATCCAACAGCGCTACAAGAAGAAAACTAACTTCTGCACATTACATTGTTTTCAGGATTTGAACATAAGCTGCCTTCTATTTCTTTCGCTGTTTTGTTTGAGCAGACATAAGTTCAATTCACCGTTTCCAGCTGCATTTCTCTTAGATGAAGCATCTGACATCAACACTGATTTGGTGGCTCCTGCTGTGAGAGTTGAGCACTTGGTGTCCCCCTTTCTAATCCTGTTTGTTGGTTATGTGCAACAGCAGGTCCTTTTGTGGTACTATTCTATTTAGAGATTTACTCTTAAGAAGACACATCATATTTCAGAGAGGTTTATTTTGAAAAATAAACATGCGCAGGGTTTTAGCAAGATTCACCAAAATGAAGCTGTAAGCTTTGCGCTTAGTTACCAAATTGCTAGCATTTGTCAGTAACGTTTTTATCTTCCGAATTGCCGATGATAGTAAGATGACACACTTGGCCCTGGAACACAGTCAGTAACTTTGCAGTGCTCGGTCAGCACTCAGCACAAATGTTGTTATTGCGATTCATATTGATCTGAACTAACAACATTCAGCATGCCAACTATTTCTGACAGAAATTGCAGGGTTTTTTTGTTCTTGGTCCTTGGGGTGTAAAATTCTGAAAGCGGGGAAGACTCTCTGAGATCCTGATAATAGCACTGCAATGAAATTGTCTTTTTTTCTGCTCTAGTCTGGATATACACTGATCAGTGCCGTTTCTGGAACTAAGGAGGCGCTGCAGCGAACTCGGTTAGTTAGATTGCTGTGAATGTATTCTCTGAATTCGTAACCTGGAGGCACCCCACTGTTTGGATGTGGGCACATATATTATCCTTGCAACTATTTAGCTTGCACACGTACGACATACACAACAAGCACAAGATGATGATCATCATGATGTGGTTTCAATATGGTTGGTTGGAGTCGGAGTTAACTCATCGATCGCTAGTTCCTCTGATGCACAGTTTTGGTAGCTGGGCTTCAATTTAGTTGGGCTGTAGAAAAACACAATGGAGACTTGGAATGCAGCTACCACCGACAATGTTTTCAGAACTATATTTTTCTTCAATCAGTACCACTAGTCGCTTCTGTTGCAAATCAGTACCATCTCAGAGCCTAGTCGTTGCAAAACAGGCTGACTACCGTATAAGCGTGTATTGACGTTGTATCTGACCGCCCAGGCCCACCTATCAGGTGACATGCTGGCCAACCGGCGCGTGCCGCTGTGCTGACTAGGACGAGGCCGGCGCGGTCGGTCTAAGTGGGCTCGGCCGGTTCGAACCGGATGACTAACCCTAGTTCTCGTTTCCCCCTCCCTCTCCTCTCCCACTGCGGCTCTCAAGCGATGGTGGCGGCAACTCCCGGCGGCGGTGACGGTGGATGTAGCAGCGGCGGCGGTGTGGGCGGCTACGGCGACCTTCCTGGCCTCGGGAGCGATGCGCACGTCGGTCTCGATGGCTCTAGTTCTTCCTACTACTCCAGCGACGAGGAGGAGGAGCGACAAGGAGGAGGAGGAGGAGGTGCCGTTGTCCATGGAGCAATGGGTGCGGCTGGCTGAGATGTGGGTGGCCAACCCTACCATGAGCCATCAGTGGACCATGGAGCGGATGGATTGCTATAAGTCCCTCCCCTCTCTTGTTTCTGCCATGTTCAAATAGGTGGCTAGGGTTAGTGTTCTAACTATTAAAAAAACACAATTTTGTTGTCACTTGTAGCTTGGATGATGCTATTTGAGATGTTAGGATTCGCTTTGATGCTATGCATAATTTGGATATGAAGAATCACTAGTAGAAAATAGGGCTTTGGTTGAGGCCAGGATAAGGGCATTAATCCCGGTTCATTCACGAACCGGGACCAAAGGGTGCACCAGTCCCGGTTCGTGAGGCCAGGGCGCCGGCCGGGCCTCGGGGGCCACTGGTCCCGGTTCCAAACACGAACCAGGACCAATGGGCCTCCTGGCCCAGCACCTTGAGTCTCGGTTGGTGGCTGGAACCGGGACCAAAGGTTGTCCTTCAGTCCCGGTTTTAGCCACAAACCGGGACTAAAGAGAGGCCTATATATACCCCCCACCCCTGCCCGCGAACAGAGCCACTGCTCAGTTTTTTGGCCGACCGTGGGAGAGGTTTGTGGTGCTCTAGCTCACCTCCTATGCACATGAGGTGTTCGATGAAATGCCCGAGTCACACTTAAGCTTTCTCCTGTTGAAGCTCCTTATTCAAGCTTCATTTTCCTCAAGATTTCTCTAAGTTTGGCGGTCCGTCCTGTCCCGTCCCCATCCTCACCGCCGTCGATCGCTCACATCGATCTCGTCGCCAGCACCACCGTGGTGAGCCTCTTGTTCTTATCTTCTTTCTAAAAGAAAAAAACAATTCTTACTTATGATTTAGATAGATACTTGTATAATATTCTTACTTTTATTATTGTTTGTTATTATATAGTGTGATGGTTTTGGTATTCGCCTCCATCGGCCCTCGTCCTGTCTATGATTTGGATGTGGTATATATTATCTTTTATAACTATTTGTTTCATTTAGTATTTATGACAATTATGCCTACCAACGTGACATAGATGTTTTTATCTAGGAGGTATGTGAACCGGAAATTCCAACCGACCCTATGTTGATAGGTTAAATTTAGTTAAAAAAGAAAACAATTACTTGAAGAAAAAATTGAAAAGAATTGAGGAGAAGATGAAATTGGAGTTGCATGTTGCGGATGTCGTCGATGATCACAAGACTAAGATGGATGCCATGCGCTTGAAGATTAGAAAGATTAGAAAATATGCCATTCATACCGAGGCTTGGTATCATTATGTCGTTGGATCAATTGTTACCTTACTTGCGATTATGATCGCATTTGTTGTTGCATTGAAATGTTTTACATATTTTCAATGTATGGTTTAATTAGATGCTCTAGACAACTATATGTTGTTCAATAAGATCTATGTGTGAACTTTATGTATTTATTTTTTCAGTAATAACATTTGATCACTACTGTACTTTGGTTTTAATGTGATGATGAACTTCTATTAATTTTGTCACTTCTCTATTCATGATGTTCTGTAATGGTTTTTGACACACTTAATTATATATAATGCACGCAGATGAGCCGGCAATGGATGTACGGTGACAGACACACCTTTGAGTATATGAAGGCTGTGCATAATTTTCTCGAAGTGGTTGAGGCAAACAAGCAGAATGGTTTTATGTGTTATACATGCCCTATGTGTGAGAATATATAGTCTTACTCTAACCCGAAAACCCTTCACATCCACCTGCTTGAGAAGGGTTTCATGCCACACTATAATGTTTTGACCAAGCACGGAGAAAGAGGGGTTATGATGGAAGACAACGAAGAAGAAGAGGATACTGACAACTATCTGCCCCCTGAATACGGTGATGCTGCAATGGGGGAAGATGAAGATCAAGAGGAACCAGATGATGTGCATGATGATGATCTTCGTCGGGTTATTTTTGATGCAAAGAGACAATGCCAAAGTGAAAGGGAGAAGTTGAAGTTCGACCGCATGTTAGAGGATCACAAAAAAGGGTTGTACCCAAATTGTGAAGATGGCAACACAAAGCTCGGTACCACACTGGAATTGCTGCAATGGAAGGAAGACAATGGTGTATCTACCAACGGATTTCAGAAGCTACTGAAAATATTGAAGAAGAAGCTTCCAAAGGATAATGAATTGCCTGACAATACGTACGCGGCAAAGAAGGTTCTATGCCCTCTAGGATTGGAGGTGCAGAAGATACATGCGTGCCCTAATGACTGCATCCTCTACTGCGGTGCGTATGAGGATTTGAATGCATGCCCGATATGCGGTGCATTGCGGTATAAGATCAGACGAGATGACCCTGGTGATGTTGATGGCGAGCGCCCCAGGAAGAGGGTTCCTGCAAAGGTGATGTGGTATGCTCCTATAGTACCAGGGTTGAAACGTCTGTTCAGAAACAAAGAGCATGCCAAGTTGATGCGATGGCACAAAGAGGACCATAAGAAAGACGGGAAGTTGAGATCACCCGCTGACCGGTCGCAGTGGAGAAAAATCGAGAGAACGTGGGGGGACTTTGCAGGTGATGCAAGGAACGTATGGTTTGGTTTAAGCGTGGATGGCATTAATCCTTTTGGGGAGCAGAGCAGCAATCATAGCACCTAGCCCGTGACTCTATGTATTTATAACCTTCCTTCTTGGTTGTTCATGAAGTGGAAGTTCATTATGATGCCAGTGCTCATCCAAGGCCCTAAGCAACCCGGCAACGACATTGATGTGTACCTAAGGCCATTACTTGAAGAAATTTTACATTTGTGGAATGGAAAGGGTGTACGTGTGTGGGATGAGCACAAACAACAGGAATTTGACCTACATGCGTTGCTGTTTGTAACCATCAATGATTCGCCTGCTCTCAGTAAACCTTTCAAGACAGATAATTAAGGGATACCACGCATGCATGCACTGTTTAGATGACACTGAAAGTATATATTTGGACAAATGCAGGAAGAATGTGTACCTGGGACATCGTTGATTTCTTCCGACCAACCTTCAATGTCGAAAGAAAGGAAAGCATTTCAAAGGTGAGGCAGATCACCAGAAGAAGCCTGTTGTCCGTATTGGTGATCACATACTTGCTATGGTCAATGATTTACAAGTAATCTTTGGAAAGGGTCCCGGCGGACTATCTGTTCCGAATGACGTTGAGGGACGCGCACCCATGTGGAAGAAGAAATCTATATTTTGGGACCTATCCTATTGGAAAGACCTAGAGATCTGCTCTGCAATCAACGTGATGCACGTGACGAAGAATCTTTGCACAAACCTTCTAGGATTCTTGCGCGTGTATGGGAAGACAAAAGACACACCGGAGGCATGGGAGGACCAGCAACGTGTGCACGAAAAAGATGGCATGCCTCCAAAGCAGTATGAAGGTCCTGCCAGCTACACTCTTACCAAAGAAGAGAAGGAAGTCTTCTTTGAATGCCTGCTCAGTATGAATGTCCCATCTGGCTTTTCGTCAAATATAAAGGGAATAATAAATATGTAAGAGAAAAATTTCTAGAACCTAAAGTCTCATGACTGCCACGTGATTATGATGCAACTGCTTCTGGTTGCATTGAGGGGGCTTCTGCCGAAAAACGTTCGATTAGCCATTGTGAAGCTATGTGCATTCCTCAATGCAATCTCTCGGAAATCCTTCCAAGGTTAAGGAGTGATTTGGCGTCATGTCTTGTCAGTTTTGAGCTGGTGTTCCCACCATCCTTCTTCAATATCATGACGCACGTCCTAGTTCATCTAGTTGACGAGATTTCCATTATGGGCCCTGTGTTTCTACATAATATGTTCCCCTTTGAGAGGTTCATGGGAGTCTTAAAGAAATATGTTCATAACCGTGCTAGGCCAAAAGGAAGCATCTCCACGGGCCGCAAACAGAAGAGGTCATTGGCTTCTGTGTTGACTTCATTCCTGACCTTAAGAAGATTGGTCTCCCTCAATTGCGGTATGAGGGGTGATTGACTAGAAAAGGCATGCTAGGAGGGGACTCAATAATATATAGGGACGGGCATTCTTGATCGCAAGCACACTACACAGTTCTACAGAATTCTACCTTGGTGACTGTCGGTGTCAAAACCGGCGGATCTCGGGTAGGGGGTACCGAACTGTGCGTCTAAGGTCGATGGTAACAGGAGACAGGGGACACGATGTTTACCCAGGCTTGGGCCCTCTCTATGGAGGTAATACTCTACTTCTTGCTTGATTGATCTTGATGAATATGAGTATTACAAGAGTTGATCTACCACGAGATCGTAATGGCTAAACCCTAGAAGTCTAGCCTATGTGATTATGATTCTGCCTTATGGACTAAACCCTCCGATTTATATAGACACCGGAGGGGACTAGGGTTATACAAATTCGGTCACAGAGAAAGGAATCTACACATCCGAATCACCAAGCTTGCCATCCACGCAAAGGAGAGTCCCATCCCGACACAGGAAGAAGTCTTCTATCTTGTATCTTCATAGGCCAACAGTCCGGCCCATGTTAATAGTCCGGCCGTCCGAGGACCCCCTAATCCAGGACTCCCTCAGTAGCCCCTGAACCAGGCTTCAATTACGATGAGTTCGGCGCACAGATCGTCTTCAGCATTGCAAGGCGGGTTCCTTCTCCTAATACTCCATGATAGTCTCCGAACACGAAAAACGTGTCCGGCTCTGCAAAACAAATACCAGACACAACCGTAGAGAGTATAATATTTCACGAGTCCAATCCGCTGACAACTTTTTGTAGCGTGACATCACGTCACCACCCGGCCATTATTCGAATCGTTTTTTAGCCTGCTGCTCCATATTTCGAGGCGCGGTTTCACTGGCACATCTTGTCAAAGCAGATATCGTGTCCCCTTATTGCGGGATTCTCATTAATACGGGCATGGGTAACCCAACCGTGCCACTTGCATAGCCCTCGGGGAATAGACGAGTTTTAAGGCGAGTGGGGAGGCGCACGATATTCACTGCCTTTATAAAGGGATAAGGAGTCACCCTTTTTCACCCACGCCTTATCTCTCTCTGCCCATCCCATTCTTGAGCTCGAGCGCCCAAGTTCTCATCTTCTCCGCCCCCAGAAAGCACTCCAGCCATGTCCAAATCTGGAGCGCAGGGCAAGTGGATGGCCTCCTCCGTCAAGGAGAAGGACATCACAAAGCTCCGGGAGGCCGGGTACTTGGCCAAGGAAAGCGTCCATTGGCTTCCGGCCGAGGGACAGATCGTACTGTCACGCCCAAGATGCGACCCTATCCTAAAGGAACTCGAAGGTCCCACCAAGGATAGAAGCACATCTTGAAGACGCTTTTGCAAGGTGGATATCATTACATCAACATTACATAATAGATGGGGATACATACATAAGGCATACAAGGCCACACGAATACAATATCATCATACACCAGAGCATCATCCGACTACGGATGAAACACAAACAGAAACTCAAACAACATCCACCCTGCTAGCCCAGGCTGCCGACCTGGAACCTATCCCCTGATCGAAGGAGAAGCAGAAGAAGAACTCCAAAACAAGCAAACATCACTCTCGCGTCATGATCATCACAGAACCTGTACTTGCAACTATTGTTGTACTAATCTGTGAGCCACGAGGACTCAGCAATCCCATTACCATGGGTATCAAGACTAGCAAAGCTTAATGGGAAAGGAAGGGGTAAAGTGGTGAGGTTGAAGCAGCGACTAAGCATATATGGTGGCTACCATACGCAAATAAGAGCGAGAAGAGAGCAAGCGGAATGGTCGTGAAGCTAGCAATGATCAAGAAGTGATCCTGAACTCCTATTTACGTCAAACATAACCCAAAACCGTGTTCACTTCCCAGACTCCGCCGAAAAGAGACCATCACAGCTACACACGCGGTTGATGCGTTTTAATTCGGATCTGGTGTCGAGTTATCTACAACTGGACATTAACAAATTCCCATCTGCCCATAACCGCGGGCACGGCTTTCAAAAGTTTATACCCTGCAGGGGTGTCCCAACTTAGCCCATGATAAGCTCTCGCGATCAACGAAGGATATACCTTCTCCTAGGAAGACCCGATCGGACTCGGAATCCCGGTTTACAAGACATTTCGACGATGGTAAAACAAGACCAGCAAAGCCGCCCGATGTGCTGACAAATCCCGATAGGAGCTTCACATATCTTGTTCTCAGGGCAACACCGGATGAGACTAGCTACGAGTAAAACCAGACTTCGAGTTTCCCCGAGGTGGCCCCGCAGGCAGCTCGGTTCGGACCAACACTCGAAGGAGCACTGGCCCCGGGGGGGGGGGGGCTAAAATAAAGATGACCCCCGGGCTCCGGAAACCCAAGGGAAAAAGGGCTAGGTGAGGCAAATGGTAAAACCAAGGTTGGACCTTGCTGGAGGAGTTTTATTCAAAGCGAACTGTCAAGGGGGTCCCATAAATCACCCAACCGCGTAAGGGACGCAAAATCCGGGAACATAATACCGATATGACGGAAACTAGGGCGGCAAGAGTGGAACAAAACACCAGGCATAAGGCCGAGTCTTCCACCCTTTACCAAGTATATAGATGCATTAATTAAATAAGAGATATTGTGATATCCCAACATAATCTTGTCCGCCATGGAGAAATCTTCAACTTCACCTGCAACTAGCAACACTATAAGAGGGGCTGAGCAAAAGTGTTAACATAGCCAAGCAACGGTTTTCTAGGAAGGGTGAAAAGGTTAGAGGCTGACATGGCAAATTTGGGAGGCTTGAAGAGCAAATGATAGGTAGCGCAGCAAAGCGATAGAACGAAGCAACTAGCATAGCAATGATAGTACTGAGATCCAGGGTAGCGGTCATCTTGCCTTAAATCCCGCTAGGAAGAAGAATGAGTCCATGAAGAAGATGAAGCCACGAAGATGAACCAAGCGTAGACGAACGAATCCTCACGATCGCAATGAAACGGGAACTATCGAGAAGAAGCACACAACATAGTAAACACACCACACATGAACAAGACATGATGCTCAACCAAGTATGATGCATGACAAGGCTACATGAAGCTACTCATGGCAAGAGATGGTGCAAACGAGAGCAACACATCAAGGCAAGTTCAAATGAGGCCGGAAACAACATATAACAAATCCGATAAGTCCTCATATGCAAATTTTGAAATAGGTCCAGATCTGAATAACCTTATGTTCAAGTTGTTAAACAGCAAGTTAAGATGCACCATGATGATCTACATGAGATTCTAGTCAAGTTACATATAAAGTTCATTTAATTCGGAGCTACGGCCTAGAAGATATGAGCAAAACAAGTTAAACATGACATTGATGCAAAATGCATACAAACATCAAGCAAGCACTCTCAAAACATGGATGCAACATGATAATCTGAAACTACATGCAAAATCAAGCAAGTTTCATATAGAGCACACTCAAAACGAAGCAACGGTTCCACACATACACTACAAGTTTAAAGGACAAGCTGTCCAAAACAGCAACTAGGCATCTTGCAAGCATCAAAACTACATGCTACAGTACCACAATATGAAAACAAAAGGCATGGGCATGATGTACAGGTAAATCATGACAAAACATGAACACTGAGCTATCTCCAGAAATCACTAGAACATGCTCAAAAAGACATGGCAAGATTGCAAATAATAACAGTTTCAGGCTTAGCAAAAATAACATCAGGTTGCAATGTTTAGAGCTATCAAACAAGATGTTACAGGAACTTATCATGGCAAACAAAGGCATGGCATGAATCTAATAATTGCATAGAACAAAAGTCCCTTACTGACCATGAGAAAGATCAGAAGATATGATGGCACCCATGTAAACATAGAAAGTTATATGACAGATTCATACATGGCAGGAACAACGATAAGTAGGCATGTTGGTGAGCTTGAACCACTCACCACAGAGCAATACATGGCATGGCAAGGCAACCAACAGTAATAATACATGTTTATCAAGCTAAGCATAGCAAGAACAAGTTCATAGGGTGCATGGATCACTAGCAAAACACATGGCACAAACTGAACTTAATGTTAACAGGCTAACATAAACATTATTTAGCAACTTTGGAGCAAGATTACAACAAGCTACAGCAAGCCTTAAATGTAACCAGGGGCATGGATGGATATATCATGACATGTATAACAAAACATACTTAGTGAACATCTCCAGATTATGCATAGAATGACTTGTAGCAGCAGGTTTACATAGCATCACGAAATAACAGATTCAGCCTAGCAAAACAGTAACAGCAAGTACACTACTTCAAGAGCTCGATGCACTCATTACAAGACTCACAAAAATTACATGGATAGTACCACTGTAAAGATGGTATGATTTAGTACAAAACACATGTAGAGATCATGCTCATAGGATGCACACATCAAATGCAACAAAAATAACAAAACAACGAGTTACAACAGTTTCAGCAGATTAACATCATATAGCACTCTTGCAATGATGATTCAGGCACCAAGATGAGCTCAAATGAACATGGTGCAATGAAACACAATTAAGAGCATCTCACATCGAACATTTTGATATACTACACGCACAAAACGGAGCAGTAGGCAGCAAGTTATGATGCGTTGAACAGGGCATGAAAATGCAAATATTTCAGGGACTTAGTCAAATTTCGGGGTCAACCTTGTCTTCTCAAATCCAGATCCGGGCGCGGTTGACGAGGTTCGCTAGTGAGGATGCGATGGCCGGGGCAGGGGAAGGTCGCCGGAGGTAGGGCCGGCCGAATCCGGCGAGGCGACGACGCGGGGAGACCGGGGGGGGGGGCGCCGACGAGGTGGGAGGCCGAGGCGCGCGGGCTCCGGCGGTCGGGGCGGCGCGGCGCCACAGCGGAGAGGCGGCGGCGGGGCAGAGGAGGACGGCGGCGGGGCGGCCGGTCGGGCGGCGGAGCGCACTCCGGCGGCGCGCTGGTGGCCGGCGGCGGGGAAGGCGCATGGCGGCGGGGCGGGACGCGCTCGGGCTGAGCGGCGGCGGCGCGCGGGCTCACGCGGGCCCGCGATGGGCCTGGCGGGCTGCAGCGGCGGACGGTGGCGGGAGGCCACGCGACAACTTCGGATTGGGCGCGGGACGGCGGCTGGACGTGTCCGGCCGTCGGCGGACATGTCCGGCTGCGCGGAGGGGGAGTTGCTTGGGTTTCATCTGCGAAAAATGGAAGGGGAGGCATATTTATAGATAGAGGGAGCTAGGAGAGTTCAAATGAGGAGCGGTTTTCGCCCACACGATCGTGATCGAACGACCGAGAGCATGTAGGGGGTTAGGATGGGTTATTGGGCCATTTTGTAGGGGTGTTGGGCTGCAAACAAAAGAGGCTTTTACGGTTACCCGGTTAACCGTTGGAGTAGCAAACGACCTCCAAATGACACGAAACTTGACAGGCAGTCTACCGGTGGTATACCAAGGCCGCTTGGCAAATCATGGTCCATTCCGAGAATGTTTTGAACCCGCTCACAACAAGAGACAAAAGGGGGACGCCGGAGGACATAAGAGCACCGGATTGCAAAACGGACAACGGGGAAAATGCTCGGATGCAAGAAACGAACACGTATGCAATGCAATGCACATGATGACATGATAAAATGCAACACGCAAGCAAACGACATGGCAACTACAGCGAATAGCTGGAACACACCTGGTGCATCGAATCCGGGGCGTTACAACACTCCTCCACTAAAAAGAGATCTCATCCCAAGATCTTAGGACCGAGACGGAAGGGAAAATGGATAAGGTGAAGCAAGAACTCCAGAGAAGAAACAAAGAATCGAGAGCACTCGAGAAAAAGAGAGGAACGCTGAGAATACGAGAATCAAATGCTCATGGAAACAAGATAGACTCTGAAACCACTCCGGTTAGAACGCGATAAGAAACAAATAAGACTGAAAGGATTTAGGCAGCACTCCGGCTGAAAATGGAAGGAATGGAGACATGAACTTGAGAGGACGGAATGATACTGATGAAGACATGACACAAAACCTCCGGAAAGAATTGAAAGAATTGAATGAAAAGAACTTAGAAGGAAGGATTGAAGGAATTTGAATATCTGAGAAGAACGAAGAAATGCAAAACTCCACTTCAGAAGAAAATGAAGAATTATTTGCGCTTCGAGACGCGAGAAGAAAAGATACTTGAACTCCACCAACAAAATCTTGATGAACTCCTGAAGAATGAATTAAATCATGAAGAACCACCATGAAGAACTCCGGTGACAAAAGGATGATGAGATAGAAATGAAGGATGAAACAGATAAGATGACCCTTGCGGTGATTTAGATGGAGGTTCCGACGAAATGACCGAGGAAATTTGAACTCCGGAAAAGAAAAGATGAAAACACTAGGAACTAGAATTTATTCAACAAGAACAAACTCCGAAGAAAGGGATTACTCACTTGGATGAAATATGAATAAGATTTATTGTATGCTTATCCTTCATCAAATTAAATTGATGACAAGCAATGGATTTTGCATACTACTTATTTTGTTGAAAATGATTAAGGGGAATATGGCGCAAAACTTGAGGAAGTCTTCATGAACCACCGGTAGGATTGGAAAGAACGAATGAACTAATATGATAATCAAGGAAAGAATCTTGAACGAACCACCATTAAAATTAGAAAAATGACTGATGAAAGAGAATGAATCACCAGGAGGAATTAGAAGAACCAATATGCTAGAGGGGATTTAGATGCAAGAGAACAAAGAGATCATGAGCTGATTAAAGAACACTTGAACGAAGCGCCGGGATAAATAGAGAATGATAGCTGAAATGTGAGGGCGAAGAATTCTTCTGGAACGATGGCCTCCGGTGAAAAGAAACGGGAAAACAACTTCTGACATACTCCGGATGGTTAAGAAAAGGAATATCTGACAAATGGAATAATTCGAGAGGATAATATGAAGTTACAACCACGAATCTTTGGGAGAACGGGCAAGATTTAAGAGGAACTCTTCTTCGGTCTTCAAATGACGACGAGAAACACCACCAAAATTACTGAGATACTCCGGTAGAATGAAAAACAGAGAGGTTGATCCAACAATGAAAAAGATTTGAAACCGATCTTGGAAAGGCATCTGACTGATGGGATCCATTCTTACGTCACCCTTTGAAAAGAATTTGAGAATAACTCCGGGAGAATTAGAAAGAGTCAGGTAAGATCCTGGGAAAAGACCTGTGGGTTAGGGCCCACTGAAGAGATAACACCGTTGAAAAGGGATGTTGAACAGATAGATGATGCATCGGAACAACTGAAATATTTGAATGAGGTGATAACCTCGAATTAATTCAAACACAGACAAATCTCCTGAGATGTCTTGAACACTCCGGAAGGATAAACTGGCGAGAGGCGAACGAGCAAGTAAAAACACTTGAGCCGAGGAAAATAATATGATCAACACCGAATACTTGAATTGGGTCCACCAGAAAAAGAAAGGGATGAAGAATGACGAACGAGACGAGAATTCACCGGTTGAAATAATTGATGAAAGGCTGAAGAGGCTCCACACGAATGATATTGATGGTCGAAAGAGACTCAGACTCCGGGAAGAAAAAGGGTGGGAGGGCGGGAAAAACTAAGGCACTTGGAGGGGAGAATCAATGAATAACTTGAAGAGAAAACACTGGTTGAAATCATTAAGGAAAGAAAGCAAAGACTTCGCACGAGTAGGATGGATACTCGATTACAGACTCCGGTTTCGAGAAAAAAAAGGGGTGGGCAGGTGGGAAAATAAAGCAACTGAGTGTAGAGAAACAACTTCGTTGAGAGCAAACTGAGGATTGAACTCAAAGATGAAGAGGCTCGAGTCAACTTGACTAGAAATGCACCGGATCAAAAGAGCTGAGAACCAACGATCGAAAAAACCAACTGCGTGATCCTAAAGAAAATTTGAAAAGAGAAGAGGAGTAATTCAAAACACCTACGTCAAGATTCGTCACCAAAGCGATGAAGGGGCTGAGGAGTAAAAAGAATTCCTACTCTCCGATATAACTAGACTCCGAAAACAGTTTTCTTTCTAGACTCAACATCGGCCAAACTACACGATCAATCAAGGGGGGCTCCTAAGGTCGGTTGAGGGTCTGATACCAACTTGTCACGCCCAAGATGCGATCCTATCCTAAAGGAACTTGAAGGTCCCACCAAGGATAGAAGCGCATCTTGAATATGCTTTTGCAAGGTGGATATCATTACATCAAAATTACATAATAGATGGGATACATACATAAGGCATACAATGCCACACGAATACAACATCATCATACACCAGAGCATCATTCGACTACGGATGAAACACAAACAAAAACTCAAACGACATCCACCCTGCTAGCCCAGGCTGCCGACCTGGAACCTATCCCCTGATCGAAGGAGAAGCATAAGAAGAACTCCAAAACAAGCAAACATCGCTCTCGCATCATGATCATCACAGAACCTGTACCTGCAACTATTGTTGTAGCAATCTTTGAGCCACGAGGACTCAGCAATCCCATTACCATGGGTATCAAGACTAGCAAAGCTTAATGGGAAAGGAAGGGGTAAAGTGCTGAGGTTGCAGCAACGACTAAGCATATATGGTGGCTACCATACGCAAATAAGAGCGAGAAGAGAGCAAGCGGAATGGTCCTGAAGCTAGCAATGATCAAGAAGTGATCCTGAACTCCTACTTACGTCAAACATAACCCAAAACCGTGTTCACTTCCCGGACTCCGCCGAAAAGAGACCATCGCGGCTACACACGCGGTTGATGCGTTTTAATTCGGATCTGGTGTTGAGTTATCTACAACCGGACATTAACAAATTCCCATCTGCCCATAACCGCGGGCACGGCTTTCAAAAGTTTATACCCTGTAGGGGTGTCCCAACTTAGCCCATGATAAGCTCTCACGATCAACGAAGGATATACCTTCTCCCAGGAAGACCCGATCAGACTCGGAATCCCGGTTTACAAGACATTTCGACGATGGTAAAACAAGACCAGCAAAGCCGCCCGATGTGCCGACAAATCCCGATAGGAACTGCACATATCTCGTTCTCAGGGCAACACCGGATGAGACTAGCTACGAGTAAAACCAGACTTCGAGTTTCCCCGAGGTGGCCTCGCAGGCAGCTCGGTTCGGACCAACATTCGAAGGAGCACTGGCCCGGGGTGGCTAAAATAAAGATGACCCTCAGGCTCCGGAAACCCAAGGGAAAAAGGGCTAGGTGAGGCAAATGGTAAAACCAAGGTTGGGCCTTGCTGGAGGAGTTTTATTCAAAGCGAACTGTCAAGGGGGTCCAATAAATCACCCAACCGCGTAAGGGACGCAAAATCCGGGAACATAATACTGATATGACGGAAACTAGGGCAGCAAGAGTGGAACAAAACACCAGGCATAAGGCCGAGTCTTCCACCCTTGACCAAGTATATAGATGCATTAATTAAATAAGAGATATTGTGATATCCCAACATAATCCTGTCCGCCATGGAGAGATCCTCACCTTCACCTGCAACTAGCAATGCTATAAGAGGGGCTGAGCAAAAGCGGTAAAATAGCCAAGCAACGGTTTGCTAGGAAGGGTGAAAAGGTTAGAGGCTGACATGGCAAATTTGGGAGGCTTGAAGAGCAAATGATAGGTAGCGCAGCAAAGCGATAGAACGAAGCAACTAGCATAGCAATGATAATACTGAGATCTAGGGTAGCGGTCATCTTGCCTTAAATCCCGCTAGGAAGAAGAACAAGTCCATGAAGAAGACTAAGCCACGAAGATGAACCAAGCGTAGACGAACGAATCCTCACGATCGCAACGAAACGGGAACTATCGAGAAGAAGCACACAACATAGTAAACACACCACACATGAACAAGACATGATGCTCAACCAAGTATGATGCACGACAAGGCTACCTGAAGCTACTCATGGCAAGAGATGGTGCAAACGAGAGCAACACATCAAGGCAAGTTCAAATGAGGCCGAAATCAACATATAACAAATCCGATAAGTCCTCATATGCAAATTTCGAAATAGGTCCAGATCTGAATAACCTTATTTTCAAGTTGTTAAACAGCAAGTTAAGATGCACCATGATGATATACACAAGATTCTAGTCAAGTTACATATAAAGTTCATTTAATTCGGAGCTACGGCCTAGAAGATATGAGCAAAACAAGTTAAACATGGCATTGATGCAAAATGCATACAAACATCAAGCAAACACTCTCAAAACATGGATGCAACATTATAATATGAAACTAAATGCAAAATCAAGCAAGTTTCATATAGAGCACACTCAAAACGGAGCAACGGTTCCACACATACACTCTATACAAGTTTAAAGGACAAGCTGTCCAAAACAGCAACTAGGCATCTTGCATGCATCAACACTACATGCTACAGTACCACAATATGAAAACAAAAGGCATGGGCATGATGTACAGGTAAATCATGACAAAACATGAACACTGAGCTATCTCCAGAAATCACTAGAACATGCTCAAAAAGACATGGCAAGATTGCAAATAATAACAGTTTCAGGCTTAGCAGAAATAACATCAGGTTGCAATGTTTAGAGCTATCAAACAACATGTTACAGGAACTTATCATGGCAAACAAAGGCATGGAATGAATCTACTAATTGCATAGAACAAAAGTCCCTTACTGACCATGAGCCAAAAATGATCAGAAGATATGATGGCACCCATGTAAACATAGAAAGTTATATGACAGATTCATACATGGCAGGAACAACGATAAGTAGGCATGTTGGTGAGCTTGAACCACTCACCACAGAGCAATACATGGCATGGAAAGGCTACCAACAGTAAGAAGACATGTTTATGAAGCTAAGAATGGCAAGAACAAGTTCATAGGGTGCATGGATCACTAGCAAAACACATGGCACAAACTGAACATAATGTTAACAGGCTAACAGAAACATTATTTAGCAACTTTGGAGCAAGATTACAACAAGCTATAGCAAGCCTTAAATGCAACCAGGGGCATGGATGGATATATCATGACATGTATAACAAAACATACTTAGTGAACATCTCCAGATTATGCATAGAATGACTTGTAGCAGCAGGTTTACATAGCATCACGAAATAACAGATTTAGCCTAGCAAAACAGTAACAACAAGTACACTACTTCAAGAGCTCGATGCACTCATTACAAGACTCACAAAAATTACATGGATAGTACCACTATAAAGATGGCATGATTTAATACAAAACACATGTAGAGATCATGCTCATAGGATGCACACATCAAATGCAACAAAAATAATAAAATAACAAGTTATAACAGTTTCAGCAAATTAACATCATATAGCACTCTTGCAACGATGATTCAGGCACCAAGATGAGCTCAAATGAACATGGTGCAATGAAACAAAATTAATAGTATCTCACAGCGAACATTTTGATATACTACACGCACAAAACGGAGTAGTATGCAGCAAGTTATGATGCGTTGAACAGGGCATGAAAATGCAAATATTTCGGGGACTTCGTCAAATTTCGGGGTCAACCTTGTCTTCTCAGATCCAGATCCGGGTGCAGTTGACGAGGTTCGCCGGAGAGGATGCGGTGGCCGGGGCAGGGGAAGGTCGCCGGAGGTGGGGCCGGCCGAATCCGGCGAGGCGACGGCGTGGGGAGACCGGGGGGCGCCAGTGAGGTGGGAGGTCGAGGCGCGCGGGCTCCGGCGGTCGGGGCGGCGCGGCGCCACAGCGGAGAGGCAGCGGCGAGCTGGCGAACGGGCGGCGGCGGCGGGGCAGAGGAGGACGGCGGCGGGGCGGCCGGTCGGGTCGCCGGAGCGCACTCCGGCGGCGACGCTGGTGGCCGACGGCGGGGAAGGCACATGGCGGCTGGGCGGGACGCGCTCGGGCTGAGCGGCGGCGGCGTGCGGGCTCGCGCGGGCCCACGATGGTCCTGGCGGGCCGCGGCGGCGGACGGCGGCGGGAGGCCACGCGGCAGCTTCGGATTGGGCGCGGGACGGCGGCTGGACGTGTCCGGCCGTCGGCGGACATGTCCGGCTGCGCGAAGGGGGAGTTGCTAGGGTTTCATCCGCGAAAAATGGAAGGGGAGGGCATATTTATAGATAGAGGGAGCTAGGAGAGTCCAAATGAGGAGCGATTTTCGCCCACACAATCGTGATCGAACGACCGAGAGCATGGAGGAGGTTAGGATGGGTTATTGGGCCATTTTGAAGGGGTGTTGGGCTGCAAACAAAAGAGGCTTTTACGGTTACCCGGTTAACCGTTGGAGTATCAAACGACCTCCAACTGGCACGAAACTTGACAGGCAGTCTACCGGTGGTATACCAAGGCCGCTTGGCAAATCACGGTCCATTCCAAGAACGTTTTTAACCCGCTCACAACAAGAGACAAAAGGGGGACGCCGGAGGACATAAGAGCACCGGATTACAAAACGGACAACGGGGAAAATGCTCGGATGCAAGAAACGAACACGTATGCAATGCAATGCACATGATGACATGATAAAATGCAACACACAAGCAAACGACATGGCAACTACGTCGAATAGCTGGAAGACACCTAGCGCATCGAATCCGGGGCGTTACACGTACCCGCTCCAGAGCCCCATGAGAGGGTGGTGTTCGTCTCCCACTTCGTCCGCAGGCTGGGATTCCCTCTCCACCCGTTCGTTGACACGTCTCCAACGTATCTATAATTTTTTATTGTTCCATGCTATTATATTACCCCCTTTGTATGTTTATGGGCTTTATTTTACACATTTATATCATTTTTGGGACTCACCTACTAACCAGAGGCCCAGCCTGTATTGCTGTTTTTTTTTGCCTATTTCAGTATTTCAAAGAAAAGGAATATCAAACAGAGTCCAAACGGAATGAAACCTTCGGGAGCGTGATTTTTGGAACGAACGTGATCCAGAGGACTTGGAGTGCAAGTCAAGAAGCAATCAAGGCGGCCAGGAGATAGGAGGGCGCGCCCACCCCTCCTAGCCGCGCCCCTGTCTCCTAGGCCCCTCGAGCGGCCATCGACGTACTTCTTCCTCCTATATATACCTATGTACCCCGAAAACATCCAGGGAGCCACCAAAACACAATTTCCACCGTTGTAACCTTCTATATCTGCAAGATCCCATCTTGGAGCCTTCATCGGTGCTCCGCCGGAGGGGGAATCGACCATGGAGGGCTTCTACATCAACACTATAGCCCCTCCGATGAGTTGTGAGTAGTTTACCACAGACCTTTGGGTCCATAGTTATTAGCTAGATGGCTTCTTCTCTCTTTTTGGATCTCAATACAATGTTCTTCCCCTCTCTTGTGGAGATCTATTCGATGTAAACTATTTTTGCGGTGTGTTTGTCGAGATCCAATGAATTGTGGGTTTATGATCAAGTTTATCTATGAGAAATATTTGAATCTTCTCTGAATTCTTTTATGTATGATTGAGTTATCTTTGCAAGTCTCTTCGAATTATCAGTTTGGTTTGGCCTACTAGATTGATCTTTCTTGCCATGGGAGAAGTGCTTAGCTTTGGGTTCAATCTTGCGGTGTCCTTACCCAGTGACAGAAAGGGTTGCAAGGCACGTATTGTATTGTTGCCATCGAGGATAAAAAGATGGGGTTTATATCATATTGCTTGAGTTTATCCCTCTACATCATGTCATCTTTCTTAATGCGTTACTCTGTTCTTTATGAACTTAATACTCTAGATGCATGCTGGATAGCGGTCGATGTGTGGAGTAATAGTAGTAGATGCAGGCAGGAGTCGGTCTACTTGTCACGTACGTGATGCCTATATACATGATCATGCCTAGATAATCTCATAATTATTCGCTTTTCTATCAATTGCTCGATAGTAATTTGTTCACCCACCGTAATACTTATGCTATCTTGAGAGAAGCCTCTAGTGAAACCTATGGCCCCCGGGTCTATCTTTTATCATATTAGCTTTCAATCTACTTTTATTTGCATCTTTACCTTTTGCATCTATATTATAAAATACCAAAAATATATTTATCTTATCATACTATTCTATCAGATCTCACATTCGCAAGTGGCCGTGAAGGGATTGACAACCCCTTTATTGTGTTGGTTGCGAGTTCTTTGTTTGTTTGTGTAGGTGCATGGGAGTTTTGAGGAGCCTCCTACTGGATTGATACCTTGGTTCTCAAAAACTGAGGGAAATACTTACGCTACTATTGCTGCATCACCCTTTCCTCTTCAAGGAAAACCAACGCAAGCTCAAGAGGTAGCATTCGTCCGTGGACTCATGTTCTACTACGGGCTGGACTTCCACGACCCGCTCCCCAACTCCATCCTCAACATCTCGGCATTTATTGTCGTGTGCGAGGCCTTCCTCCGCATCCCACCTCACTTCAGACTATGGCTGAAGACCTTCAATGTGAAGCCGAAGGTGGTGAGTGGTCAACAAGCAGAGTGCGGAGGCGCCATGGTGGGCAAGATGCCCAAAGTTACATGGCCCGAAGGCTCTTTCATGCAGACTGTCAAAGGGTGGCAGTCGAAGTGGTTCTATGTCACAGAGCCACGCGACACCAACTGGGCCGCGGCTCCCGCATTATGCTCCGGAGTCCCGATGCGGCTCACCTCCTGGCAAGAGAAAGGCATGACCTGGTCTTCTCCGTACGAGCTGACAGCGCTCCAGACATGCATTCAGAACATGATAAACAAGAGAATCAAGCTCATCCAGGTGATGCTGGTTCGCTGGATCCTTCCGTGCCAATGCCGGACTTGCCATCTATGGGAATTCGATCCGGACAAGCACCAGACCCTGCTGGAGCTCTTCGGCACTATGCATAAAGACATCTCGAAGGTGCTCTTCAAGGCTAATGAGGTGCGGCCGGACACGACCGAGGATCGCGGGCATGACTTAACCCACCCTGCTAGTCTGGTAAGTTTCTCCATGTTTTCAAGGTGCACCCTTTACTTGCATACCCGAGGAAGGCATCTAAGCCTCCCTATTGATCCTTTCAAGCCTGGACAGAGAAGGCAGAGCGGATTAACTATCCGGCTCCGCTGCCCGAGGACCCAGAAAACCCGCTTCTGACGAAGATGCTGGTTCCGGCATCTTATTAGGCGCCAGAGAAGAAGGCCAAGGGGACCAGAGGTGGTCTCCATCGCAAGGGCACTTCGGACGTGACGTCCAAAGACGCCGAGACTCATTCCTCCGTCGCCGAGGACGACGAGGAAGAGGAGGAAGAAGAAGAAAGTCATTCCCCCCCTGAGGGGGAGAAAGAAGAGGCCGGTCTCCATGCGTCTGGAGACCGAGGCGTCCAAGAAGGGGAAAGCTTCCCTTCCGGACAGCTCCACCGCGGCCACCGACAGCAGCTCGGAGTGGTGCCCCAGGGACAAGCCCCCGGCCAAATTGTAAGTGTCCGGATACATTCATATATCCGGTCCCTCTACTTCATTGTTTTGACGTGTTGAATTGTGTATTTTTAGTCTGGCTCGGTCCAACCTCGAGCTGTCCTTATCTTTGGAGGACTCGCTGGACCCGGAGGCGATGGACAGCGGGACCCTTCCAGTGGCCTCCTCTCCCAAGGACATAGATGGCGCCGAGGCATCATCCCAAAGGATCCCAGGCCCAGGAGAGATTCAGGAGGCCGTCAGGGAGGCGCCGGAGTGTGAAGCCTCAGCTGCCAGACACATGGGGGAGCAAACCCTCGTGGATACTTAAGATGTGGGCTATATCCAATTCGGCCCCCAGCTGAATACAGTTCCAGAGACCCATGTGGCTCCGGAATCAAGCCAACCGCCTCTTTCGAAAGAAGTAGGTGTGCCTATTTCACCGGTGACCTCTGTCCATCCAGAGGTATCGGATAATTTGTTGGAAGCGTTGCGAGGCGTTTCCACTGTTGAGGAACACGTACCCTTATGGGTACGGTGATTGAGAGGGTTCAGTCTGCGAAGAGCGGACTGACCAAAACCTGCACAAACCTTCTAACAGGATTTGAGGTAAGCAACGCATTTATAAAAATAATGTCACAGTATAGACAGTAGCCCCTGAGACTCTGTCCGGTGTTCGGAAATAAAATCCGAACAGAGGATTAAATAATTTTCACAGGAGACTAACCTGAAATGTCTATATGGATAAGGAGGCGTCGCTACTGTCTGCGACCTCTCATACTGCTGAGGTCTCGGGATTGAAGCAGAGTCTGGAGCGGAACAAGGAGGAACTCGGCCGCGTGAAAAAGCAGTTGGAGGATAGCCAAGGTATGCAATAACCTTGTATATATTCAGGAAGGATGAAAGATTTGCACTGACTGAAGTGCCGTTTTATTTGTTAGGAGCGGCGACTGAGGTGGAGACCCTCAAGAATGCGCTGGCCAAGGCCGAGGAGGAAGCGGCCAAGGAAAAGGCCGCACGTGAAAAGCACGAGGCCAGGGTCAATGAGGTCCAGCAGGAGGTCCAGGACACCGTCAAGAAGTGCGAGTCCTTGGAGCGTGACCTTATGGATCAAAATTCCGAACTGGACAAGGCCCACCAAAATGCACACGATGCCCGGGTTGAAGCCCAAGGCGCCCTCCAGGAAATCCAGGAGGCCAGGAAAATCGCGGCGGGTAAGGCCTTTATTATGCAAAGCAAATATGTGAAGAAAAGGTTCCTTTTACTAACCCGGATTTGGAGTTCTCCAGGGGCATTTGCAGATCTACCGTGCAACATTTCAGACGCTGCGGAATTCTTTCGAGCCAAAGAGGGGAGCTCCACGGAGAAGCTATTTTGGGCGCAATACCTTGCGCCAGAATATCCGGTGCCCTTTAGCGATCAGCTGAAACAGCTGGTCGAGCTGCATAGGATGGCCAAACTAGCCATGAAGGATTTGATAATCTGGCTATGGCCTGCCGAAGCTCTGCCCAGCAGCTACTTCGGGCTCGTGAAGCGGCTGGTCGGTGCCTGCCCTCGGCTTGATGCCATCAAGTGATCGGTCTGTATTGAAGGCGCGCGCATGGCCTTCGCCCGAGTCAAGATGCATTGGGTGAAGATGGACGTCGTGAAGGTTGCGACCAAGGGACCGCCAGCGCGCAAGGAGCACCGCATGCCCAGGCTGTATTTTGATAGTGTCCTGGACGGATCCCATTGTGTGGCGGAGCAATGTGCTAAGGATGTCATCTTTGAATGAATACATTCATGTTATCCTGTCCTGTACTATGAAACAAGATCGTTCCGTAATATAATGCTTGTTATTTAAAATTTTACCTCATGTGCGGCCGTATTGTGAAATCTGAGAGTTGGCCAGTCGTCGGCTTCCGCCCCCACGTAGGTAGTACGGGGGTGTCCGGGATAAATCTAAACACTCTTTACTCCAAAGTTTGGTCCTTAAAGGAGGTGTTTAGCACAACGAACCAGGCAATCGGACTATATGGCTTTATCACTCTCACTTAGCCATAGGAGTTTGACAATAGAAATTTAGGCGCAGCCCCTAGTGTTCGTAAGTCTGAACTTGGGGTACTTTAAACACCTGATCGGATAAAAACCGATTCCTCGCGTAATGCGGAAAAAATCACTAAGGATTTGTAACGTCTCGAATAGTTGACCGGCTCGCGCCGCATCATGACAGTCAGTTTTCGGCTTTCTCTACTGAGGTGCTCATCTGAATGAACCAGGACACAATCGCAGTAGTTCTCCCTTTACTACCCTAGCAGATATAGCGGAACGTAAGGTAGCAAGCACAGGAGCCGGGTAACCCAACTATTGACCAAAGACATGATTCGGAACTGATGCATATAGTGTTATAAGTTCGGAGTGCCAAACTACACTGTAAAAAAGTGTTCGGACTTTGTTGCCATATTATGGAGCGTAATGAAGCCCCTGGCGAATTAAGGCGTACCAGAGTGTATAGGTGCAATTTGATAAAAATATCAAGAAAAAGAAAAAAAATGAAATAATAGGCTAATGCTGCAAAAATTGGGCCATAAACTATTTTTCATTCTAGTTTTGATTAGTACGTCAATGCGTATTTTGTACAAGTAGTGCGATAAGCAACAGGGCTATTTGACATGCCGAAACCAAGGGAGAGCTGCGTGCGGGTCCTCAAAAAGCAGGTATAATGATCGTTTAAAGAGACCACCTGGAAATTCCCTTATATGTCAATGATTCTTGCCGTCTTGGTGTATCTGTCCCTCTATAGGTCCGTCGATCAGGTCACCAGGAAGGACCTGGGAAAGAAAAGAGACCTGGAAAGAAAAAGAAAAAGAAAAAGAATGCGGGTCCAGGAGCGGTTGAGCCGTACTATGGACCTCGATCTAGCTGTGCCTCCGTCTATGCCCATGGTATAAGTGCGTAGTTATGTACGCGTGGTACGAATGTCGCCGCTTGGTCGGGACTGGGACGGAGGCTGGATTGCTAGTCAAACTCTTGACGAGCTGGATTGTCCTGCTGCAGGTTAGTTCGGACTCGTTTGACAGTGTCCGGTAGCTTGGTAGCCGAATTAAGGTTCTGCCTGAAAAGGCCACTCTGTACTTCTGCTACAAGGGCCGCGGTGTGCTCCTCGGTATGAATGGAACGTTCCGTGTTTCCATTGACTATTATGACACCACATGGTCCGGGAATTTTGAGCTTGAGATAAGCATAGTGCGGCATCACATTGAATCGAGCGAATGTTGTTCGTCCGAGCAGTGCGTGGTAGCCACTATGGAAAGGGACGATATCGAAGATCAATTCTTTGCTTCGGAAATTGTTCGGGGATCCGAAGACCACTTCCAGTGTGATGGAGCCTGTGTAGAAGGCCTCTACACCTAGTATGACACCTTTAAAGGTGGTTTTGGTGGGCTTGATCCTTGAGGGATCGATACCCATTTTGCGCATTTATCCTGATAGAGCAGGTTCAGACAGCTGCCACCATCCATGAGGACTCGCGTAAGGTGGAATCCATCAATGATTGGGTCGAGAACCAGTGCGGCCAAACCGCCATGACGGATACTGGTTGGATGGTCCCTGCGATCAAGGGTGATCGGGCAGGACGACCATGGGTTGAATTTTGGGGCGACTGGCTCCATCGCGTAGACGTCCCTGAGCGCGCGCTTGCGCTCCCTCTTGGGGATATGGGTAGCGTATATCATGTTCACCATTTTAACTTGGGGGGAAACTTATTTTGTCCCCCTGTGTTCGGTGGCCGGGTCTCCTCGTCATCGTCCTTGCTTTGCGACCCCTTCTCCTTGTTCTCGATGTTTAACTTGCCGGCTTGTTTAAAAACCCAACACTCTCTGTTGGTATGATTGGCTTGTTTATCAGGAGTGTCGTGGATTTGACATGGACGATCGAGTATGCGGTCCAAGCTGGACGGGCCCGGATTGTTTCTTTTATATGGCTTCTTTCGCTGACCAGACTTAGAGCCACTGAATCCGGTATTGACCGTCGTGTCTTTGGTGGTGTCACCGTTGCTTCGACGCTTGTGTCTGTTGCGTCGGGGCTTGTTGTTGCTGTTTGTGGCTTCAAAAGTGCCAGGTTCACTTGCATTGTTATTGCAACGGGCTAGCTAGCTATCCTCACCCACACAAAAGTGGGTCATAAGCGTCGTAAGGGCTGCCATGGACTTAGGCTTTTCTTGGCCGAGGTGTCGGGCGAGCCATTCGTCACGGATGCTATGCTTAAAGTCCGCTAGGGCTTCAGGATCCGGACAGTCGACGATCTGGTTCTTTTTTGTTAAGAACCTAGTCCAGAATTTCCTGGATGACTCTCTGAGCTGTTGAACTATATGACTTAACTCATCAGCATCCGGAGGTCGGACATATGTACCTTGGAAATTGTCGAGGAAGGCATCGTCCAGCTGCCGATGGAGTTTTCGGGCAGACTATTCAACTAGTGTCGAGCTGGTCCCTTGAGTTTTAGCGAGAGGTATTTGATGGCATGAAGATCATCACCACGGGCCATATGAATATGGAGAAGGAAATCCTCAATCCACACTGTGGGGTCTATCATCCCATCATATGATTCGATGTTGACGGGTTTAAACCCTTCTGGGAATTCATGTTCCATTACTTCATCAGTGAAGCAAAGGGGGTGTGCGGCACCTCTATACCGGGCCAAGTCATGACATAGCTCTGATGGAGTTCGTCTACTGTCTTCGGTCCGGGCGTGGTTATGTTTGTCACGTCCGGCCGGATGGCCATCATTGCGCATCGGGGCACACCCCCGCAATCCATAGATCGATCTAGTCTGGCCTGCTCTATTTACTAGGTCATGTGTGTATCCCCGAGCTATTGTATTTCTGTTTTTACGGCGAGGTAGTGCGGGCTGGTGTTCGGCCCGAGCTACCGCTTTATCCCGGCCATGTGGTGGTCGGTCAGCCGCATTATGCACTGGTAGGACGGGCTCCAGTGCCTCGTCATCGAATTGAGGTAACAATTTGCGCTTTAGGTAGCTTTTGGTTGGGCGCTCGAGGTCGTATTCCTCGGCTTCCAGGACATCAGTCCATCTGTCATTGAGCAGATCTTGATCAGCTTGAAGCTGCTGCTGCTTCTTTTTCAGGCTCCTTGAAGTGGCTATTAGCAGGCGCTTAAAGTGCTCTTGTTCGACGGACTCCTCAGGGACGATAAAGTCTTCGTCGCTGAGGCTCACCTTGTCCTCAGAGAGCGGAAGGTAGTTACTATCCTCCAAGTCTTCGTTCGTGGCCTATTTGTCAGGGCTAACTCGCCCATCTTCCCATTCATCCTGTTCAGAGGTTGGCTCAACGGGGTCTTCATTGTCTTCGGCATCGTCCAGAGTATTATTTTCTCTTGTGACAGTATTGTTGTTTTTACCACGGCGTGGCTTAGAGCAGCGCCGCTGACGTCGGCGCTTTGGCTGTATCTCAGGAGGCTTATCCTCGACTGGATTTTCATTGTCGCCTTGTTCTCTTTGGGTGTATCCACCATGTATACGTCATACAAGGAGGTGGTTGTCCAGTGCCCTGTAAGCGGTGGTTTTTGTGCCTGCTCCTCTCCGGCATTGTCATCCATACCGTTGATGTCTTCAGAGTCGTAGTCAAGCATGTCGGTTAAGTCCTTGATAGTGTCTATGTAGTGGGTGGTTGGTGGGAAGCGAAATTCTCCGTCATCAGCTTCCAATTCAAGCCGGATATAGTTCGGCCGAGAGTCTCCTGACAAGGAGAGGGCTTTTAGTGAGTTTAGCACATCTCCTAAAGGTGAGTGCCGGAAGATGTCCGCGGAGCTGAACTCGACGATCGGCGCGGATGCACGTGGTTTGGAACTTATGGCCGGAGACGAATCCGAGGTTCCGATGACACAGGCCCCGCTCGAGGTTGGACCTGTGTGTGGCTCCAGCACCACTGAGTCTGCGGCTTCCATGGAGGGGTTGAACATCCCGTCCTCGGATGGTGCAATCTGCTCCGGATCAAGGGCTAGAGCGGTTGTAGGCCCTATCTCCTAAGCACAATCCGATGACAGATTTAGGTCATGTTCATCGTGGTGGCAGGGAGCGGTCGTCACAGGCTCGAATCCGTCGAAGATCAAGTCTCCACGGATATTGGCCACATAATTCAAGCTTCCAAACCTGACCCGATGGCCAGGGGCGTAGCTGTCGATCTGCTCCAGATGGCCAAGCGAGTTGGCCCGCAGTGTGAAGCCGCCGAATACGAAGATCTATCTGGGGAGGAAAATCTACCCCTGGACTGCATTGTTGTAGATGATTGATGGAGCCATCAAAACTTTTGGTGACGACCCATCGGACCTCTCAATGAAAGCAGCAATGTCAGTGTCAAAACTGGCGGATCTCGGGTAGGGGTCCCGAACTGTGCGTCTAAGGTCGATGGTAATAGGAGACAGGGGACACGATGTTTACCCAGGTTCGGGCCCTCTCTATGGAGGTAATACCCTACTTCCTGCTTGATTGATCTTGATGAATATGAGTATTACAAGAGTTGATCTACCACGAGATCATAATGGCTAAACCCTAGAAGTCTAGCCTATGTGATTATGATTCTGCCCTATGGACTAAACCCTCCGGTTTATATAGACACCGGAGGGGACTAGGGTTATACAAAGTCGGTTATAGTGAAAGGAATCTACACATCTGAATCACCAAGCTTGCCATCCACGAAAAGGAGAGTCCCATCCGGACACGGGAAGAAGTCTTCTGTCTTGTATCTTCATAGGCCAACAGTCCGGCCCATGTTAATAGTCCGGCCGTTCGAGGACCCCCTAATCCAGGACTCCCTTAGTGACCCCGTATGTCAATGAACACAAGAATATTCTATGCTCCAAACACCCGGAGCAGTGTGACAACTGGATTACATGTGAGCACATTAGGGCTTTCGGCAGTTGGTTGCAAACACATCTCATGTGTGACACCATTGTTTCTGATGAGCTATACTCGTTGGCCAGGGGACCATCTTCGACTATATTAACTTACAAAGGGTACGAGATAAATGGGAATACATTTTACACGATCGCCCAAGATCGAAAGAGCACCAACCAAACAGTGGTGTCCGCTTTGATGCAGCAACCAAGAGGGGAAATGACACATATTATGGTTACATAGTGGAAATATGGGAACTTGACTATGGACATGATTTTAAGGTCCCTTTGTTTCAGTGCAAATGGGTCAATCTATCAGGCGGCGGGGTACAGGTAGACCCACAGTACGCAATGACCACAGTGGATCTAAACAATCTTGGGTACATAGACGAACCATTCGTCCTAGCCAATGGTGTGGCACGTGTTTTCTATGTGAAGGATATGTCTACCAAACCGAGAAAAAGAAAAGATAAGGAAGCGAATACATCATACGATGAGCCAAAGCGCCACATAGTTCTTTCAGGGAGAAGAGACATCGTGGGAGTGGAGGGCAAGACAGACATGTCTAAGATTATGAAAATTTTCATGAAATTCCTCCCTTCAAAGTCAAGGCTGACCCAAGCACCTTGTTAAACGATGAAGATTATCCATGGTTACCGCACAATAAGCAAAGGACACAAGCGAAGAAAAAGTGAAGAATTTCTCTCCACAACTATTATGATGATGCCTTCGATCTAGAATATCACTTCAGTTACATGTGAAGAAATGAAATGCCTTTTGTAACAGATGAGTTTTAGCACATGCTATGTGGGTGAAATGATGACACCATGCCAACTTTCAACCTTTTCAGAGTTCATTTGTAGTGCTTTTCAATTTCAGGGTCATTTAGCTCAAAAAATCAGTAAATGCATGGAAAATACCAAATGAAGTCAGAAAGGGTTGATAATTTATGATGTGGCTTTGAATGGTTGAACACACAAAAAGTCTGGAGTTGAAATAAGTTCAAAAAATGAAATCCCTTTGTAACAGATGAGTTTTCATCCGAAACCTAGAGAGATTGTCCATTTTGTACACGAAGTGCATCCAGTTTTTGCAGTAACCCTCTCAACTTTTTATCACATGCTATATGGGTGAAATGATGATGCCATGCCAACTTTCAACCTTTCCAGGGTTCATTTGTAGTGCTTTTCAATTTCAGGGTCATTTAGCTAAAAAAATGAACTAATAGCAAAAAGAATGAACTAAAAAGCTTTTACAAAACTCTAATAGCAAAAAAACTCTAATAGCAAAAAGAATGAACTAAAGAATCATTTTTTATTATGATCAACAAAAACAAAACTATAATATTCTTTAACAGCAAAAAGAATCAACTAAAAAGCTTCTATAAACCTCGAGTATTTTTTAAACTTAAATTATATAAAATTTATGCAACTAAAATTATCAAAATATAATTTTATACATTTTAGCAAAAAGAATATAATGATTAAAAACACTAATATTAAATAGCAAGAAAAATAATCACTCAAAAATCTATTTTTAAAGTAAAGTTATTCACAAACTAGTGATTCACACAAATTTCAAAGAAATCAAATTTGAACTATTCGAATTTGAAAACTAATGATACTAACAGAAAGTTTATAATTTTTGTGACCTAAAGCAAAAAAGAATCATTCAAAAACTCTAAGTATTTAGCTATAAGTAGAAACAAAAGAAAATAAATAAAGCAAAAAACAAAACAAAAATAATGGATTTTTTTAAAAAAAATGCTACCTACTGAGCCACCATGCCCTACATAAGACTAGAAACCCAACCAGCTAGTTGGGCCAGGATGTATAGGTCCACAGAAGGCCCAGTAGGCCCACATGCAGAGAGAGTGAGTTTACGTCCATAAGCCTGCATTAGGGAGGAGTTCGAAAGGGAAGGCACATGTGCGCTTTAAACCAGTCCCGACGCCTCTCAGCTAATGAGGTGGGACTAAACATCTACCGCACCGTGGTTGTGCCAGGCATGGGCTATTGATCCCACTTCGTGGCTCGAACCGGGACCAATGCCCACCTTTGGTCCCGAGCCAATGCCCACCTTTGGTCCCGGTTCGAGCCACAAACCGGGACCATTTCCACCCTTTGATCCCGGTTCGTGCCACCAACCGGGACCAAAGGTTTCTACTTCCTGCCCTTTGGGCTGGCGAAAAACACTTTTGGTCCCGGTTGGTGGCTCCGGGACAAAAGGGTGGCCTTTAGTCCTGGTTTGAGCCACGAACCGGGACCAAAGATGTGGGTATATAAACAACACTTCAGAATTTTTCAGTTTTCATCTACCATTGCCCCCGACGATGCTGAGCACATCGACGCCGTCAGGCTGCCCCGACATCGTCCGCCGCCCCCGTCATCGATGTTGCCGCACTCCTGCCACGTCTTCTTCGTCATCCCTGAGCCCGCGGCCCTACCCCGCCCCCGAGCCCGCAGCCCTGCCCCGCCCCTAAGCGTGCCCGTGCCCGCCCCGGCCCGCCCTTGCCATCGCCGTCGCCCCCGCCCTCGCCCTCTCCCTCGCCGGCCGCCCCCGCTGTGAGCCGCCGCCAGGCATTTTTTTATTCGTAGCATTTTGTTCATAGATTTTTTTATATTATGATTTTTTGTTCATATATAATGTATGTACGTGGCTATGTATGTATGGATGGGTGTATATATGATGTTAGTTTTGTTCATAGAATTTTTGTATATGATGCTTTTTTTATATAATAATGTTCTTCATATATGATGTTTTTTTGTTCATAGAATTTTTTCCATGTATGTATGTGGCTATGTATGTATGGATGGATGTATATAGAAAAACAAGTCTAGATATATCGGAAAAAAACAAGTCTAGATATATCGGAAAAAATGTTACGCCCTCATATTAAGTTTGTTCGATGAATGATCTATGTTTAAAATCATATTAATTTTGTTCGATGATGATTTTTTTGTTCAGAAAAATTTACTAAGTTAAAATGTTCTTGTGTTGGGGGAGGAGTCCTCAAAACATATCAAGTGTTGTATTTTCACTCGAAACGTATCCCCGATAACTTCGACACGAGGGGGGACATCGACCAACCCCCTCTCACCCGACCAACTCTCGAGTCCACCCAAACTGAGACTGAAAAGGCATTGTCGAGGCCACCCCAAACCCTAGAAGAGTTGTCGAGGCCACCCAAATTTACCAAGTTAAAAGAGCATTGTCGAGGCCACCCCAAACCCTAGAAGAGTTGTCAAGCCCACCCAAATTTACCAAGTTGAAAGAGCATTGTCGAGGCCACCCCAAACCCTAGAAGAGTTGTCGAGGCCACCCAAATTTACCAAGTTAAAAGAGCATTGTCGAGGCCACCCCAAACCCTAGAAGCCTTGTCGAGGTCACCCAAATTTACAAAGTTAAAAGAGTGTTGTCGAGGCCACCCCAAACCCTAGAAGCGTTGTCGAGGCCACCCAGATTTACCAAGTTAAAAGAGCATTGTCGAGGCATATCGATTATTTTTTGCAAAGTGTCATCTCCTGAAAGTATAACCCCGATAACTTTGACATGAGGGGGGACGTTGGACATGCATGAGAGAGGTGGTCCGCAACTAATCCATTGCTCATATATGCCTATGATTCCTTGTTGTGATTAATTAGCTAGGTATATGTTTGCCACTAATATATCCAACTCTCATGTTTGTATATTGCCATGTTGTAATATTTGCAGAAACTATGGACAGAGACTTAGAACAAGAAGAGTTGTTGGGGGATATAATCCGCGATAGAGATGATCCCTTGTCATTTATCAACGACACCGATGGTTAGGAAGGAGAGGATGACGACTCCGATGATCCAACAATGGAGGAGGAGGAGATCATGACGTCTCCGTTGACCAAATGTCGGAGGAAGGAGATCATGATGACAACTCCAGTGACCGAATGGAGGTGGGAGTTGTTGCAAAGTCCGGCGAGGTATATATATTAATTAAGCTTGTGCTGACTTGATGCATTAATTCTTTTGGTATGTACATATATTAATGCTTCTTTCTTCTTTTATAGCCCTCCGGATCGAGCCAAATTTCCATAAGGAGACGAGGCCCGAAGAAAAGGTTGCGCCAGGATGAAAGGTTCACGATCATAGAAGTCACGGACGATGGCCGACCAATTGCTCCCAAGCGGACCAAGGACGCATTTGTACATCAGTGTGGAGCTGTTTGTAGAATCTAAAGTATGTCTAGAGGGGGGGTGATTAGACTACTTGACCAAATAAAAATCTAGCCTTTTCCCAATTTTGGTTCTTGGCAGATTTTAGCAACTTAGCACAAGTCAAGCGATCAACCTACACATGCAATTCTAAGAGTATAGCAGCAGAAAGTAAAACAATTGCATATGAAGGTAAAGGGGAGGAGTTTGAGAAGGCAAACGCAATTGGAGACACGGATGTTTTTGTCGTGGTTCCGATAGGTGGTGCTATCATACATCCACGTTGATGGAGACTTCAACCCATGAAGGGTAACGGCTGCGCGAGTCCACAGAGGGCTCCACCCACAAAGGGTCCATGAAGAAGCAACATTGTCTATCCCACCATGGCCATCGCCCATGAAGGACTTGCCTCACTAGGGTAGATCTTCACAAAGTAGGCAATCTCCTTGCCCTTACAAACTCCTTGGTTCAACTCCACAATCTTGTCGGAGGCTCCCAAGTGACACCTAGCCAATCTAGGAGACACCACTCTCCAAGAAGTAAAAAATGGTGTGTTGTTGATGAAATCCTTTCTCTTGTGCTTCAAATGATAGTCTCCCCAATACTCAACTCTCTCTCACAGGATTTGGATTTGGTGGAAAGAAGATTTGAGTGGAAAGCAACTTGGGGAAGGCTAGAGATCAAGATTCATATGGTAGGAATGGAACATCTTGACCTCAACACAACTGTAGGTGGTCCTCTCTCAGAAAATGTATGTTGGAAGTATAGGCACGTTCTGATGGCTCTCTCCATGAATGAAGAGTGGGTGGAGGGGTATATATAGACTCCATACAAAATCTAACCGTTACACACAACTTGCAAAGGATTTTCGGTGGGACCGACATGTCAACTCGGTGGGACCAATATGGTTAGGGTTAGGGCATAACGTAATCTCGGTGAGACTGATTACACAAACTCGGTGAGACCGATTTTGGTAATAGACAAACAGAGAGTTGGTCAGGTAAACTCGGTGAGACCGATTCGCTCATCTCGGTTGGACCGAAACATTACGAAAGAGAAACAGAGAGTTTGCATTGCAATCTTGGTGGGACCGATCTCTCATCTCGGTTTGACCGAAACATTACAAAGGGCAACAGAGAGATTACAATCCCATCTCGGTGAGACCGAGATCCCTTTTGGTGAGACCGAAAAGACTAGGGTTTGTGGCAGTGGCTATGTCAACAGAACTCGGTGGTGCCGGATAGAAAGAATCGGTGGGGCCGAGGTTGACTTTTGGTTTGGGACATATGTGGATGTGAGAAAGTAGTTGAGGGCTTTGGAGCATATCACTAAGCATTTTGAGCAAGAAACTCATTAAGCAACACCTCATCCCTCCTTGATAGTATTGGCTTTTCCTATAGACTCAATGTGATCTTGGATCACTAAAAATAGAAAATGTAGAGTCTTGTGCTTTGAGCTTGAGCCAATCCTTTTGTCCTTAGCATTTTGAGGGATCCACTTTTCTCATCTATGCCATGCCAATCATTGAGCTTTCCTGAAACATTTATCTTGAAATAGAATTAGCTCAATGAGCTATATGTTGTTAGGAATTACCAAAACCACCCAGGGATAGCTGCACTTTCAATCTCCCCCTTTTTGGTAATTGATGACAACATATAGATCAAAGCTTCGACAAATGATAATAAGATTGGAAAAACATCATCGCTTTGAGAAGTATGTAATAAGCAAGAGCTCCCCCTAAATTTGTGCATTATTTAAAATTTGCTTTGGACTACAAATGCACAATGTGTTAGGATCATGGGTCACTCTTCCATGTCACATACATCTTGGTGGAGCGCTCAAAATGATAATAATTGAACACATGCACTCATCACCAAGCATAGTGAATGATCATATGAGGATATACGAGATAATATCATCCAACAAGCATTAAGGTAGCATAGCATATGATCAAACACATGATCAAGCAAGTATCTCACAAAAGGCATAATGTATCAAGCAAACACACAAATAAAGAATTTTAACCACCAAAACAAGAGAGATCAAAAGCAACACTCTCTCTCGAAGCCTATGATCTATACATTTTTCTCCCCCTTTGGCAACAAGCTACCAAATTTTAAGTTAAAAATGCATAGTGCTAAACGACTCTCAGGCTTGTTCTTCATGAGGTGGTGTAGAGATGACTCCAAGGACGAAAGCATCAGTTGATGTAGCCGGAGCTGGTGGAGTGGCTGCTGGAGCTGGTGGCACAGAAGTTGTAGCTGGTGCAGATGATGTAGCTCTCGTGTCTGGAACACGTACTGCAGCAGATCTCTGTCCTCTGGGCACTCTAACAAATGCTTCTGTAGTAGACTTGCCCTTCTTATGCTCCACTTCCTCCTGAAGTTGCTCAACTGTAGTTTGGATCTCATTGACCTTTACATCAAGAGCATAAAACTTCTGTTCAATGATTCTCTCCAAACTCTCCTGGTTTTGAGTCAGGGTGGCCAGGCCCTTCTCAATCCTCAAGGTGGAGGTAATCAAATAGCCAAGCTGATCTTGCTTGTTCTTCAGGAATATTTGAGATGCCTCTTCAGCAGTTGGCATCTTTGCAGCTTTCCCTGCCCTTGCCTTTTCTCTCTTATCATGTGCTTGCACAGATGATGGTTCCTCCTCATTCATCTCAAAGGTGTTATCTTCAAACTCAGGATATAAGGGTAGATGCTCCTTATCCAAAAGGTATGTGCCTGTGCCCATCTTTGAGTTGATGAGCTCCTGAATGTGTGGAGCATACCCACAACTTCTCTTCTGATCAGCAGCAATCCTTTTGATTGTTTCCACAATCAGACTCACGACTTTGAATTTACTGACTTTGAATTTTTGAGGTATATCAAACAAGTGCAGCAAGTTTATAGCATGACCTCTGATCATCTTATGATCTACTGGCTTTGGCAGCAATGTGTGCCTAAGGATCCAGTTGATTATAGGCAGACCAAACAACAAGAAGTGTACAGATCCAAGCTTGTGTGTTTCCAAAGCTTTATCTGGGATCTCTCTGTACATGTGAGCTATAGTGTTGTGGTATTTCTTCTTCTCAGAATCTCTCCTCATAGAGGGCTTGCCAATAACTCTGGCCATGGTCTTCTTGACCCTTTCCTTCCTTTTCTTGCCCTCTCCAGTTTCTTTGGACTCAAGAGTGAACTCCATTGTTTCACCTGTGGCAACCTTCCTGGGTTTGGATGTAGGCACTCTTGTTCATGCATGACTTTGTGGTTGCAGCTGTGCCATACTCCTTTTTCAACACCTTCTTCTTTGAAGTGGCCTCATCCTCAGCAGAAATATAGTCCTCATCTTCAGAATCTGAGGTTTTCTTCTTCCTTGTCCTGGTGGCTTCTTTTGGCAAATTTCTGGGTGTGCTCCTGCTACCTTCATCATAGCTGCTTGAGGGACTAGTGCCCTCACTCATCTGAGCTTGCTCCTTTGACTTGTTCTGGCTATCACTTTGATCAGACATTTCTGCAAACTCACTGACAGCAGACCCTGTGAATAGATATAGATGAGGTGGAGTGGATGAGCATCACAAAGTACAGAGGTTTTTCCAAAACAATTGAGTCAAAAACTTAGTTTTAGTTTTCCACAGATAGCATTTCGGAGCTACCGATTTGTAAACTCGGTGATACCGAAGCAGCTTTTGGAACCTAAACTAGTGATCTCGATCAGACGGAGTCACAGTTCGGTGGCACCGAGACTGCTAGGGTTTCACAAAGAATCGATCTCGGTCACACAGATTTGCAATTTTTGGTCAGACCGAAAATCACATGTGCAATGGCCTAAGCCAGATCGGTGTGACCGATTTCTACAACTCGGTCGGTCCGAGATGAATTCGGTGGAAACCTAACCCTAAATTTTCAAATCAAATCTAATCTACGGAGTGCTTTCACTGGCTAGAATGATTTCAAACGTGGAAAGAATCATGGCAAAGCAATGTGCTAGGAATCGAAGTGAGTGAATAGCACAAAGTTCAAGTTCGTACCCTAGTTTGGCGACGAACTTACTACGGCGGCAACGGCGGGGCAGAATGCCGTTGAAGGCGGAGGAGACCAGCGGCGGGAGGTCGCTGGCAACGAGGAGGATGATCCGGAGACCCGAAGAGGTGGAGCAGGCTATGCGCAGGCGAAGGGTTTCGGAAAAATTTCCAAAGTTTAACTCGTGAGTATATATAGCCTGACCCTGTCGGTGTGACCGAAAAGTTCTAATCGATTGCACCGAGGTTGAAAACCTAGATCAACTTAGTGATCTCGGTATGACCGAAAGGGATGAATCGATCAGACCGAAATGCACAAAGAGGTTTTGGAAGTTTAAGTCTATGATGAATCGGGGACTCCGAGTGCTCCTCACACAGAGTGGTTTGAATCTGACTTGATCAAACTTTGTGATGTAGCATGAATAGAGTTTGAGACGAGAAAAGCATAGATAGCTAGAGAAGGTTCTTAGGCATTCTTTTCCATCCACTTGGCAAAAGAAAAGAGACCAAACAATCAAAAGAACAAGTGGATGTCCTCGAATGAGTAAAATATGCAATCAACATGCTCACACAATAAAATGGCAAATGAAATATGTGGCAAAGCATGCACAACCAATACTAGCATCTATCAAACAATTGGCGCTGACTAGGTCATCTATATGTGAGTATATTTACATAGGAGTCAAATGAGAACATTTGATCATAGGTCATACTCATCATTTAAGCACAAGTGGGGTTACCACTTTTACATAAAGCATTGTTGTGTTCACACCATTAGAGTTGCTTTAGCTCAATTCTTAGAGTAAAGCTCCCCCTAGATGTGAGATCCCCCGTAAGAGGGATGAACTAACCTTGGGTTCTGTCGATGATGACTTCATGTAGATGTTGAAGATGTGGATGCTCATTGTTTATGTAGATCATTTGGAGCAGTCCATTGGAGTGATTTGCACTTTCAATACCTACACGGGTTAGTCCCACAAGGAACAAACAAGGATATCCATAGACATAGAGTGATGCACACACAAGATGATGTCCATGAAAGCATTAGGTTACCTTGTCCCTTGTCTTACCAACAAGAGGGTTTGTGACTCCATGAACTAGTGCAAGATGTGGAAGTTGATTGCACTCGCCCTTGCCAAAATGATATGAGTGAAGTATGTTGGTGGAGTCACCCTCAAGAACTCTCTAGTTCTTCTTCTTTGGCATCAACATAATCTTGATGGGAATCCTTGGAGTTGTAGTTGTACTTGATGAAGTAGAACTTGATGTAGTCTTGGGAACCCACTTGACCAAGGCCTTAGGAGCTTCTTCAAATGCATCAATCTCTTCTTGAAGCTTGTCCTTGCCTTTTTGCTTGTGGTCTTGTGGTGGAAGATCATCTTGAGCTTGTGTCCCCTTGAAAGAAGTAGGATCATACTTCTCTTGTTGAGGAACAAACTTCGTCTTGGGGTATTGATCTTCTTCCCACTCAACTCCATTGGCATTGAACTTTCAAAACCATCACCTTGATTCTTCCGGTGCCTTCCTTGCTTGCGTACAATTTCCTCGAATTGCTTACTTCCGGCAAGGCTCTTGTAAACACCTTTCTCTATAATTCCCTTCAATAAGCTATTTTCTTGCTCAAGTGTAACTTGGCTAAGAGAATCATTAGTGGAATCAATAGAACTACTAGAAGCAACAACATTGGATTTAGCATGATTATTGTTACTACTAGAAGAAGAATCTTTCTTGTTCTTGTTACTAGACTTGACTTGTGGCATGTAAGTAGATAAGAGTAAACGCTTGGCAATGTAAGTAGAACTTTTCTTCCAAAGATCCTCATTGATGGCCTTTAAAAACTCATGCTCTTTCTCAAGGTTGAGCTTTTCAAAACGTAACTTCTCATGAGTCTTTAAAAGTTATCGATGATCTCCCAAGATAGTTTCATGAGCTAACTTAAGAGTGTTTAGTTCTTTAGTTAGGAGCTCAATCTTCTCCTTATCATTTTCATTCATTTTATCTTGATTAGCATGATTATTTGACGTTTCATCATAGTATTCATCACTAGAGTTGTCAACAAGTAAATCATCATCACCTAACAACTCATCTTCATCACTATTGAAATCAACATACTCAGGGTGTGATACCTTTGGGCCTTTAGCCATGAAGCATCTTCCAATTCCTTCATTTGGTGAGTCAAATATGTCGTAGGAATTGGTTGACACAAGTGCTAGACCGGCAACACCTTCATCTTGAGTATATTCGGAGTCGGAGTGCTAGCTTCTCTTGGAGTGATTGTCGGAGTCGGAGTCGGATACCCATTCACTGACATGAGCTTGATGTCTTCGTTTTGTGTAGTTCCTTGATGACTTGTCCTTCCTTTCCGAATCCTTGCTTCTCCGGGATGTTCTTCGTTCATAACGATCATCTCTACTCCTTATTTCTCTTGATGGTGATTATTCTCTTCTACTCCTTCTTTTTGGAGAATCTTCTCTTCTTTTGTAGGGAGCCATACACTCATTGGAATAGTGTCTGGGTCTTCCACAATTGTAGCAATTATGCTCATGACTAGAAGATCTTTTGTCATTGTAGGACCTTGACTTGGAAATTCTTTCCTTGCTTCTACTCTTGTAGAACTTGTTGAAGTTCTTCACCATTAGGCTCAATTCTTCATTGAAGGTTTGTTTCTCACTTGATGATGTGGGAGCTTCACATGAGGCTTTGTAAGCACCACTTGACTTGTTGTGGAGCTCTTCCTTATCCTTGAGTGACATCTCATGAGCAACAATTCTTCCAATCACTTCCGTTGGCTTGAGATCTTTGTAATTGGGCATCATTTGGATCAATGTGCACACGGTATCATATTTTCCATCCAATGCTCTTAGGATCTTCTTGATGATGAATTTGTCGGTCATCTCTTCACTTCCTAAGCCGGCAATCTCATTTGTGATGAGAGCAAGCCTAGAGTACATTTCAGCGATGCCTTCACCATCCTTCATTTTGAACTTGTCAAGTTGACTTTTAAGCACATCCAACTTGGATTTCTTGACGGAGCCGGTACCTTCGTGCATGTCAATCAAAGTATCCAAAATTTCATTTGCATTCTCAAGGGGACTGCTTTTGGTGAATTCTTCGGGGCACAATCTGTTGAAGAGGATATCACAGGCTTGAGCATTGTATTGCAGCATCTTCAACTCTTCCGCGGTAGCTTCATGGTTCGGTTCTCTCCCATCAAAGAATTCACCTTGCAATGCAATATGCACAGTAGCCCAAACAGCGGGGTTATGTCCAAGAATATTGCTACGTCTTGATCTTATGTTGGTTTTCCTTGAAGAGGAAAGGGTGATGCAACACAGTAGCGTAAGTATTTCCCTCAGTTTTTGAGAACCAAGGTATCAATCCAGTAGGAGACTCCTCACAAGTCCCACGCACCTACACAAACAAACAAGAACTAGCAACCAACGCAATAAAGGGGTTGTCAATCCCTTCACGACCACTTGCGAATGTGAGATATGATAGACATAATATGATAAGATAAATATATTTTTGGTATTTTATGATATAGATTGGAAAAGTAAAGATGCAAATAAAAGTAGATAGCAAACTTATATGATAAGAGATAGACCCGGGGGCCATAGGTTTCACTAGTGGGCTTCCCTCAAGATAGCATAAGTGTTATGGTGGGTGAACAAATTACTGTCGAGCAATTGATAGAAAAGCGAATAATTATGAGATTATCTAGGCTTGATCATGTATATAGGCATCACGTCCGTGACAAGTAGACCGACTCCTGCCTACATCTACTACTATTACTCCACACATCGACCGTTATCCAGCATGCATCTAGAGTATTAAGTTCATAAAGAACAGAGTAACGCATTAAGAAAGATGACATGATGTAGAGGGATAAACTCATGCAATACGATATAAACCACATCTTTTTATCCTCGATGGCAACAATACAATACGTGCCTTGTTGCCCCTGCTGTCACTGGGAAAGGACACCGCAAGATTGAACCCAAAGCTAAGCACTTCTCCCATTGCAAGAAAGGTCAATCTAGTAGGCCAAAACAAACTGATAATTTGAAGAGACTTGCAAAGATAACTTAATCACACATAAAAGAATTCAGAGGAGATTCAAATATTTCTCATAGATAAACTTGATCATAAACCCACAATTCATCGGATCTTGACAAACACACCACAAAAAGAGTTACATCGATTAGATCTCCAAGAGGATCAAGGAGAACTTTGTATTGAGATTCAAAGAGAGAGAAGAAGCCATCTAGCTAATAACTATGGACCCGAAGGTCTGTGGTAAAACACTCACAACTCATCACAAGGCCTTGGAGATGATGTAGAGGCCCTCTGTGATCGATTCCCCCTCCGGCGGAGCACCGGCGAAGGCTCCAAGATGGGATCTCGCGGATACAGAAGGTTACGGCGGTGGAAATAGTTTTTCATGGTCGCCTCTGATGTTTTCGGGGTACATGGGTATATATAGGAGGAATAAGTAGGTCGGTGGACACTCGAGGGGCCCACAAGGGTGGGGGTGCGCCCAACCCTAGGGGGTGCGCCGGGCACTCTCGTGGCCGCCTCCCTAGTTTCTTGACTTCCACTCCAAGTCCTCTGGATCACGTTTGTTCCAAAAAGATCGCTCCCAAAGGTTTCATTCCGTTTGGACTCCGTTTGATATTCCTTTTCTTTGAAACACTGAAATAGGCAAAAAAACAGCAATACGGGCTGGGCCTCCGATTAGTAGGTTAGTCCCAAAAATGATATAAATGTGTAAAGTGATGCCCATAAACATCCAAAATGGGTAATATAATAGCATGGAACAATCTAAAATTATAGATACGTTGGAGACGTATCAAGCATCCCCAAGCTTAATTCCTGCTCGTCCTCGAGTAGGTAAATGATAAAAACAGAATTTTTGATGTGGAATGCTACCTAGCATAATTCTCAATGTAATTTTCTTTATTGTGGCATGAATGTTCAGATCCAAATGATTCAAAATAAAAGTTCATATTGACATAAGAAATAGTAATACTTCAAGCATACTAATCAAAGTAATCATGTTTTCTCAAAGTAACATGGCTAAAGGAAGTTCATCCCTACAAAATCATATAGTTAGGTCATGCTTCATTTTCGTCACACAAAAATGCTCCCATCTTGCACACCCCCGATGACAAGCCAAGCAATTGTTTCGTACTTAAATAATCTCAAACTTTTTCAACTTTCACGCAATACATGAGCGTGAGCCATGGATATAGCACTATGGGTGGAATAGAATATGATGATGGAGATTGTGTGGAGAAGACAAAAAGGAGAAAGTCTCACATTGACGAGGATAATCAACGGGCTATGGAGATGCCCATCAATTGATGTCAACATGAGGAGTAGGGATTGCCATGCAACGGATGCACTAGAGCTATAAATGTATGAAAGCTCAACAAAAGAAACAAGTGGGTGTGCATCCAACTTGCTTGCTCATGAAGACCTAGGGCAATTGAGGAAGCCCATCGTAGGAATTATACAAGCCAAGTTCTATAATGAAAAATTCCCACTAGTATATGAAAGTGACAACATAAAAGACTTTCTATATGAAGAACATGGTGCTACTTTGAAGCACAAGTGTGGAAAAGGATAGTAACATTGCCCCCTTTTATTTTCCTTTTTTTTCTTTTTTTTGGCCTTTCTTTTTTCTTTTGGCCTTTCTTTTCCTTTTTTCTTTTTTTTCTGTGGCCTTTTTTTTGGCCTTTATTTTTTTTATTTGGGGAAAATGATCTAACAATGATGATCATCACACTTCTATTTATTTACAACTCATGAATTGCAACTCAAAACTGGAATAAGATATGACTCTATATGAATGCCTCCGGTGGTGTACCAGGATGGGCAATGAATCAAGAGTGACATGTATGAAAAATTATGCATGGTGGCTTTGCCACAAATACGATGTCAACTACATGAACATGCAAGCCAATATGACAATAATGATGCGTGTCATGATGATGAACAGAATGGTGGAAAGTTGCGTGGCAATATATCTCGGAATGGCTATGGAAATGCCATAATAGGTAGGTATGGTGGCTGTTTTGAGGAAGATATAAGGAGGTTTATGTGTGATAGAGTGTATCGTATCACGGGGTTTGGATGCACCGGCGAAGTTTGCACCAACTCTCAAGGTGAGAAAGGGCAATGCATGGTACCGAAGAGGCTAGCAATGATGGAAGGGTGAGAGTGCGTATAATCCATGGACTCAACATTAGTCAAAAAAGAACTCATATACTTATTGCAAAAATCTACAAGTCATCAAAAACCAAGCACTACGCGCATGCTCCTAGGGGAATAGATTGGTACGAAAAAACTATCGCTCGTCCCCGACCGCCACTCATAAGGATGCACAATCTAAGAACACCTCATGTTTCAAATTTGTTACACAACTTTTACCATACGTGCATGCTATGGGACTTGCCAACTTCAACGCAAGCATTCTTTAAATTCATAATCACCCAACTAGCATGACTATAATATCACTACCTCCATATCTCAAAACAATTATCAAGTATCAAATTGATCATAGCATCCAATTCACTTCCTATGATAGTTTTTATTATACCCAACTTGGATGCCCATCATTCTAGGACCAATTTTATAACCATAGCAAATACCATGCTGTTCTAAAAGACTCTCAAAATAATATAAGTGAAGCATGATAGACTAACAATTTGTACAAAATTAAGCCACCTCCGTGCTCTAGAAGATATAAGTGAAGCACTAGAGCAAAACTATCTAGCTCAAAAGATATAAGTGAAGCACACAGAGTATTCTAATAAATTCCAATCATGTGGGTTTCTCCCAAAAGGTGTGTACATCAAGGATGATTGTGCTAAAATAAAAAGAAAAGACTAATATCATACAGGACGCTCCAAGCAAAACACATATCATGTGGCGAATAAAAATATAGCTCCAAGTAAAGTTACCGATAGACGAAGGCGAAAGAGGGGATGCCTTCCGGGGCATCCCCAAGCTTAGGATTTTGGTTATCCTTGAATATCTTGGGGTGCCATGGGCATCCCCAAGCTTAGGCTCTTGCCACTCCTTAGTCCATAGTCCATCAAATCTTTACCCAAAACCTGAAAACTTCACAACACAAAACTCAACAGGAAATCTCATAAGTTCCGTTAGTGCAAGAAAGAAAAACCACCACATAAGGTACTGTAATGAACTCATTATTTATTTATATTGGTGTTAAACCTACTCTATTCCAACTTCTCTATGGTTCATACCCCTACATATTAGCCATAGATGCATCAAAATAAGCAAACAACACATGAAAAACAGAATCTGTCAAAAACAGACCAGTCTGTAGCAATCTGTAACTCTCGAATACTTCTGGAACTCTAAAAATCCTTCCAAAATAGGAAGTCCTGGATAATATTTCTATTGACCTACAGAAAAAAGAATCAACTCAAAATCACGTTTCTGTGAATTACTAAAATTATTTTTGTGCGCGCAAAGTTTCTGTTTTTCAGCAGAATCAAATTAACTATCACCATAGGTTATCCTATAGGTTCTACTTGGCACAAACACTAATTAAAACATGAAAACACATGTAAACAGAAGGTAGATGCAAAATTTATTAATAAACAGAAGCAAAAACAAAAAACAAAGATAAAATTGGGTTGCCTCCCAACTAGCGCTATCGTTTAACGCCCCTAGCTAGGCATAAAAGCGAGGATAGATCTAAGTAGTGCCATCTTCGGCACTCAATTCATAAGTAGCTCGCTTGATAGATTCATAAGGTAATTTAACTTTCTTTCTTGGAAAGTGCTCCATTCCTTTCCTTAATGTAAATTGGAATCTAATATTCCCTTCCTTCATATCAATAATCGCACCAATCGTTCTAAGGAAAGGTCTACCAAGAATAATAGGACAAGAAAGATTGCAATCTATGTCAAGAACGATAAAATCTATAGGCACATCATTCCTATTTGCAACAATAAGAACATCATTGATCCTTCACATAGGCTTTTTAATGGTGGAATCCGCAAGGTTCAAATTTAAAGAGCAATCATCAAGATTATGGAAACCTAGAATATCGCATTGTGGAAACACTAGCACCCAAATCACATAAAGCATAACACTCATGATCTATAATTTTAATCTTTATAGTAGGTTCCCACTCATCATTAAGTTTTCTAGGTATAGAAACTTCCAAATTAAGTTTTTCATCATAAGATTGCATCAAGGCATCAACAATATGTTTGGTAAAAGCTTTATTTTGACTATAAGCATGAGGAGAATTCACAAAGGTTTGCAACAAGGAAATACAATCTACTAAAGAACAATTATCATAATTAAATTCCTTGAAATCCAAGATAATGGGTTCAATGCTATTTAAAGTCTTGACCTCTCCAATCCCACTTTTACCAAATATAGCATCAAGATCTAAAAACTCCGAATCCTTGGGACGCCTTTTAACTAAAGTTGACTCATCTCCAGTCCCATCATTATTAAGATTCATATTGCAAAACAAAGATTTAATAGGGGACACATCAATAACTTTAAGATCTTCATCATTATTTTCATGGAAACTAGAAGAACACGCCTTTACAAAGCAATCTTTCTTAGCACGCAATCTAGCGGTTCTTTCTTTGCACCCATCAATGGAAATTCTCATAGCTTTGAGAGACTCATTGATATCATGCTTAGGAGGAGTAGATCTAAGTTTCAAAGAATCAACATCAAGCGAAAGTCTATCAACGTTCCTAGCCAAATCATCAACTTTAAGCAATTTTTCTTCAAGCAAGGTATTAAAATTCTTTTGAGTGATCATAAATTCTTTAACACTAACCTAAAAATCAGAAGGCATCTTATTAAAATTACCATAAGAATTGTTGTAGGAATTTCCATAATTATTAGAAGAATTACTAGGGAACGGTCTAGGATTAAAATTTCCTCTATAAGCATTGTTACCAAAATTATTCCTACCAACAAAATTCACATCCATAGATTCATTATTATTCTCAATCAAGGTAGATAAAGGCATATCATTGGGATCAATAGAAGCACTCTTAGTAGCAAACAATTTCATAAGTTCATCCATCTTTCCACTCAAAACATTAATTTCTTCTATATAGCATGCACTTTTTTACTAGTGGATCTTTCGGTGTGCCATTGAGAATAATTAGCCATAATGTTATCAAGGAGTTTGGTAGCTTCTCCTAAGGTTATTTGCATAAATGTGCCTCCCGCGGCTGAGTCTAAAAGATTTCTAGAAGCAAAATTCAATCCGGCATAAATTTTTTGTATGATCATCCATAAATTCAAACCATGAGTAGGGCAATTGCGAATCATCAAGTTCATTCTTTCCCAAGATTGGGCAACATGCTCATGATCAAGTTGTTTAAAATTCATAATATCGTTCCTAAGAGAGATGATCTTAGTGGGAGGAAAATACTTAGAGATAAAAGCATCTTTGCACTTATTCCATGAATCAATACTATTCTTAGGCAAAGACGAAAACCAAACTTTAGCATGATCTCTAAGTGAAAACAGAAATAACTTCAATTTAACAATATCATTATCTGTGTATTTCTTCTTTTGCATCTCTCACAAATCAACAAAGTTGTTTAGATGGGTAGCGGAATCTTCACTAGGAAGGCCGGAGAATTGATCTTTCTTAACAAGATTCAGCAAAGCAGCATTGATTTCACAAGACTCAACATCATTAAGAGGAGAAATCGGAGTACTAAGGAAATCGTTATTATTGGTATTGGGAAAGTCACACAATTTGGTATTATCTTGCGCCATCGCGACAAGCAATCCAACACACAAGCAAACAAAAAGGAAAGTGAAAGAGAAAGGAAATTGGGAAAGAGAGGGCGAATAAAACGGCAAGGGTGAAGTGGGGGAGAGGAAAACGAGAGGCAAATGGCAAATAATATAATGCGAGGGATATGAGTTTGTGATGGGTACTTGGTATGTCTTGACTTGAGCGAAGACCTCCCCGGCAACGGCGCCAGAAATCCTTCTTGCTACGTCTTGAGCTTGTGTTGGTTTTCCTTGAAGAGGAAAGGGTGATGCAGCACAGTGGCGTAAGTATTTCCCTCGGTTTTTGAGAACCAAGGTATCAATCCAGTAGGTGGCTCCTCACAAGTCCCACGCACCTACACAAACAAACAAGAACTCGCAACCAACGCAATAAAGGGGTTGTCAATCCCTTCACGACCACTTGCGAAAGTGTCTGATAGAGATAATATGATAAGATAAATATATTTTTGGTATTTTATGATATAGATTGGAAAAGTAAAGATGCAAATAAAAGTAGATAGCAAACTTATATGATAAGAGATAGACCCGGGGGCCATAGGTTTCACTAGTGGCTTCTCTCAAGATAGCATAAGTATTACGGTGGGTGAACAAATTACTGTCGAGCAATTGATAGAAAAGCAAATAATTATGATATTATCTAGGCATGATCATGTATATAGGCATCACGTCCGTGACAACTAGACCGACTCCTGCCTGCATCTACTACTATTACTCCACACATCGACCGCTATCCAGCAGGCATCTAGAGTATTAAGTTCATAAAGAACAGAGTAATGCATTAAGAAAGATGACATGATGTAGAGGGATAAACTCATGCAATATGATATAAACCCCATCTTTTTATCCTCGATGGCAACAATACAATACATGCCTTGCTGCCCCTGCTGTCACTAGGAAAGGACACCGCAAGATTGAAACCAAAGCTAAGCACTTCTCCCATTGCAAGAAAGATCAATCTAGTAGGCCAAACCAAACTGATAATTCGAAGAGACTTGCAAAGATAACTTAATCACACATAAAAGAATTCAGAGGAGATTCAAATATTTCTCATAGGTAAACTTGATCACAAAACCCACAATTCATCGGATCTCGACAAACACACTGCAAAAAGAGTTACATCGAATAGATCTCCGAGAAGATCAAGGAGAACTTTATATTGAGATTCAAAGAGAGAGAAGAAGCCATCTAGCTAATAACTATGGACCCGAAGGTCTGTGGTAAACTACTAACAACTCATCGGAAGGGCCTTGGAGATGATGTAGAGGCCCTCCGTGATCGATTCCCCCTCCGGTGGAGCGCCGGCAAAGGCTCCAAGATGGGAGCTCGCGGATACAGAAGGTTACGGTGGTGGAAATAGTTTTTCGTGGTCACCTCTGATGTTTTCGGGGTACATGGGTATATATAGGAGGAAGAAGTAGGTCGGTGCACACTCAAGGGGCCCACGAGGGTGGGGGGCGCGCCCAGCCCTAGGGGGGTGCCGTGCACCCTCATGGCCGCCTCGCTTGTTTCTTGACTTCCACTCCAAGTCCTCTAGATCACGTTTGTTCCAAAAAGATCGCTCCCGAAGGTTTCATTCCGTTTGGACTCCGTTTGATATTCCTATTCGTCGAAACACTGAAATAGGCAAAAAAACAGCAATACGGGCTGGGCCTCCGGTTAGTAGGTTAGTCCCAAAAATGATATAAATCTGTAAAGTAAAGCCCATAAACATCCAAAATGGGTAATATAATAGCATGGAATAATCAAAAATGATAGATACGTTGGAGACGTATCAAATATGCATTTTCATCTTATGTTTCCAACTAGCAAAATTAGTACCATCAAAGTAAGGACCTCTACAGTGGTAATTTCCCTCGCTAGACGCCATACTCTCCTAGGTTGTGAAACCAAGGCTATGACCACCAAAATCTATGGAAATCAAAGCAAATGGAGACCAAAGCTCTGATACCACTTGTAGGATCAAAAGTACGTCTAAAGGGGGGTGATTAGACTACTTGACCAAATGAAAATCTAGCCTTTTCCCAATTTTAGTTCTTGGAAGATTTTAGCAACTTAGCACAAGTCAAGCAATAAACCTCCACATGCAATTCTAAGAGTATAGCAGCGGAAAGTAAAACAATTGCATATGAAGGTAAAGGGGAGGAGTTTGAGAAGGCAAACGCAATTGGAGACACGGATGTTTTTGTCGTGGTTCCGATAGGTGGTGCTATCGTACATCCACATTGATGGAGACTTCAACCCACGAAGGGTAATGGCTGCGCGAGTCCACGGAGGGCTCCACCCACGAAGGGTCCACGAAGAAGCAACCTTGTCTATCCCACCATAGCCGTCGCCCACGAAGGACTTGCCTCACTAGGGTAGATCTTCATGAAGTAGGCAATCTCCTTGCCCTTACAAGCTCCTTGGTTCAATTCCACAATCTTGTCGAAGGCTCCCAAGTGACACCTAGCCAATCTAGGAGACACCACTCTTCGAGAAGTAACAAATGGTGTGTTGTTGATGAACTCCTTGCTCTTGTGCTTCAAATGATAGTCTCCCCAACACTCAACTCTCTCTCACAGGATTTGGATTTGGTGGAAAGAAGATTTGAGTGGAAAGCAACTTGGGGAAGGCTAGAGATCAAGATTCATATGGTAGGAATGGAATATCTTGACCTCAACACAAGTGTAGGTGGTTCTCTCTCAGAAAATGTATGTTGGAAGTGCAGGCACGTTCTGATGGCTCTATCCATGAATGAAGAGTGGGTTGAGGGGTATATATAGCCTCCACACAAAATCTAACCATTACGCACAACTTAGCAAACTCGGTGGGACTGACTCGTGAAACTCGGTCGGACCGATTTAGTAAATAATGTGACCGTTAGGATTTTCGGTGGGACCAACATATCAACTCAGTGGGACCGATATGGTTAGGGTTAGGGCATAACGTAATCTCGGTGAGACCAATTACACAAACTCGGTGAGACCGATTTTGGTAATAGACAAACAGAGAGTTGGTCAGGCAAACTCGATGGGACCAATACACTCATCTCGGTTGGACCAAAACGTTACGAAAGGGAAACAGAGAGTTTGCATTGCAATCTCGGTGGGACCGATCGCTCATCTCGGTTTGACCGAAACGTTACGAAGGGAAATAGAGAGATTACAATCCCATCTCGGTGAGATCGAGATCCCTTTCGATGAGACCGAAAAGACTAGGGTTTGTGGCAGTGGCTATGTCAACCGAACTCGGTGACGCTGGATAGAAAGAATTGGTAGGGACGAGTTTGACTTTTGGTTTGGGACATATGTGGATGTGAGAAAGTAGTTGAGGGCTTTGGAGCATATCACTAAGCATTTTGAGCAAGAAACTCATTAAGCAACACCTCATCCCTCCTTGATAGTATTGGCTTTTCCTATAGACTCAATGTGATATTGGATCACTAAAAATAGAAAATCTAGAGTCTTGTGCTTTGATCTTGAGCCAATCCTTTTGTCCTTAGCATTTTGAGGGATCCACTTTTCTCATCCATGCCATGCCAATCATTGAGCTTTCCTGAAATATTTATCTTGAAATAGCATTAGCTCAATGAGCTATATGTTGTTTGGAATTACCAAAACCACCCAGGGATAATTGCACTTTCACTGTTGTTAGGGACAGTGTCCCGATCAGCGTCCAACAATGGAATAAGAGTAAGGACAACTGTCGGTGTCAAAACCGGCGGATCTCGGGTAGGGGGTCCCGAACTGTGCGTCTAGGCGGATGGTAACAGGAGACAAGGGACACGATGTTTTTACCCAGGTTCGGGCCCTCTCGGTGGAGGTAAAACCCTACTCCTGCTTGATTCATATTGATGATATGGGTAGTACAAGAGTTGATCTACCACGAGATCAGAGAGGATAAACACTAGAAGCTAGCCTATGGTATGATTGTTGTTCGTCCTATGGACTAAAGCTCTCCGGTTTATATAGACACCGGAGAGGGCTAGGGTTACACAGAGTCGGTTACAATGGGAGGAGATCTACATATCATGTCGCCAAGCTTGCCTTCCACGCCAAGGAACGTCCTATCCGGACACGGGACAAAATCTTCAATCTTGTATCTTCATAGTCCGGGAGTCCGGCCAAAGGTCATAGTCCGGCCATCCGGACACCCCCTAATCCAGGACTCCCTCAGTAGCCCCTGAACCAGGCTTCAATGACGATGAGTCCGGCGCGCAAATTGTCTTCAGCATTGCAAGGCGGGTTCCTCCTCCGAATACTTCATAGAAGATGTTGAACACAAGGATAGTGTCTGGCTCTGTAAAATAGTTTCCACATACCACCATAGAGAGAATAATATTCGCACAAATCTAATCTGCTGACGCATTCCGCAGCGTGACATCATGCCACAGCCAAGCCTTTATTCGTTTTACTGTCCCACGTCAGCGTGTTTAGCGAGGAGGCTTCCTTGGCACGTCCTGTCAAAGCAGAGATCATGTCCCCTTATTCCGGGATTCTCATCAATACGAGCGTGGGTAACCCAACTGTGCCATTAATCACGGCGCTTGGGAAATAAGCGAGTTTTATCAGGCTGGTGGGGGCTCATAGTTTCGGCCTCCCATATAAGGGGATAAGGATCCACCCTTTCCATCTACGCCCTCTTCCTCCTTCGCTTATCCATTCCTGCGCACTCGAGCTCCAGTGCCCATTCCGCACTTCCCACCTCAACCTTCTCCAACCATGTCCGGAGCAGGAGGTATATGGATGGCCTCCACCGTCATGGAGGGGCACATCAAAAAGTTGAGGAAGGCCGGATACTTGTCTAACGACATCGCGCACCGGCTTCCAGATGAGGGGCAACTCATCCCCACCCCTAGGCCCCATGAGAGGGTTGTGTTCCTCCCCCATTTCCTCCGGCGGACTGGGCTTTCCTCTTCACCCGTTCGTCCGAGGGCTCATGTTCTACTACGGCCTGGACTTCCACGATCTGGCCCCGAACTTTCCTCAACATCTCGGCGTTCATCGTCGTGTGTGAGGTCTTCCTCCGCATCCAGCCCCACTTCGGCTTATGGCTGAAGACCTTCAATGTCAAGCCGAAGGTTGTGGGCGGCCGACAAGCGGAGTGCGGAGGCGCCATGGTGGGCAAGATAGCCAACATTACATGGCTCGAGGGCGCCTTCGTGGAAACCAACAAAGGGTGGCAATCGGGGTGGTTCTACATCACCGAGCCGTGTGACCCTGAATGGGCAGTGGCCCCCGAATTCCGATCTGGCATCCCCACACGGCTCACCTCATGGAAAGAGACGGGCCTGTCGTGGGGTAATTCGGCAGAGGTGACCGGACTTCAAACCTGCGTCAAAGACCTGATCGACAGGAAGGTTAAACTCGTCACGTAGTCCAGGTCATGCCCTTCCGCCGGATCCTCCCGTGTCAACGACGGGCTTTCAATCTATGGGAATTCGACCCAGCCCAGCACCAAACTTTGTCCAGGCTCTTCTACACAACACACGAAGATGCCTGGAAGGTGCTTTTCAAGAGCTCTGAGGTTCACCCTCCCATTACCGAGGATCGCGGATTCTGCGCGAAGCGTCAAGCGAGCGCGGTAAGCTCAATTTACCCATCATGGGGTATTTGTTTTTCATAGTTTGACTCTATGTGGGTTCTAAACTCCCATCCCTTTAACAGGACTAGCAGAAGAAGGCCGGACAGATCAACTGTCCGGCTCCTTTGCCCGAAGACCCAGCGGACGCCCGTTTGACAAAGTTGCTGGTTCCGGCATCCCACATGGTGCCGGAGAAGAAGGCCAAGAAGAAAGCCACGGGGACTCGAAAGAGTTCCCAACGCCTGGTGGTGTCGGACTCATCACCCTACGACCTCGAGACGCCCTCCGCCTCCGAAGACGAGGAGGAGGAAGAAGAAGCCTCTCCCCCTCCAACGGGGGGAGGAAAGAAAAGGAAGGCCGCCCCAACTGGGGAGGCTGGAGGGTCCAAGAAGGGGAAGACCCTTCTTCCGGACTACGCCTCCAACACCGACGACAGCGGAGAGGAATGGCCATCCAGGGTCAAGCCCCTGGCAAAATCGTAAGTATCCGGATACCAGAATAACTTATGACGTTCGTCTATTGTACAGTACCTTCTGACGCCGAATTCAATTATGCGGTCCACCCAAGGCTCAGCTCGGTGATTCATCGAGCGGCTCACTGGACTCGTCGGATGTGAATAGCGCTTCACTCCCGGCGGCTACCTCCCCCCGCCCTACGGACGATGCCAAGGTGGAGTCCCAAGAGGGGCTAAACCAGGAGGAGGTGGTCCTGGAGGTGCCGCAAGGCGACCTCCCGGACCCCAGGCCCAAAGGGGACGTAGCCCAGAGGGATCTAAGTCCGGCCCTAGGCCGGACACTGCTCCGGAAACTTCAGTGATTCCGGAGTTCGACAGGTGGCCCCCTCTCAAGAAGGGCAAGCCTACGACACCGGCGGCCTCCGTCCAACCGGAGGCGCCGGACAACTTGCTGGAGGTGCTTAATGGCGCCTCCATCGACGAAGAGTATCACACTGTTATGAGTGCGGTGATCCAGAAGGTTCAGTCCGCCAAGAGCGGACTGACGGAAGCCTGTACCAGTCTTCTAACTGGTTTTGAGGTATGTATTTAAAACATGTAAAAATGTTACCGCATAGACAGTAGCCCCTGATGCTCAGGGTGGCATTTGGAAAGAAAAGACGGACTAAGGATCTAAAAAGATATACGCAGGAGTCTAACATAAATATGTCAATATGGGAATACAGGCTGCGCTGCTGACCTCTGCCGCACTAACTGCGGAGGTCGATGCATTGAAGCAGAGCCTTGAGCGGTCCGAGAACGAGCTCATTCTTGCCAAGAAGCAGCTTGAGGACAAAGAAGGTATGTATTACCTTATGTAATTGTATATATAAATACCTTGTTGCAAATGATGATAGGACCAACGTGAATATTACAGGGGCCACAACCGAGGTGGCGACCCTGAAGGAAGCGCTTTCCAAGGCCGAAGACAATGCAGCCATGGAGCGCTCAGAGTGAGAGAAGCAAGAGGCGCAGGTGGCGGAGGTGCGGCAAGAGCTCGATGCTCTTGTGAAAAAACATGAGAGGTTAGAGCTTGACTCAAAGACTCGAGAGTCCGAGCTTGCCTCGGCACTTGAAAGCGCCAAATCTGCCAAGGCCGAAGCCCAAAAAGCCCTCCAGGAAATTGAGGCGATGAAAAGGATTGCGGCGGGTAAGGCATTCTTTATGCAAAGCAAGCACGTGAAAGTAAATTACCTGTTACTTACCCGAATCCGGAGCTCTCCAGGAGCATTCGCAGATCTGCCCCGCAGTGTATCCGACGCCGCCGCATTCTACCGGGCCGAGGAAGGGAGCTGGACGGAGAAGGTGTTCTGGTCCCAGTATGCTGAGGCCGAACCCCGGTGCCCCTGAGCGACCAGCTGAAGCAGCTGGTCGAGCTTCATAAGGCAGCCGAACAGGCCATGAAGGGCCTGATAGGCCGGCTGTGGCCTGGGGAGGTCATGCCTTTGAGCTACTTTGGGTTGGTGCGGCGGCTGGTGGATGCCTGTCCCCGGCTTGGAAGTCATCAAGCGCTCCATATGCATCAAAGGTGCCCGTAGGGCTTTTGCCCGTGCTAAAGTGCACTGGGGCAAGCTGGATGCTGAGAAGCTGGTGACAGAAGGGCCACCGGAGGGGAAGGAGCATCGCAGGCCCGAGATGTATTATGAGGGCGTCCTGAAGGGTGCCCGTCGTGTGGCGGATGAATGTACCAGGGATGTAATTTTTGAGTAAACTCGCTCGTATTTGTCCTGTGCGCTGAAAACTTGTTCATATGCGCTAAGCAACGCTTTTTGAATTTAAAATATTACCTTCTGTGCGGCCGTTTATTAAATCTGAGAGATGCAAGTCGTCGGCTTCTACCCCCATGCCACAAGTGCTGGGGTGTTCGGGATAAACCTGAGCGCTCTTGTTCCCATTTTGGGTCCATCGAGGGAGGCGCTCAGCACAACGAACAAGGCCATCGGACTTATAATGCTTTATCACTCTCACTTAGCCATAGAATTCTATAATTTTAAATTTCGGCGAAGCCCCTAGTATTCGGAAGACCGAGTTCGGGGCGCTATCCATGCCTAGGCTGGACAAAGCCAGCTCCTCGCTCTAAGCGGCATAAGTCTTTAAGGACTCGAAAAACCTCTCGAACAACGACCGGTCTCTCGCCCTATCATGACAGTCAGTTTTAGCATTCTCTACTGAGGTGTTAATCCAGCTCAACTGGGGCACAATCGCAGTAGTTCTCCCAGCGCTACCTTAGCCGACATAGCGGAACGTAAGGTACCAAAACATGGGAGCCGGGCAAACCCAACTATTGACCCAAGACATGATTCGGAGCCGATGCATATAGTGCTATAAGTTCGAGGTGCCGCACTCATGAGAGTGTTCGGTCTTCTCACACCGTATTATGGGGTACTTAAGCCCTTGGTGTATTGGCCGTACCAAAGTGTACGGTTTCATAATGTCATGACTGAACATATTTGTATAAAAATAAATGAATACAATAACAGACAAGAGCTATGTATTGTTTATTAAAAGGGGCTGCTATGAGAGCAGGATGATACAAATAGTGCAATACGCAAGAGATGGGATTATTTGACATGTCCCCCTCCAGGGGAAAGCTGTGAGACTTTAAGTAAGACAGGTATTTAGCTCATTATAGAGACCACCTGGACATTTGACGTGGCTTGTTGTCTCCCTGGCTGTTGCATCGTGTGTTCGGCGATTGTATTGCCGTACAGGCCTTCCGAATAGTTGAGTCCTGAAAGTATATATATAAAAAGAAGAAATGGCAAAATTGGGAGCCCCTAGTGTGGTTGAGCTGCATTCTGGGCGTGCCGTGGTTGTGCCCCTCCCCTTATGCCCATGGTATTTCCAGAGCATATTTATGTACGTGTGGTACTGCTATCGCAATCTTGCGAGGGCTGGGGTTGGGGACGCACTGCTATGCTTGCTCGGAACGTGCCAGCCGGTTTTATTGTAGGTTACTTCGGGCGCGCTTGACGTTGTCCGGACGTTTAACAGTCGGATTGGAGAATTGCCTTGAGAGGCTACTTTGTACTTCCGCTGCCAGGGCTGCCGTGTGCTCCTCTGTTCGGAGAGAGCGTTTGGTGTTTCCATTGACCGTAATGACTCCGCGAGGGCCTGGCATCTTGAGCTTGAGATATGCATAGTGCAGCATAGCATTAAATTTTGCGAATGCTGTTCGTCCGAGCAGGGCGTGATAGCCACTGCGGAATGGGACTATGTCGAAGATTAACTCTTCGCTTCGGAAATTATCCGGGGATCCGAAGACCACTTTAAGTGTAACTGAGCCTGTACAGCTGGCTTCTACACCTGGTATGACGCCTTTAAAGGTCGTCTTTGTGGGTTTAATCCTCGAGGGATCTATACCCATTTTTTGCACTGTATCCTGATAAAGCAGGTTCAGGCTGCTGCCGCCGTCCATGAGGACTCTAGTGAGGTGAAATCCGTCAATGATTGGGTCTAGGACCAATGCAGCGAATCCGCCGTGACGGATGCTAGTGGGGTGGTCCCTTCGATCAAAAGTGATTAGGCAGGAGGACCATGGGTTGAACTTTGGGGCGACTGGCTCCAACGCATAGACGTCCTTGAGAGCACGCTTCCGTTCCCTTTTGGGGATATGGGTTGCGTATATCATGTTCACCGTCCGCACTTGTGGGGGGAAGCCCTTCTATCCTCTGTTGTTCGGCGGCCGGGGCTCCTCCTCGTCATCGCTATGCAGCCCCTTGTCTCTGTTTTCGGCACTTAACTTGCCTGCCTGCTTGAACACCCAACAATCCTTGTTGGTGTGATTGGCTGGTTGTTCGGGGGTGCCGTGTATCTGGCACGAGCGATCGAGTATCCGGTCTAAACTGGATGGGCCTGGAGGATTTCTGTTGAATGGCTTCTTCCGCCGACCGGGTTTAGAGCCTCTGAATCCGACATTAATTGTCGTATCCTCAGTATTATCGTCGTTAATGCAGCGCTTGTGCTTGTTACGACGCGACCTGCCATTGTTGTCCTTGGTATCTGAGTTACCAGGGCTCTTGGTCATGTTATTGCTACGAGCTAGCCAGCTGTCTTCTCCCCCGCAAAAGTGGGTCATGAGTATCGTGAGGGCCGCCATAGATTTCGGCTTTTCCTGTCCTAGGTGTCGGGCAAGCCATTCGTCTCGGATGTTATGCCTGAAGGCTGCAAGGGCCTCTGCGTCCGGACAGTCGACTATTTGATTTTTCTTGGTTAGGAACCGCGTCCAGAATTGTCTGGCCGATTCCTCTGGCTGCTGAATTATGTGGCTTAGGTCATCGGCGTCTGGTGGTAGCACATAAGTGCCCTGGAAGTTGACAAGGAATGCGGATTCCAGGTCCACCCAGCGACTAATTGACTCTGCTGGCAGGTTGTTAAGCCAATGCCGAGCTGGTCCTTTAAGCTTGAGCGGGAGGTATTTGATGGCGTGTAGATCATCACCAGGGGCCATGTGGATATGAAGGAGATAATCCTCGATCCATACCGCAGGATCTGTTGTGCCATTGTATGATTCGATGTTTACGGGTTTAAAACCCTCGGGGATTTGATGATCCATTACTTCGTCTGTGAAGCATAGTGGGTGTGCGGCGCCTCTGTACTGGGCTATATCACGACGTAGCTCGGATGAGCTTTGTCTGTTGTGTTCGGCCTGGCCGTATTTGCCATATCCGGCGTGACGGTTATCGTCACGTGACATGGGGCGCCCACGCGATCCATAGATTGATCTTCTTTGCCTTGCCTTGTCCTCCAATATGTCTCGCAGGTCTGGTGCGTTTCCCCGTGCCCTGGTATTTTTTGAGCGGCGCCGGGGTGCGGCTTGAGTTGAGGGCCGAGATGCCTCTCTGTCGCGGCCACGGGGTGGCCGATCGGCCGCATCATACGCTGGTGATATAGGCTTAGTTGCTTCCTCCTCTAGTTGGGGTAGCAGCCTGCGCTTTGGGTAGCTCTTGGAGGGGCGCTCGATTTTGTACTCTTCGGCCGCCAGGACTTCAGTCCATCTGTCGGCTAGCAAATCTTGGTCAGCTCTAAGCAGCTGCAGTTTTCTTTTGAGGTTGTTTGCTATGGCCATAAGCCTGCGTTTGAAACGCTCTTGTTCGGCGGGATCCTCAGGCATGACTAATTCATCATCGTCGAGGCTTGCCTCATCTTCGGAGGGAGGCATATAATTGTCGTCCTCGACCTCCCTGTCTGCCGCTCTCTCATGAGGGCCGGCTTCTCCGTCCTCCTGCGCTGAATCCTGCTGGAGGGGGTTGTCTTCGGCACTGTCCGGGGTGTTGTTATCTCCAGTGCTGGACTCGCCGTTTTTGCTTTGGCGGGATTTAGAGCGGCATTGCTGACGCTGGCGCTTACGTTGTTTCTTGGAGGGGTCATCCTCCGTTTTTTCATCGCCATTCCCTGCTTTTGGGGTGTTCACCATGTATATGTCATATGACAGGTGGCTTTCCAGTGCCCTATAGGTGCTGGTTCTTGGTCATCTCCTTCATCGGCGTCCATACCGTCGATGTCTTCGGAGTCGTAGTCGAGCATGTCGGTTAAATCGTCGATAGTGGCTATGAAGTGGGTGGTGGGTGGGTTTCGAATTTCTTTGCCGTCCGCATCCCAACCTTGCTAACCATAGTCCGGGCAGGTCTCTCCTGACCAAGAGAGAGACTTTAGTGAATTCAGGATGTCGCCAAAGGGCGAGTGCTGAAAGACATCCGCGGCGGTGAACTCCATGATCGTAGACCCAATTGGGTTCGATCGGAAGGGGTGCGGAAGATTCAGAGTCCGGAAAGGAGTCCGACACCTTGGAGGCACGAGCTCCGCGAGGGACAAGATTGGTGTTCGGCTCAATCGCCGTAGAGATTGCAGCCCCCGAGGCAGCGTCTAGCCACCCGTCCTCGACCGGCGCAGTCGGCTCCGAGCTGAGGGTCGGAGCAGACACCTGAGCGGCGCTCTGGGCACTGTCCGACGCCAGAGCTAGATCATGCCCATCGTGACAGCGCGGCACGCTCGGCTACGGCTCGAATCCGTCGAAGATCAATTCTCCGCGGATGTCAGCCATGTAGTTTAAACTTCCAAATCTGACCTGATGGCCAGGGGCGTAGCTTTCGATCTGCTCCAGACGGCCAAGCGAATTGGCCCATAGTGCAAAGTCGCCGAATACGAAGATCTGTCTGGGGAGAAAAGTCTCACCCTGGCCGCGTCGTGGTTGATGATCGAAGAAGCCATCGGGCCTAAAGGTGACGACACAGAGGAACTCTCAATGAAAGCACCAATGTCGGTATCAAAACCGGCGGATCTCGGGTAGGGGGTCCCAAACTGTGCGTCTAGGCGGATGGTAACAGAAGACAAGGGACACGATGTTTTTACCCAGGTTCGGGCCCTCTCGATGGAGGTAAAACCCTACTCCTGCTTGATTAATATTGATGATATGGGTAGTACAAGAGTTGATCTACCACGAGATCAGAGGGGCTAAACCCTAGAAGCTAGCCTATGGTATGATTGTTGTTCGTCCTATGGACTAAAGCTCTCCGGTTTATATAGACACCAGAGAGGGCTAGGGTTACACAGAGTCGGTTACAATGGGAGGAGATCTACATATCGTATCGCCAAGCTTGCCTTCCACGCCAAGGAAAGTCCTATCCGGACACGGGACGAAGTCTTCAATCTTGTATCTTCATAGTCCGGGAGTCCGGCCAAAGGTCATAGTCCGGCCATCCGGACACCCCCTAATCCAGGACTCCCTCAACAACCCTGAAGTTTCTTATGTCCAGGATAGACAGAAAGGTGATCTTTGGACCTCGCTGATGACAACTTTCAGCCTCCCGCCAGAGGAGGATCCTAATAACCCAGTTATAGAGCCAATGGTCAAGGCGTTTGCTCTTAATAAGATGGTAGATCTATTCAGGAACTAGAAGAAAGAGTTGAACACAAAGTTTGTCGACAAAGGGAAGACTCCAGAATTCACCAGTCGATATGAGAAGATAAGAGATCACTGGCCCGCATTTGTGGCCTACAAGAAATCGGAGAAGGGTATGAAAAGGTTACTGATAAACAAGAAAAATGCTGCAAAGATGAAGTATTACCATCACACGGGGTCAGGTGGCTAGCTACTACAAAGCCCGGCCGTTGTGGGACAATGCTAAGCAAGACCTGCGTGCTAAAGGAGTCCAACTAGCAACATTGAACTGGCCAGATCATTCAAGGACTTAGTTCTTCGGGGTTGGGGGAACTTTGGACCCAAAAACAGGGGAGTGTCATTGGAAGGATGAGCAACTTGCAGTACCCATCACGAAGCTTCAGAAATATATCAAGGCAGCACAGGAAGGGAAGTTCATTCCTGTCAGAGAGAAGGACGAGCTGACAGAGTCCCTCGGGAATCCTGAGCAACCTGGACGAACACGAGGTACACCAAGCTTCATTCCGTGGGTGCATGGGTTTCCCGACAGTGGTGGTTATAGAAGCCTAGAGAGAAAGAGGAAAGTGGAAGCAAGCGAAATGGAGAAGCTCAATGCAAGAATAGCAAAGCTAGAGGAACTTGAGAGCTAGCGAGCTACCGGCCAACCATCTCAGCGACACGAAGATCCTTGCTTGGATGCTGCCCCAGAAGCTACCGCACCATCTCAGCGGAGAAGCAGCATGGCTTCCATGGAGCTCGTTCAGCCTGATTTCACGGCTCCTCGCTACCCCGTGGATAGTATCATGGAGGCTGGAAATTGCGAGCTAATGACAAAATGCCAGAACCTGACTTTGAAGGCGACGGTCGGCTCTATTATACCTCCTCAAGCTAAGGGAACTTTTCATTGCCATCCGATTCCACATTGCTATGCTGTTGTGACGGCCGATGAAATAATGGAGGGATTTGAGGAACGAGAGCTTTACTTCCCCACAGGTGACGGGGACATTCATCTGGGAGCTGCTTTAAGGAATACATGTCTATGGATGAAGGAGTACATCAAGCTTCCAAACTAGACGCCTCCTCCGGCGAGTCAGGGCACTCTGCCACCTCCTCCTCCTCCGGCGAGTCAGGGCACTCCGCCTCCTCCTCCTCCTCCTCCTTCGGCGAGTGATAAGGGCACTCCACCTCCTCCTCCACCTCCTCCGGCGCGTGAGGGCACTCCGCCTCCTCCTCCTTCGCCTCCTCCGGCGCGTCAGAGCACTCCGCCTCCTCCTCCACCTCCTCTGGCGTGTCAGCAGACTCCGACGCGTCAACAACGGTGGAAGAGAGACGCCACCACTCCGGCGGCTAGAAGTACAAGCAGAGGCGGCAAGAAATTCAAATATGATCGATGTCTCCAGGAAAATGTTACCATATGAGAGCACTGACGAGGAAACTGGTGACATCGTGGCAGCCGATGTGGAGACCCATTTTGAACGAAAACCTCCACCTCTGAAGGAAATGGTAGATCCGATGAAAGCGAAGCGCACTCTGGATGCCCTGAAGCGACCACCACCGCCTCCGCCGGATTCCAACTATGTCCATTGCATTAAAAAGACATATGAAGATGCACGGCGGTTGGGAAGTACTTCCAATGATGCAAGATTAGCACAACAAAGAAGTGGGAAAACAGTTCCCCAGCTTAGCGAACAGGCGAAGCAATCGTGCCCCCTGCTCAAGGTGTCTAGCGATATCGTCGCTAATCATCCAGGGCTATTGCCCGGTACCAATCCTGGTGATTACCTGAGCAATGATGTAGAGTTTGAAACGTTAGAGGCAGTAGAGATCTTCAGATACGAGAATGGGAAGCCTCTCGTCAAACCTGATCATCCTCCTCTAACAACGATGATGCGAAGATTGCATGAATGGTACATGGATATCTGTAGGAAGTCTGCGAAGGATAGTATGATGGTGAGAATTAAAGATGAGCACGACCTCATTGGAGTTGAGTTGCTACCTGTTGAATTTGTGGAGTTATTTCAGTTATTCAATCAAGACGCCGTCGACAAACAACTCATGACTTGCTACTGTGTGTAAGTATTACTTCTGTAATAAGCCTCTATAGCTCAGCTCTTTTATTGCATGTATATATAATTATCCTCACTATATTATGCAAATTGAAGATCATCGAATGCAAAAAAGGACAAATATATGACATTGGGTTCATTAACCCAAATACCATAAATGAATGGTCGGTTAAAAAGAGAGTCAAAGATACTGAGGGCAACTTGCTACAATCGTTACTTTGACATCAAAACAAAGCTAAAATACTCTTTCCTTACAACTTCAAGTGAGTGTTACTGTCTTGTGCATATTCAGTTCTGCTTACTCGAGGTTATAGTAATGTAATTGATGAGTTATGCATGGGAAGCTTCCACTTTATTATGCTAGAGATTAAGCTTGATGGGGGAATAGTAATTTTCTTAGACTCGACATGTAAAGATCCCCAGGATTATGCGAACATGACTGCAATGCTCCAGAAATAAGTTCAATCGATCATTATCGCACCATATCGGCAACTTTCGTTCATTTGCAGATATCAAGTAATCATTTCCTTTGCCTGGCAGGGTTTGGAAAAAGTTCACCGGAATGGTTCCGGGATTGCAGAGGGAGCTGCGATTTACACACGCCAAAGTAAGTAGTACTAGCTAGTTTCGCACATCTCTCATTGATTCTAGTTTCATCAATACCATTTATCATGCTTGATTGTCAGTTTGATTGAACTCTATTTCTCGTAAAGTGCTTGTGGCAGGAAAGCGGGAATAATTTATGTGGATTCTACGTTTGCAAGTTCATCTACAACTCGACCTCTCAGTAGGGCTACTCTGACGAACAATATGAAGCACGTAAACAATATTCACAATTTTATTTATTACCATCAATTGTGTTGAGTTTCATTCATATATATGTATTGACCCCCTTCTTTAAATTAGTTGTGGCAGATGCGGGATGAACTCCTACTACATGATCGCATACGAGAAATTCAAGAGGAATTGGCGGGATTCTTTCTTGACCACGTCATACATAAAGAGGAGAATGCCATGTGGAAGTTGAAATGGATTTTAGATGTTAGGGACTGTAAGAGATGTTATATTGTATATATGTAGTAACGTCAGATAGATATACAAAAACTTGTTGTTCGACCAATCTCGAAGAAAGAGAGGTCACTTCTCTCTGTACGTATATGGTCATGACGATCTTGTTGTCACACCCTAGCTAGTCATGCATTAGAGTGTTGCATCATGTTTACTCTTTCATCAGAAACTTGAAATGGGGATGATAGAACCCCCAGTCCCCTCTGAAACCAACTAGGGTTACTAAAATAATTTTTCAATGAACCTGAAATGCCCTTCTAAAATGCCCATCATTTTTGCCTTGGTTCAGAACCTCTGCCAAAAGTGGTGCACATTTTACTAGGCCATCCTAGGGTTTTTGAATTAAATCATAAATATTTGAATTTGGGCATTTAAAATAATATAAAATATTTAAATGCTCAAATATCTCCAAACTAAAATGTTTCATGTTGGAAATAATCCAACTATGGGCCAGGAATAGTTTGGTGATTTTTGAAGTTGCCTAGGTATTTTATTAAATTCAACAAAGTTGCAGATATATTAAATAAAAACAGAAACAGAAGAAAATGAAAAAGCTTACCTGTCGCCCACCAGCCAGCCCACCTGGCCGGCCCAGCCCGGCCACCGCTCCAGCGAGCTGCTTGGCTTGCCAGGCAGGCAGCCAAGGTGCTCGGCGGCGGCACCGCAGCTCGCCACGCAACTGCTCGCCGCCTCGCCGCCTCCCTCGGCCGGCTAACGCCGTGAACCGGCCTCCCTCTCTCCCCCGAACCCCCGAGACACCCCCTCTCCTCTCCAGCTCCTCCCCCTCGCACGCCCCAGCCATGGCCGACGCCATCGCCGCCACCCCCTCGCCGTAGCCACGCCCTCCGTCCACCCCACGCCGTGCCATCGTGTCCAGGAGCTTCGCCGCTGTCCACCTCATCGAGCTAGCCGAGCCCCGTGTGCTCGAGCGGCCCGAGACCACCGCACCGACCTCGCCCGAGCTCGCCGTCGCCGGAGATCCCTTTCAACGCCGTCGCTGCCTCAGCTCGTCCCCGACCCCGCCGGTGGCCTCTACGGGAGCGCTGTGAGCCTAGCTACTCCTCCGACCCTCTCTCTCTCATTCCCGAGCTGTGTAGCCACCGCACGAGGATCACACGCCCGCACCGTCGCGGACCTCGTCGCCGACGTGCTTCCGGCCACACTCCGGCCACAAGATGGTGTCCATCTTGCTCACCGAGTCCCACAACACCTAGCTAGCCACTCCACGAGCCTCACTGACCCCTCTAGCGCCAAGTTCATCCTCGACCGAACCCCGGTGGCCGCCAAAGTCATCGCCGGCGCCAACTCCGGCCACCCCGACCCCAACGGACTCCGCCAAGAGCTGCGGTTTGTCCTCAGCTCCACTCCGGTGGTCTCCGCGACCCATTTGGTGGCCGAAATGGCCAAAACCACTCCCGCCGCCGCGTCGGGCTCGCCGGCGGCTAAACGCCGGCAGCCGACTTTGACTTTGACCATGGGTGGGCCCTGGTTGACTCCCCTGAGTCAATGACAGGTGGGGCCCAGCCCTGCTAATTATATAGGATTAGTTTTAATTAAATCTTAATTAAAATAATCACCCTGACATGCGGGACCCACTGTCAGGTTTGACCCAGACCTGTTCCGTTGACCTGCTGACTGACATCAGGCTGACGCGGTAATTGATTTTCTGGATTTAATTTAAATCAGGAAATTCCAGAATATTATTTAAACTTCAAAAATTCATAACTTTTATTCTGTAACTCCAAATTGGACAAATTATATATGAAAAATGATCACAAAAATCCAATCTATCCATCTGTACTATTTTCATGCATGATCAAACAAGTTAAATTGATGTTTTAAGCAGAACAAGGAAAAGCACTTTAAAAGACCATATTTGAATTTGAAATTTGAATCCTTGATTCAAATTTGTTCAAACCCCTCTGGTTTTAGTTGCATTAGCCCAACACACTCATATTGCCATGTTTCATGCATGCATCATATTGTTGCACATTGTTTGGTGATGCTTGTGTATCGATGTCCTTTGCGACAGGTTCTGCCCCCGAGGAGTACCGTGATTACCCTAACGAAGAACCATATCAGTGCATCGAACCATCAGGCAAGCAACCAACCATTTGATCATATCGATACACTCCCACGTTCTCGCTCCTGCTCTCTTTTACTGCATTAAGACAATGCGTTTCAAACTGCTGTGTGCTACGGTAGTTGAACCCATTTCCTCTGCATGACCTGTCATTGCCACAGTAACTAGATGAAACCCACTAGCATGTGTAGGAGTTGATTGAGCCATATGTATGTGTTGTTCCTACCTTGCTATGCCTGCTATGCTTAGAGTCGTGTCAGGTCTGGTTCATCTGGGTGATGGGCTAGAGTGAAATGTTTATGTCGGTAATGAGAGTGGTGTGATGAACACGATTTGGTAAAGGTATCGATGAGAGGCCATGTAGGAGTACATGGTGGGTTGTTTCATTGAAGCCGACCTTAAGCACTGAGATCTGTATGTGTGATTTAAGAATCAGCTACTACCATGCATTGGGCCCGAAACCAATGGACCCTCTCGACTTCTTATTCACCCTAGTTCTCCGTCCAGGAGTTGCAAGTAGTTTCTGGTGTTTGTAGCCTACTGGAGGCCGTGGACAGCGCTGACCGTAGGGGTGGGCTGTGATGCGGTAGGTACGTGGCACGGTGTACCGAATACCCGTTAGGTATCTCGGGAACCCTGTTCACATCATTCGGGGCCGTATGGGAAACCTCGGCCGGACTCCCTGCGGATGGAACCCGAATAGGCGATAAACCTGGACTGGAGGCTTAGGTGATTAGGTAGGTCGTGGCCGACACCCACGTTGGGCTTCCGCTTGAAGGTGGCCGAGTACATGTCGTGTAAGCGACGGTAAGTGGTGAGAGCGTGTATGAAGAAGTACACCCCTGCAGGGTTAACATGATCTATTCGAATAGCCGCGTCCGCGGTAAAGGACTACTTGGTTGCCTATACAGTTCATAGACAAGTAAATGGAAACTGTTAAAAGCCTCAAGATAAGTGTGAGTGCCGAGGATGGCTCTTCCGTAGGAATCCGGAGGTGGATCCTCGGTAGTGTATTGAAGTGGTGAGTAGTGGACTCGTGTGCGCAAAACCATTTCAGTTGGAGTATCGTAGGATAGCCTAGCCAAGAGTCAAAGCTGGCTTGCTGCAATAACTCCACCAACCCTTCTTGATACTATGCATGTATGTAGGATCTGATGTAAGTCTTGCTGAGTACCTTTGTACTCATGTTGCTATAATCTACATTTTTACAGAAGACGCTGCAACCCCTTCTGATGGGTTCTATGTAGACGTTGACATCAACGAGTAGGCTAAAGACCCAGGTGGTGACCCTGAGCTTGTGGAGGACCATGTAGTATAGTTAGGCTTTCCAAGCCTCTTTTATTTTACTAGTTGTCTGTACTCAGACAAGTTACTTCCGCTGCTGGTTTGTATGACTGTATGACTTGTATGTGGGGTCGTAAGACCCGTACCTTTGTGTATGTTATGTATGGCTCCCTGAGCCTTAAATAAAATACTTGTGTCATAGAGTCATGTTGTGATGCTTCGTTGTATTTGCACATATCGAGCATATTGTGTGTATGATTGAAATGCTTGGTATGTGTGGGATCTGACTATCTAGTTGTTTATCTTTAGTAGCCTCTCTTACCGGGAAATGTCTCCTAGTGTTACCGTTGAGCCATGGTAGCCTGCTACTGCTCTGGAACACTTAGGCTGGCCGGCATGTGTCCTTCTTCGTTCCTGTGTCTGTCCCTTCGGGGAAATGTCACGCTTTGAGTACCGGAGTCCTGTTAGCCCGCTACAGCCCGGTTTACCGGAGTCCTGGTAGCCCAGTGCTACAGCCCGGACCCACTTGCTGATGACCGACACGTTCGAAGCTGGGTCATGGATGCCTGTCCCTGTAAGTCCGTGCCACTTTGGGTTTACAACTAGTCATGTCAGCCCGGGCTCCTTATCATATGGATGCTAGCGACACTATCATATACGTGAGCCAAAAGGCGCAAATGGTCCCGGGAAAAGGTAAGACGACACCCGTGGGGATACCGTGCGTGAGGCCGCAAAGTGATATGAGGTGTTACCGGCTAGATCGATGTGACATCGAGTCGGGGTCCTGACAGCGTTGGCATCAGAGCCGGACTGCCTGTAGGTTCTCCAAGCCAAACTGGTCGATGTTGAGTCTAGAAATTCTTTAGTTATATGTAGGGGAATTGTTTGTGGGTTGGAACGTAAGGCTCTTTTTACTCCTTATACCTTATGACTTTCTGATCTGAGTCAGTCCATTCTTCCACCGGGGGTTAAGGAATTAGGATCTATTCTCTCTATCAGGATCACGTGTTACTAATCAGTAGTACCTTATAAGTTTGATGGTTACAAGCCTAGTTCAGTTCTACTACCACATTATGTTGTTAGAATGGTTTCAGAACTTTGAGGTGATGATGTTGAGTGTGTATGAAATCCTTTGTCAAATGTCTCAATCCTTCTTGAGCATTTACAGCTGTTATGCTGCCGAAATTTTGCTAGAAATTCTAATGCCTTTGCATTATGATTGTGCTTTCAGATGGCCACTCGCGACCTCAATCAAGTGGTTCGCCTGACTCGATGTCTAGATGTACCCGGCCATACTGCTAAGTTGGTCAGGGTAATGACTGAGGCTGGATACCGCTGGTATCCCGAGTACACGGTCGAAGAGCAATTCCAAGATTTTAATCAAAGCCAGTATCTCTGCACTGTCAGGATATTTCCATCTTATCCTGGATCCACCGAGCCTCTTCACTGTTCCTATGGACTCGGGGTTACTATTGAGATGGTTGTGCAGGACGCCGCCTACTCTATGATGACCATTATGCGAGTCAGATCTGGTTTATTTCGGGACTCTGACTTCCGGTATATGCCAGGATCACTTCCGGGAGCACAAGGGTATCTCCAGGCTATCTATGCTGACCCCACCCAGGAGGATTCACGGACTTGCACCACTGCTGAGATGCTCGAGGATAAGGACCGTGAAAATCGGGCCTTAAGGTTAGAGCTCTTCAATACCCGTGCTGACCACTGGGCCACGTTGACTCGGTTCGCACCGGCGGTGCAAGCTGGATATTCGGATATGCGCGATCTCTATCCTGTGAGATCTGCTCTGCCGGACGTGATGGTTTGGCGTGATGTAGGAGGCATCACCCCACCTCGCGGTCCCCGCAGGCCATCGTTTGTTGGTCCAAGGCCTCATCCTAGCCCCTATGGTCCACAAGCTCCGCGAGACCGTCTGTTTCCGGATGATCATGTTGAACTTCCAGGCTATGGAGGCGACTTCTACGAGGACTACTACGGATCGGTCTGAGTTAGCGGTAGTATCACTAGTTCGCACTAGCTGTGTCGTCTATCGTCCTGCGTGACTCGTGGGATATGACCTAGTTTGTACTCTTTCCGGAGATGTAGAAAAATAATGTATAAGAGCTTGGAATGCCTCCGATGAGATGTAATCCTCTTGTCACCGTAATAGTACTTTGTTTGGTCTTGTACTAAACCCTGTATGGTGTGTATGACGATGGAATAAAAGAAGCAGTTTCTGTATCTACCATGTCATACGGATGATCATCTTGCAATCCGAGTTATTCCTTACATTATGTATCCTATGTCGGAATTTTACCATCCTGACTAAATCATTGTCTTGTTTACCTAGGATGGTCAACACGCGCGCTAACCCTGCTTCCCAAGAGCAGGCCGAAGGCAGTGAAGCCAGGGATGCAAATCTGCCTCATCCCCCTTCACTAGCCGAGGTTATGATGGAAGCTGAGAGAAACAAGCGGGAGACCAACCGTTTGTTGGAGCGTATTGAACAGAATACAGCACACCATCAGAGGGCTAACGTGGTGTCACTCAGTGATTTTATCAAATTGCATCCACCCACGTTCCACCACTCCGTCGAGCCTCTCGACGCTGATGATTGGCTTCGCAGTATCTCTCACAAGCTGCGTTCCGCGCTAGTAGCTGAGGTTGACAAGGTCACCTTTGCTGCATATCATCTTGAAGGCCCCGCCAGTCTATGGTGGGAGAATTATGGAGCTATGCGCCCAGCGGGCCATGTCACTACTTGGGATGAGTTCAGCGAGGCTTTCCGTGAACATCACATTCCGGAGGGTCTCATGGACCGTAAACGTGAAGAATTTTGCAGTTTCACCCAAGGCCGACTTTCTGTGGATGCCTATAGCAGGGAGTTTGGTAATCTCGCCCGATATGCAACTGAGGAAGTGTCTACTGACGCCAAGAAGCAAGCAAGGTTCCGTAAGGGCCTTAGTCCTGAGCTTCGCCGCGACCTCCGTCTGCATGAGTGCACATCTTTTCAGAAACTTGTCAACAAAGCCATCAGTGCTGAAACTGGTCAGACTGACTATGACGCAACACGCAAGCATGGCCGTGATATGGGTTCCTCATCCGGTGCTGGTCCTCAGAAGCGCCGCGTGTGGGTGCCCAACACCGCCCTGCCACCCAGGTTCACACCGAGGCCATCTTTCCAGGCGCCTCGCCCCGTTCAACAGTCTGCTCCAGCCAAGCCCTATGGGGGTCCAACCAATAATGCTCCTCCACGTACCAGTTCCGTGACTTGTTTCAAATGTGGGGAATCTGGTCACTATATGCGTGAGTGCCCCCAGACCAACCCCAATCAATCTGCTAAAGCTGTTGGCCGTGGCAAGCCGACAGGAAAAATATTCCACGCCAAGCCGGTCACTGCTTCACGTGGCCATGTCAACTGTATCTCTGCCGAAGAAGCTCAAGAGGATCCCAACGTCGTTCTCGGTACGCTTCTTGTTAATTGCCACCCGGCATCTGTTCTTTTCGATACAGGAGCCTCTCATTCTTTTATATCTGAAAACTATGCTTGCTTGCATAACGTCGCATTCGGTGATATGCCAACCTCTATGGTAATTCAAACTCCGGGATCCAAATGGCAAACCTCTAGAGTAAGCCATGGAAATGAAATCCAAGTCGACAGACTTGTTTTCCTCGCGTCTTTGATAGCCCTTAAATCTTCAGATATTAATATCATTCTGGGTATGGACTGGATGTCAGCTCATCAAGCCAAAATTGATTGCTTCTCTAGGACTGTTCAACTCACCCATCCTTCGGGGAAGATAGTCAATGTCTTGACCCGAATAGCCAAGCGACAATTATATTCTCTTAACGCCAGCCCTTTGCCAGACCTTGAGGACGTGCCGGTAGTCTGTGACTTCCCGGATGTCTTTCCAGAGGAATTGCCAGGTGTTCCACCTGACAGGGATGTTGAGTTCGTAATAGACCTCATCCCCGGAACCGTTCCGATTGCTAGAAGACCCTATAAGATGGCACCCCTAGAACTAGCCGAGCTTAAGAAACAACTCGATGAATCCTTGAAAAAGGGTTTCATTCGCCCTAGTTCATCTCCGTGGGCTTGCCCCGTCCTATTCGTTAAGAAGAAGGATGGTACGGATCGGATGGTTGTAGATTACCGACCTGTCAATTTGGTCACAATCAAGAACAAATACCCGCTTCCCAGGATCAACGACCTGTATGATCAGCTCGCTGGATCCTCAGTCTTCTCCAAGATGGATTTGAGGTTGGGCTACCATCAAATCAAAATCAGAAACGGGGACATTCCTAAAACGGCCTTTGTTACTCGTTATGGCCAATACGAGTACACCGTCATGTCCTTCGGTTTAACCAACGCTCCAACCACCTTTTCTCGGTTAATGAACTCAATCTTCATGGAGTATTTGGATAAATTCGTCGTAGTTTATCTCGATGATATACTCATCTACTCCAAGAATGAGGAAGAACATGCCGAACATTTAAGGCTAGTGTTGGAGAAACTTCGAGAGCATCGCCTTTATGCCAAATTTTCTAAATGTGAATTCTGGTTGTCAGAAGTGACCTATCTGGGTCATGTAATATCTGGTAAAGGTATTGCTGTTAACCCTGAGCGAGTTCAAGCCGTCCTTAATTGGACTCCACCTGAATCGGTCAAGCAAGTTCGGAGTTTTCTAGGCTTAGCGAGCTATTGCCGTCGCTTTGTCGAGAACTTCTCCAAAGTTGCTAAACCTCTAACCGAACTCCTCAAGAAAGATAAGAAGTTCGAATGGACTCCACAATGTGAGCACAGCTTTCAGGAACTGAAAAGACGCCTGACCTCTGCTCCCGTGCTGGTACCGCCAGACTTCTCCAAGGACTTCGTTATCTACTGCGACGCCTCGCGACAAGGACTAGGTTGCATTCTCATGCAAGATCGACACGTAATTGCTTACGCTTCACGGCAATTGCACCCACATGAGGAGAATTATCCTACTCATGATCTAGAGCTTGCAGCCATAGTCTATGCACTTAAGATCTGGCGACATTACCTCCTCGGTAATCGTTGCGAAATATTCACTGATCACCAAAGTCTGAAGTACATTTTCACCCAACCGGATTTGAATCTCAGGCAGAGACGTTGGGTTGAATTGATCACAGACTTCGACTTAGGAATAACCTACACCCCAGGGAAAGCCAACGTCATGGCTGATGCGCTAAGTCGTAAATCTTATTGTAACAACCTGATGTTACAACAAAGTCAACCGTTTCTCCATGAGGAATTTCGGAAACTTAACCTTCACATTGTACCTCAAGGTTTTCTTTCCACCTTGGTGGCAAAACCTACCCTTACGGATCAAATTATCAAAGCACAGAAGGTAGATCCGGGAATCTCCCGCATCAAGAGGAACATTTAGAAAGGAATTGCGGATTGTTTCTCCATTAATGATCAAGGAGTCGTATACTTCGGGAATCGACTAGTAGTTCCCAAAGTGCGCAACCTAAGGCGATTAATCCTTAAGGAAGCTCATGAATCTCCTCTCACTATTCATCCCGGTAGTACTAAAATGTATCAGGACCTACGCCAGAGGTTCTGGTCGACTAGGATGAAGAGAGAAATTGCTCAGTATATTGCAAATTGCGACGTCTGTCGTCGTGTAAAAGCAGAGCATCAACGGCCTGCTGGCACTCTTCAACCCTTAGCTATTCCTGAATGGAAATGGGATAAAATTAGTATGGATTTCATTACCGGTTTTCCCAGGACCAAGAGAGGGAATAATGCTATTTTCGTCGTGGTCGATCGTCTTTCCAAAGTAGCCCATTTCTTACCTGTTCGTGAGAGTATAACCGCTAGTCAGCTGGCAGATTTGTACATCTCCCGAATAGTGTCTCTCCATGGTGTTCCTTTGGAAATTAACTCGGATCGAGGAAGTCTTTTCACCTCTCGATTTTGGGAAAGTTTCCAAAATGCTATGGGAACCCGTCTCTCCTTTAGCACCGCTTTCCACCCTCAGTCGAGTGGTCAAGTGGAACGCGTCAACCAAATTCTAGAAGACATGCTTCGAGCCTCTGTTATCTCGTTCGGAAAGGACTGGGAGAAGTGCCTTCCGTTTGCCGAATTCGCTTACAACAACAGCTATCAATCTAGCTTGGGTAAAGCCCCTTTTGAAGTTCTCTATGGACGACGATGTCGAACACCCCTTAACTGGTCAGAGACCGGGGAAAGACAATTCTTTGGCCCGGATATGATTCAGGAAGCAGAAGAACAAGTTCGTATCGTTCGTGAAAAGTTGAAAACAGCCCAATCTCGTCAAAAGAGTCAATATGACCGAAAACATAGGGCTATGACTTTCGAAGTTGACGAGAAGGCTTATCTTCGGGTCACCCCTCTGAAGGGAACCCATCGTTTCGGTATCAAAGGCAAATTAGCTCCTCGTTACATTGGACCTTTTCGCATTCTCGCCAAACGAGGAGAAGTTGCCTACCAGTTGGAACTACCTCCGCACCTCTCCAGAGTTCACGATGTCTTCCACGTTTCTCAACTCAGGCGTTGCTTCTCGGATCCTATCCGTGGAGTGGACCACGAAACGCTTGATCTCCAAGATGATCTTACATATCGAGAGTACCCCATTCGTATCCTCGATCAGGCCGAACGTACCACGCGACGTCATAATATCAAGTTTCTCAAGGTTCAATGGTCGCACCATTCTGAGGATGAAGCAACTTGGGAAAGGGAGGATCGTCTTCGACTTGAATATCCCGCCTTCTTCCCGGAGGAACCCAAATCTCGGGACGAGATTCTTTTGAGTGGGGGTGAGTTGTCACACCCTAGCTAGTCATGCATTAGAGTGTTGCATCATGTTTACTCTTTCATCAGAAACTTGAAATGGGGATGACAGAACCCCCAGTCCCCTCTGAAACCAACTAGGGTTACTAAAATAATTTTTCAATGAACCTGAAATGCCCTTCTAAAATGCCCATCATTTTTGCCTTGGTTCAGGTCCTCTGCCAAAAGTGGTGCACATTTTCCTAGGCCATCCTAGGGTTTTTGAATTAAATCATAAATATTTGAATTTGGGCATTTAAAATAATATAAAATATTTAAATGCTCAAATATCTCCAAACTAAAATGTTTCATGTTGGAAATAATCCAACTATGGGCCAGGAATAGTTTGGTGATTTTTGAAGTTGCCTAGGTATTTTATTAAATTCAACAAAGTTGCAGATATATTAAATAAAAAACAGAAACAGAAAAAAAGGGAAAAACTTACCTGTCGCCCACCAGCCAGCCCACCTGGCCGGCCCAGCCCGGCCACCGCTCCAGCGAGCTGCTTGGCTTGCCAGGCAGGCAGCCAAGGTGCTCGGCGGCGGCACCGCAGCTCGCCACGCAGCTGCTCGCCGCCTCGCCGCCTCCCTCGCCCGGCTAACGTCGTGAACCGGCCTCCCTCTCTCCCCCGAACCCCCCAGACACCCCCTCTCCTCTCCAGCTCCTCCCCCTCGCACGCCCCAGCCATGGCCGACGCCATCGCCGCCACCCCCTCGCCGTAGCCACGCCCTCCGTCCACCCCACGCCGTGCCACCGTGTCCAGGAGCTTCGCCGCCGTCCACTTCATCGAGCTAGCCGAGCCCCGTGTGCTCGAGCGGCCCGAGACCACCGCACCGACCTCGCCCGAGCTCGCCGTCGCCGGAGATCCCTTTCAACGCCGTCGCTGCCTCAGCTCGTCCCCGACCCCGCCGGTGGCCTCTACGGGAGCGCTGTGAGCCTAGCTACTCCTCCGACCCTCTCTCTCTCATTCCCGAGCCGTGTAGCCACCGCACGAGGATCACACGCCCGCGCCGTCGCGGACCTCGTCGCCGACGTGCTTCCGGCCACACTCCGGCCACAAGATGGTGTCCATCTTGCTCACCGAGTCCCACAGCACCTAGCTAGCCACTCCACGAGCCTCACCGACCCCTCTAGCGCCAAGTTCATCCTCGACCGAACCCCGGTGGCCGCCAAAGTCGTCGCCGGCGCCAACTCCGGCCACCCCGACCCCAACGGACTCCGCCAAGAGCTGCGGTTTGTCCTCAGCTCCACTCCGTTGGTCTCCGCGGTCCATTTGGTGGCCGAAATGGCCAAAACCACTCCCGCCGCCGCGTCGGGCTCGCCGGCGGCTAAACGCCGGCAGCCGACTTTGACTTTGACCACGGGTGGGCCCTGGTTGACTCCCCTGAGTCAATGACAGGTGTGGCCCAGCCCTGTTAATTAAACAGGATTAGTTTTAATTAAATTTTAATTAAAATAATCACCCTGACATGCGGGACCCACTGTCAGGTTTGACCCAGACCTGTTCCGTTGACCTGCTGACGTCACACTGACGTCAGGCTGACGCAGTAATTGATTTTCTGGATTTAAATTAAATCAGGAAATTCCAGAATATTATTTAAACTTCAAAAATTCATAACTTTTATTCTGTAACTCCAAATTGGACAAATTATATATGAAAAATGATCAGAAAAATCCAATCTATCCATCTGTACTATTTTCATGCATGATCAAACAAGTTAAATTGATGTTTTAAGCAGAACAAGGAAAAGCACTTTAAAAGACCATATTTGAATTTGAAATTTGAATCCTTGATTCAAATTTGTTCAAACCCCTCTGGTTTTAGTTGCATTAGCCCAACACACTCATATTGCCATGTTTCATGCATGCATCATATTGTTGCACATTGTTTGGTGATGCTTGTGTATCGATGTCCTTTGCGACAGGTTCTGCCCCCGAGGAGTACCGTGATTACCCTAACGAAGAACCATATCAGTGCATCGAACCATCAGGCAAGCAACCAACCATTTGATCATATCGATACACTCCCACGTTCTCGCTCCTGCTCTCTTTTACTGCATTAAGACAACGCGTTTCAAACTGCTGTGTGCTACGGTAGTTGAACCCATTTCCTCTGCATGACCTGTCATTGCCACAGTAACTAGATGAAACCCACTAGCATGTGTAGGAGTTGATTGAGCCATATGTATGTGTTGTTCCTACCTTGCTATGCCTGCTATGCTTAGAGTCGTGTCAGGTCTGGTTCATCTGGGTGATGGGCTAGAGTGAAATGTTTATGTCGGTAATGAGAGTGGTGTGATGAACACGATTTGGTAAAGGTATCGATGAGAGGCCATGTAGGAGTACATGGTGGGTTGTTTCATTGAAGCCGACCTTAAGCACTGAGATCTGTATATGTGATTTAAGAATCAGCTACTACCATGCATTGGGCCCGAAACCAATGGACCCTCTCGACTTCTTATTCACCCTAGTTCTCCGTCCAGGAGTTGCAAGTAGTTTCTGGTGTTTGTAGCCTACTGGAGGCCGTGGACAGCGCTGACCGTAGGGGTGGGCTGTGATGCGGTAGGTACGTGGCACGGTGTACCGAATACCCGTTAGGTATCTCGGGAACCCTGTTCACATCGTTCGGGGCCGTATGGGAAACCTCGGCCGGACTCCCTGCGGATGGAACCCGAATAGGCGATAAACCTGGACTGGAGGCTTAGGTGATTAGGTAGGTCGTGGCCGACACCCATGTTGGGCTTCCGCTTGAAGGTGGCCAAGTACATGTCGTGTAAGCGACGGTAAGTGGTGAGAGCGTGTATGAAGAAGTACACCCCTGCAGGGTTAACATGATCTATTCGAATAGCCGCGTCCGCGGTAAAGGACTACTTGGTTGCCTATACAGTTCATAGACAAGTAAATGGAAACTGTTAAAAGCCTCAAGATAAGTGTGAGTGCCGAGGATGGCTCTTCCGTAGGAATCCGGAGGTGGATCCTCGGTAGTGTATTGAAGTGGTGAGTAGTGGACTCGTGTGCGCAAAACCATTTCAGTTGGAGTATCGTAGGATAACCTAGCCAAGAGTCAAAGCTGGCTTGCTGCAATAACTCCACCAACCCTTCTTGATACTATGCATGTATGTAGGATCTGATGTAAGTCTTGCTGAGTACCTTTGTACTCATGTTGCTATAATCTACATTTTTACAGAAGACGCTGCAACCCCTTCTGATGGGTTCTATGTAGACGTTGACATCAACGAGTAGGCTAAAGACCCAGGTGGTGACCCTGAGCTTGTGGAGGACCACGTAGTATAGTTAGGCTTTCCAAGCCTCTTTTATTTTACTAGTTGTCTGTACTCAGACAAGTTACTTCCGCTGCTGGTTTGTATGACTGTATGACTTGTATGTGGGGTCGTAAGACCCGTACCTTTGTGTATGTTATGTATGGCTCCCTGAGCCTTAAATAAAATACTTGTGTCATAGAGTCATGTTGTGATGCTTCGTTGTATTTGCACATATCGAGCATATTGTGTGTATGATTGAAATGCTTGGTATGTGTGGGATCTGACTATCTAGTTGTTTATCTTTAGTAGCCTCTCTTACCGGGAAATGTCTCCTAGTGTTACCGCTGAGCCATGGTAGCCTGCTACTGCTCTGGAACACTTAGGCTGGCCGGCATGTGTCCTTCTTCGTTCCTGTGTCTGTCCCTTCGGGGAAATGTCACGCTTTGAGTACCGGAGTCCTGTTAGCCCGCTACAGCCCGGTTTACCGGAGTCCTGCTAGCCCAGTGCTACAGCCCGGACCCACTTGCTGATGACCGACACGTTCGAAGCTGGGTCATGGATGCCTGTCCCTGTAAGTCCGTGCCACTTTGGGTTTACAACTAGTCATGTCAGCCCGGGCTCCTTATCATATGGATGCTAGCGACACTATCATATACGTGAGCCAAAAGGCGCAAACGGTCCCGGGAAAAGGTAAGACGACACCCGTGGGGATACCGTGCGTGAGGCCGCAAAGTGATATGAGGTGTTACCGGCTAGATCGATGTGACATCGAGTCGGGGTCCTGACACTTGTGTAATTAATGGTTCCTTCATTTTCTTACTAGCTAGCATGTCGAGTTCTCTCTATACGTATAGTAGCTAGCATCGACCAAGCACGAAGAAAGAGAAGTCACTTCTCTCTATTATCTAGCTAACACAATATGATCAAACCCAAATTAACCCTCCAAAACCCCCCCTTTCAAAAAAACAAAAACCCCAGCGCCTGCAAGCTGCTGACACGTGGCTGCCTTTTAGTCCCAGTTGGTGTTACCAACCGGGACTGAAGGTCCTCCTGCCTGGGCGCCCTGCAGCGGCCACGTGGAGCCCCTTCTGTCCCGGTTTGTAAGCAAACTGGGACTAAAGGTTTTGGGCTTTAGCCCCGACCCTTTTTTACCGGTTCCAGAACCGGGACTAGTTCCCTGTTTTCTACTAGTGTATGCAGCTCAAATGCCACATTTCTGAATCTGTATGAACTGATACAAACACTAGGATTTACATTCTGTGATGAACTGTGCCACATGACAAATATAGGTCTAGGAGATCAGAGAGAGCATGGCCTAGAATTGATTGACACAAACATCAAACTGCAGCAACTCAAGAAGCAGTATGAGGACAGTTAGTTCTGAATTTGTTAGTGAGGGCAGCAATACTTGTCAGTACTGTAAATCACAGAGAAGAAGAATTAGCTACAGTCTTATATCAACTACATGTTGTGTATGATCTCAGTGACCCTGGTTTGCTTCTTGTTGATGGTCATGGCGTAGTTTTTCAGAGTCAGTGCAGCAGCAGTACTACAGTGCAACCTACTCAACCTACTGCTATGTGCACACAAGAGAGTAGGAATGTTAGTAAGGGGAAGCTGATAGTTGTGTGGTGGAGGCAGAGGCATTGTTAGAGGAGGCATATACGAGTAGTGATGACTCTGAGGGTGCATATGACAGTGATAACTACATTATTGCTAAAGGCATAGAGATAATAGAGGGGAAGGGGCTGGCAGAGGAAGCAGATGAAGCTTCAGATGAAGAATCAGATGAGGAACAACTACATTATGAGGGTGACACTGAGACTAAGGATTTGTTTGAGATGGAGGAGGAGGTGAATGTTGTTGTAGGAGAAGATTCACCCATGCAACAACCTGCAAAGAACAGGCAGAAGCTGCAAGTTAGGAGAGGCCCCACCACTAGGTCACACTCTAGTGTGTTAGAGGAGTTGAAACCCGATTTCAATCCTTCATCAGATGAAGAAGATCATGGGTTGTTGTTTGACAGTGAAGATGATGGACATGAGGCACCATCATTTATCCTACAGAAAGGCAGGAAGAGTAGGGACAAGAAAAGGAAACCTAGGATATGGTACAATGACAAACTTGAGCAACCACATCATCAGTTATGTCTGTACATGTGCCTTAAGAATCAACAGCAATTCAGAGAAGCATTGTTGATCTTGCACATTACACAAGCCAGAAATTTTAGGTACCACAGACACTCAAACAAAAGGATCATTGCATGTTGCAAACAAGAGCACTGTCAGTTCTGCATAGTTGTTGTAGTTATCAAAGGGGAAAAGACATTTGGTATCAAAAAGATGAGGCTACGACACACTTGCCCTAGCAGTACAGAGTCATCTAGGGTTAGTGCAAAATGGCTTGCAAAGACATATGAGTCATTTTTCAGGTCTGATCCAACCACTAGCATAGCTACAATGATTGACAACTGCCAGGAGAAGTATGGTCTCGATGTGCCCAGGCACATGGCCTATAGGGCCAAAAACCTTGTTGTGGAAGCTATTTTAGGAGAGCACAAGAAGTAGTATCCCAGGCTGAGGGACTATGCTCAGAGCATCATGGATACAAACCCTGGAAGTACAGTCGTTATTACAACAATAACTCCAAAACCTACAACAAAAATACCACATCCAGGACCAAGGTTTCATGTTATGTTCTTCTGCGTAAATGGAGCAAGGGAGGGATTTCCCAATGGATGGGGGCCATTCATTGGTTAGTTACATGTTTCTTTGCTTTATTTAGAATGTTTTGTTAATGTACATTTCACATTTGCTTATAGATGACACCTCTATTCATGTTTGTTGTTTTCTTGTAAAAATAGGTGTTGATGGTTGCTTATCAAGTTGAATATTGGTGCTCAAATCCTAGGTGCCACTGGGAGAGATGCAATAACAACATATTTCCACTTGCATTTGCTATAGTTGGACAAGAGGACACAACAAACTGGTGTCGGTTTGTGCACCAACTGAAGATATGTTTTTAAGGAGAAGTTGGAAATTTTGACCCTTCCACTATCATGTCAGATAGATAGAAGGTATGCATGCATCTCCTTGTTTGTCTTTATGCATATAAGTTACGTTGTAGACAGTAGCTTCAGTACTCCAGTGGCTTAGTTTGCTATGTTATGTGAACAGGGGCTACTAAATGCAGTAAATCAAGTATTTCCAAACTGCCATCAAAGATTTTGCCTTAGACACCTATATGCGAATTTCCAGGATGTTGGATTTAGGGGGGGGGGGTCTTAAGAAATGAATGGATAATGCTAGATATGCTTATAACCAACACAAGTTTAACATTGAATGAATGATCTGAAAAATGAGAGTGAGGAAGCTTGGAAGTGGCATGCTTTTGAGACTAACTGCAAGATAAACTTGGTTGTTAACAACCTGTCAGAGGTGTTCAACAAGTACATCTTAGATTTTAGGAAAAATCCTATTAGGAGTATGGTTGATGGTATTAAGGACGCAGATGGTGAGGTGGCATAGGAATAGAGAGAGGGGAAAGGTAGCTCTGTGGGAGATCACACCCCGTTATGCTGGGAAGCTAGAGGTGGAAAAGGAAAGGGTCAGTTTCTGCAAACACATTCAAGCAGGTGTAAATCTATGGCAAGTGACCAATGGGCAGCAAACACATCCAGTCAACTTGGACCCGCATACATTTGGTTGCAGAAAGTGGGACCTGTCTGGCATACCACACAACCATGTTGTATCAACAACTAACAAGGCAAAAAGGTTTCCGAAGGACTATTTTTCTAAATTCTTCAGAAAAAACTTTTTACCTAACATCATATGAACCTATGATATATCCTGTTCCTGGTGAACATGATTGGACAAAGACAACTGGACCATACATAGAGTCACCTAAATTTCATGTGAAGAGAGTAAGGAAGAAGGATAAGAGGATAAAGGGCAGGTTTGAAGTTCCAAAGCTAAAGGACAGTTCTAGAATGGCCACTATAACATGTAGTAATTGTGGGCTCCAAGGGCCATACACTACAGGAAACAGGTACTTTGCCATCTGCCACGGCGGACGGCAAAGGCATGGATGGCGGACGGCAAAGACCTTTGCCGTCAGCCACGGACGGCAAAAGGGGACGGCAAAGTAGGGGACGGCTAAGAGCTGCGTTGCCGTCCGCTTCGGAAAGCTGACGGCAAAGGGGCCTTTGCCATCAGCAGCGGACGGCAAAGAAGGCGGACGACAATAAATTCGATGTTACTCCATTAGGTGGTTAACGGCAGGCCTTTGCCGTCCGCTGCGGACGGCAAAGCCTGTGCCGTCAGCCACTGTGGGCAAACTGACCAAATTGGTCAGCCTCCCAGGAAGCACAGTTGCCTGCCACGTGGCCTCTTTGCCATCCGCTGCTGATGGCAAAGAGCCCTTTGCCGTCGGTGGCAGACGGCAAAGAGGCTGCATATTGTCTCTTTTTTCTGTTTTTTTTAATTCAACAATTTTCACAGCAAATATATATGACATATATAGATATATTTCACAGGGCTATTTAACAGCAATCATATCACATATCCAACACATAAGTTTTATCCATTCATACATAAGCAAGTTCCATCCATACACATTGTTCCATCCATATACATATTACAATGCAAAGTTTCATCAACATATCAAGTTCCATCATAGCAAGCTAGATACAATGCAAAGTTTCATCAAAGGAAAAGCAAGCACTCCATCATAGCAAGCTAGCTTCCATGAAGTGAATGAAATCTGCAAAATGGTAAATAAGAAAGTTAGAAATAGGTGACTAGAACAAGAATAAGACTAGAACAAGAAGTATATGTCATTTATGAGCTAACTTAGGTGAAATGGATCATATATGAGCTAACAAAGTTGAAATGGGTTGTTTATGAGCTAACTTAATTGAAATGGATCATTTATGAGCTAACTTAGTTGAAATGGGTTGTTTATGAGCTAACTAAGGTGAAGGGCATCGTTTTTCAGCTAAGTAAGGTGAAATGGATCGTTTTTTAGCTAACTTAGGTGAAATGGATCATTTATGAGCTTTTATGAGCTAACTTAGTTGAAATGGGTCGTTTATGACCTAACTAAGGTGAAATGCCACGTTTTTGAGCTAACTAAGGTGAAATGGACCGTTTTTTAGCTAACTTAGGTGAAATGGATCATTTATGAGCTAATTTAGGTGAAATGGATCGTTTTTAGCTAACTTAGGTGAAATGGATCGTTTAGGAGCAAATCTAGGTGAAATGGGTCATTTTGGAGCTAACCTAGGTGAAATGGGTCATTTTGGAGCTAACCTAGGTGAAATGGGTCATTTTAAAGCTAACGTAGGTAAAATGGATCATTTAGGAGCTAATCTACGTAAAATGGGTCATTTTAGAGCTAACTTGGATAAATTGGACCACTTGTAAGCTAACTAAGGTAAAATGAGTCATTTTAGAGCTAACTTTAGGTAAAATGGATCGTTTATGAGCTAACTAAGCTAATTATGCAATTTTTGACATAAGTAACCTAAGTACATATCGTTTTAGAGCTAACTTAGGTAGAATGGATGGTTTATGAGGTCAGTAAGCATATTAAGTCATTTTGGAGGAAACAAATCTAACTCTAGGTCATTATGGTAAGCATATTGGAGGAAATAAAGCTAAGTCTAGGTCTTGATGCATTTGTTAAGCAAAACACTAGATAAACTTACCGTGATCAGGGAGGTGTACGAGCGGGCTGGCTCGCGCCGGTAGCTGGAGAAGGATCGTGCGATGCGTTTCTGGAGTTAAGCTGCACCAAAGATCATTTCCAATGTCTCGTTAGCATTATGACACTCAAATGTTAAGACTAGCAAGTAATGTCCATTCTAATTAAACTCTCCTTGCTCCCAGGAGCAATCACTGGCATCGGCGGAGCGGTCTGATCGGACTTCTCGCACACAGACTGCACATTTGGTTTTCACAACAGAGTCATACTAGTTAGTAATGAGACTCAAATGTTAAGACTAGCAAGTAATCTGCAGAAGAAACTTACCACAAGGAGCTCATACATGGCCCTTGCCTGCATGTCATTCCGTGCCCTCTCCTCCTCCAACATCTTTGTCGTCCTCTCCTCCAACTCCCGCTGCCTCTCCGCCGCCTCCGCCAGAAGTTTCTCCGTTCTATCTCTCTCACTCTGTATAGCAGCCTGCAACACCACTCACATGACCATTTGTAATCATTGATGGAAGCGCACACAATGTAATGGAGAAAGATAGTTGAGTACTTATAACTAACCTTGAAGGCGAGTTGGACTGGTCGTTCACGAGGCCTTATCTCAGGAGCGGAGCTCGACTGGCGCGCCTTGATCTCCGGGAGAGTGCTAGGACAACGGATAAGTCCATCTCCCATGGCTATGGAGCCATGGGACCTCCCGCCACCAGATATCATCAACAGCTCTGTATCAATGGGACCCTGGCTCAGGTTAAAGTCCTCCCATTTCCTCGTCTTCCCCTGATCTCTATATTGCATGAGCTTGTCGTGGGCAGAGATGTTGGTGAAGTTATTTGGATCATCGAGGTCAGACGCAGAGAATGCCTTGACTTTCTTGTAAGAGCCAGTGTGGGCCATGGCATACAGGTCGTACACCTCTGGCACCTTATCCGCCTTATTGTAGCATGCCTGAAAGAGAGAAACAAAGTAAATTAGTAATTAAAGGGCTAAAGCTAGCATGATGATTGAATTGCATGAATCATGAAGCAAACCACATACCCAGTTCCGCCCGTACTAAAATAAGTTGGAGCTGCCTTGGTGGTGTGGCACACCTTCCATTTGGGCATGTTTGTCCTTGGCCTCGTTGTGGGAGGCCCGCCATTGTTTTGAGCACCACGCATTGACCAACACCTCCCAACAATCCATCCGATCCGCACACCATCTCGGAGGGGCCTAAGTTAGCAAATAGAAACTTTAGCGCTACAGCTATGAATTACTAAATGAAGGAAGTAAGTACAAGGCCTTAAGAATTACCTTCATGTACTGCTCCTTACTCAAGAACTTATCGCGGCACTCCTGCTTGGGCTTCTTGATACCACGCCCGGCGTAGTAGTCTCAAGCAGCCTGCACCCGAACCTCATGCCATAAGTTCTGAAGTAGGCGCTTGCACTCCTTGTCGATAACATCTGCCTCCTCCTCCTCGTATCCCTCCTCACACCTGTAGAATGTCTGCAATCAAATGATACAATATTGATTAGTACAATTAATAACTAGCTAGTTCAAGATTTTTAATTGTGTAAAGGAGAAATTACCCAGAACTTTCTGATCACCACGTCTGCCCTCGTCTTGCACAAGACACCGTCGATAATCTCACCCGGCGGGGCCGGGGCAGCCAAGTAGTGCTCCCAACTCAATCCAACCTCTGGAAGCCGACCCTCACCAGGCAATGTGACAAACCCTGGGAAGTTTTGCCGAATCAGAACTCCAAGGACGGAGTTGGGCCGGCGGACACTTTCATGGTGGTCCCAACCCCTGCAGCATGACAAGGCCAACGCATTAGTTATTTGAAGAAACGTGAATGCAGAAGGTACAAAAAGATTAAATGCACTTACCTCTCCCCATCAGGGAAAATCAACCACCTCTGCTCGCGGGTCGTCGGCATGGACGGGAGCCGTGTGGCACCACGCTGGTAGATGTTGCCCCCCTCCTCCTCAATATCAGTCGGCTCCCTGTCATCATCAGCATGGCCACTCGGCTCCCCGCCATCATCAGCATGGCCACTCGGCTCCTCAGGCTGACCCGAGCAGGTACCCCATCCAGACGTGTGCTCCTCCGGGGTCTCGTGGGCCTAAGGCCCGTCGACCGGAGGCTCGTGGGCCGAATGCCCGTCGACCCGAGGCTCGTGGGCCGAAGACCCGTGGACCAGAGTCCGTGTAGCCTCCTCCTCGGATGAGTCCACCCTAGCAGTCACGTGCTCGGGTGAAACAGCTGGGGGTGGCGGCGAGGAAGGAGACGTAAGAGTCACCCTACCTCCTCTCCCGCGACCACGTGCTCCACCTCCTCTCTTCTTCTTACCTTGTCCCCTGCTGGGCACCGCAGTCGACGAAGAAGGGCACGGTGGTGTCGACATACTGTCCAGCAACGCTCGGCGGAGAGGTGCGTGTGCAATGGAAGACCTCACAACACGCGTCGACGAAGAAGGGGCCTCGGCGCGCTCCCGACCAGCACCCACCATCTTTCAACACCTGCCATGACAAAGAATAAACGAAATTAGTACAACATAAAAAAAAGTACCGACATGAATAATAATATGTATATCACTTAAGTGTATCATCATCAAGTACAACATAAAAAAATTGAATACCTGACACTACTAATAATCTCGATCAGTATCATCAATAAATGCATAATCATCATCATCACTATAACCAATGATGGGCTCACTATAATCATCATCATCACTATCATTACTATCATCATCATCATCATCACTGGACACACAACAATTATATATATAATTCACCACGAAATTTATGTGTCGGATCCGGAGCAAAGCATATGTGTCGGATCGGGTGTTGTTTCGGGGTCGGGGGTTCGGTTGTCGGGGTCGTTTGTCTGGGTCGGGGTGTCGGGTCAGGTCAGGCTCGGGGTCGGGGTGTCGGGTCAGGCTCGGGGTCGGGGTGTCGGGGTCGGGGTCAGTCTCGGGTCGGGGTGTCAGGTCGGGGTGCCGGGTCGGGGTCAGGGTGCCGGGTCGGTGTCGCGGTCGGGGTGTCGATTGGGTCAGGCTCGGGGTCGGGGTGTCGGGGTCGGGGTCGGGGTGTCGGGGTCGGGGTCGGGGTTTCGGGTCGGGGTGTCGGGGTCGGGGTGTCGGGTCAGGGGGTCGGTTGTCGGGTCGGGGTGTCGGGTCAGGTCAGGCTCTGGGTCGGGGTGTCGGGTCAGGCTCGGGGTCGGGGTCGGTCTCGGGGTCGGGGTGTCAGGTCGGGGTGCCGGGTCGGGGTCGGGGTGCCGTGTCGGTGTCGCGGTCGGGGTGTCAATCGGGTCAGGCTCAGGGTCGGGGTGTCGGGGTCGGGGTCGGGGTGTCGTGTCGGGGCGCCGGTTCGGGGTCGGGGTGCCATGTCGGGTCGGGGTTTTCCCCCTCTTTTTTCCTTTTCTTCTTCTTCCTCTTCTTCCTTTTCTTCCTTTTCTTCCTTTTTTCCTTCTTCTTCTTCTTTTTCTTCCTCCTTTTCTTTTTCCTCTTCTTCTTCTCCTCCTCTCCTCTTTTTTCTTCTTCTTCTTCCTCTTCTTCTTTTTTCTTCTCCTCCTCCTCTTCTTCTTCTTCCTTTCCTTTTTCCTCTTCTTCTTCTCCTCCTCTCCTCTTTTTTTCTTCTTCTTCTTTCCTAAACCTAAACCTAAACCTAAAACTAAACCTAAATCTAAACCTAAATCTAAAACTAAAACTAAAATTAAAACTAAATCTAAACTAAACATAAACCTAAAACTAAAAAAACAAAAAAAAGGAAAAAATAAATGTAAACCTAAAACTAAACCTAAAACTAAACCTAACCTAAAACCAAACCTAAAACTAAACTAAAACTAAAACTAAATCTAAACTAAACATAAACCTAAAACTAAAAAAACAGAAAAAAAAAGAAAAAAAAAAGAGGAGGTAGAGCTCACCTGGGGCAGGGCCGGTGGAGGAGGTGGCCGGTGGAGGAGGGGGCGGGGCGGCCTGGGGCGGTGGGGCGGCCTGGGGCGGCGGCGCCGGGCCCGGGGCGGTGGGGCGTGAGGGGGCCGGGGCGCTGGGGTGCGGCGGCGCCGAGACGGCAGGGCGGCGGGGGCGACGGGGCGAGGGGCGCGGGGCGACGGCGCCGGGTGGCAGTGGCGACGAGGCGGGGGCCGTGGAGGAGGGGGCGGGCGGCCTGGGGCGGCGGCGCCGGGCCCGGGGCGGTGGGGCGCGGGGGGGGGCGCCGAGACGGCAGGGCGGCGGGGGCGACGGGGCGGGGGGCCAATGGGGCGACGGGGGGGTGGCCGGTGGGCGGCGGGGCGGTGGGGCGACTGGGCGGCGGCGAGTGGTGGGAGCGGCGGCGCGCGTGTGGGAGCAGGGAGAGAAACATAGAGAGAGAGGGCGGGTGGGGCGCGCCGTTAGATATGTTAAATGTTTGCCGTCCGCCCTCTTTGTCGTCCGCTTTTTTGCTCTTTGTCGTCCGCTAGCTGACGGCAAAGAGGGGGGCCGTTAAGTATTTTTTAAACAGCTCCTTAGTGGGGGGCCCCTCCCTCTTTGCCGTCTGCTAGCCGACGGGAAAGAATCTTTGCCGTCAGCTGGCGGACGGCAAAGAACTGGCTGATGGCAAAGACTTTCTTTGCCATCAGCCAGTTCTTTGCCGTCTGCTTTTGGGTAGCTGATGGCAAAGAGCTTATTTGTCGTCCGCTAGCAGACGGCAAAAAGCTGGCAGATGGCAAAGTAGCTGATTCCAGTAGTGATAGGTACACCAACTGCAAGCAACGATTGAAACCAGAGTTGGCTATGAGGAAAAACAAGCATGTGGTAATCCCCTTGTTAACTAGTACAATGGTTTGTATTTTTGTATTTTGAGTAACTACCATGTTTGACTTACTACCATGTTTCCTTTTTGTTTGCAAGGCACCTGCAAGATCAAGGAATGTTGATGAAGCTACTCCACCTGCAAGATCAAGCAATGTTGATGAAGCTACTCCACCTGCAAGATCATAGCCCCCACTTGGAAGATCATAATGTCCTGTTGCAAGATCACAGCCTCCACCTGCTAGATCTGCTAGTGCAAGTTAGTTGATGCAATATCAGCTAGGGGTGGAAGATCTGCTACTACAAGGGATCAAAGGCCATTTTCTTCCCCAAGATTTGCTTCTAGAGCTTCATCTTCTTGTCCTTCAACTTCTGGTGCTCATCCTCCTTCTCGTGGCCGAAGAAATCATTCTAGATGGATGATCTTTTTTACTGTCAGTGGTAACACACCTAAGTGCCATGAGGGTGCAAGTAATTTGTATGATTCTGAACAATGTTATTTATGCATCTGGGTTATGATTCTAAACAATATTTTCTATGATGTGATGAGTACTAAGTTATGTGAACATTTGGGTTATATGTACTCGGTTTGATAGGTACTAAGTTTCATATGATGTGATGAGTACTAAGTTTCATATGTATTCAGTATGATGTGAGCAATGTTTGGTATGATGTGATGAGTACTAAGTTTCATATGCACTCAGTATGATGTGAGCAAGGTTTGATATGACCATACGTTCATATGTGTGATAGGTTTCATTTATGTGCTAGGTTTGATATGACCATAGTTTCATATGTGTGCTAGGGTTTAGGTGTTCTCGACATCGACTGACCCTAAATGACCTAAGTAGTAGGGTTTAGGGGTTCTCGGCATCATTTGACCCTAAATGACCTAACTACTAGGGTCTAGGGGTTCTCGGCATCGATTGACCCAAAATGACCCAACTAGTAGGGTTTAGGTGTTCTCGACATCGACTGGCCCTAAATGACCCAACTAGCATCGACTAGCCCTAAATGATCGAACTAGTAGGGTTTAGGGGTTCTCAGTGTCGACTGACCCTAAATGACCCAACTAGTAGGGTTTAGGTGTTCTTGGCGTCGGCTGGCCCTAAATGACCCAACTAGTAAAGTTTACGTGTTCCCGACGTCGATTGACCCTTAATGACCTAACTAGTAGGGTTTAGGGGTTCTCAATGTCGACTGGCCCTAAATATCCTAACTAGTAGGGTTTAGGGGTTCTTGGCGTCGACTGGCCCTAAATGACCGAACTAGTAGGGTTTAGGTGTTCATCATTCTATCAACATAAATCATATAACATATAACATAAATGACCTAGACCAAGATCAGCATTCTATCAACATATAACATTTATGAGAAATTATATAACTTCACCATTCTATCAACCAACTATGATAGCAACATAAATCATCAAAGATAGCTTTAAGCAACATAATTAAGAGGTTCTTACACAACATAGTAGAGTTCAACTTAGGTCACAACTTAAAGCAACACCATAGTTCCAACTTAGGTCACAACTACACATCGATAGTTCACAAGTACTAGTTCATAACAACACCATACTTAAAAAAAGGTCAGCTAAGAAAGCATGCTTCTTCTTCATGTTGGTCCGGATCTTGCTTTTGCTCTTCATCTACATCTTCTTGATTCTACCAAGATGTCCTGGATCCCCTCAAGTTCTGCTTGTTCTTCTCCTCTGACTTCAACAAATCAGTAACGTGAAGCTTCAGCTGATCCCTGCCTGCAATGAGCTTCTCATGTTCCTTCTTGACATCACCTATGTGAAGGATCAACTTTGAGTTCTCCTGAGTGAGCTTTTCCTGACACTTATTGAGTTCCTCAACCTGCAACTGCAAATTCCTACTAGCTTCACTAAGCTATTCCTTCTCTTTCAAATGGTTGACCTTCAGGTTCTGGGTGACAGTGCATTGATCTTTGTTAGGTTCATAAGGACCTTATACTTCTCCTGTAGCTTGAAGATCTCTGCATCTTTCTTCTCCATCTTTGTCTTCATATCAGAGACAACTGAGTTGGTAACCTTAGATTGCAAATAGCTAAAATCCAGCATCCTATCCTCTTGGGCATTGAAAAGTTGATGCACATCTTCAACCAATTTGTCATAGTTGGCCTCCAGTTGTTTTTCTCCTCTATCAAATGGTGAATAGTATGTGAACTCTCAAGGTTATCCTTCCTCTTATCACTCCTGCTGTCTTCATACATATCCCATAACTTCAACAATGCATTCTGCATTTTAGGAGGCCACTCTGGGTCCACTTATTCAACAAAACCATAGTTCTCAAGTTCATGCAATATAAAGAAGCACTGAACCAATTCAACCGCATGTCTGAATTTCCAATTGCACTAACCATAGCATGTGCAAACCAATCTCCTTGGCAAATTATATGCATTGAATTTGAGCAACTGACTTTAAACAATAACTGAACTTTGAGCATCTGACACAAAAAGGAAATAACTTGGAGCAATTGACAATAAAAAAACAACTCAACTTTAAGCATTTGACACAATCACTAAGCTGCCCTAAAGAATGAACATCTAACACTGAACACTCACTGGATTTTGAGCATCTGACAGTAAACAATCAATTAGTTGGCCAAATGAGTACTCTAGTCAATTAAACAATGATCATCTGCACCGCAAACTAATTTGTTGACCTATTATAAAATTAACACCTTCTAGCCAAATTAAATATACATAGAAAGCATCAGCACAGGGCTAATCCAGTGATGAACATCAGTACTACTAAATGGCTAAAAAAATGACCATCAGTTCTACTAAATGGCTAAAAAAAATGACCATTAGACCTGCCCAATTAAACAATGTGCATCAGCACATGGCTAAACTAAAAAACATGAATTCTATGCACTAGACCATGTGCTGCTATCAATTTTGATACAATTAACAGAGTTTGTGCAGAATCTTACTTTGTGAGCACATACTAAGAATCTCCTGACCGTGTGAAATCCTTCGAATGCTACACGCCTCTCGCCGGATCTGATGGTGGTTTGCCTCCTCGCCGTTGTCCTGGGCGGGCGCGGCGGGGCAGGGCAAGGAGAGGAAGCAATGGCAGTGGCCGATTCGGCAAATCCTATTTGGCGCTGCAGGCGCCCGTTAATGTGTATTCTGCAAACGGGCGCCTGCAGCGCCCCGCACTGGGCCGGCCCATCTCACCTTGGTTCCCTTCGGTTTTGTAGACCCAAAAAAAGTAACGCCCCAATGATAGGTATCGAACCCCTGACCTCCCCTTCGAGTTCAGAGGCAGCTACCACCGCGCCACCCAGTTTGATCTAATGACGAACATCCTTTTACATCTTTTCTTATTTCGTCTGTCCTTTTACCCTTTTTCTTTTATCGTTTTTCGTTTTCATTTTTGTTTTTCTTTTCATTCTTCCTGCCTCGATGTTTTATTATAATTCTTGAACTTTTTCTTCAAATCGATGAACTATTATTCAAATTCGATGAACTTTTTTTCAAATTCACCAAACTTTTTTCAATTTCAGTGAACTTTTTCAATTTTCAATGAACTTTTTTCCCAATTTCGATGAACTTATTTCTAATTTAATGAACTTTTCTTAACATTTGATGAACTTTTTTTCCAAATTCAGTGAAATTTTTAATTATTTGGTGAACTTTTTTTCAAGTAGATGAACTTTTTTCAAATTTGTAGATTTTTGTTGAAATACATGATTTTTTTTCATTTTCTATGAACTTTTTTCCAAATTGATGAACTTATTTTCAAAATCCATGAACCTTTTCTGGTCACGATTATTTTTGTTCCCAAAAAAATTGATGCGATATAGTACATTGTTATGTGCAACAGTAGTGGCGCGGCCGGTAGCTCAAGTGGTTAGCGAGCTTCGGACGTGGGTGAACATCCTAAGTTCGAATCCTGTAGTATCCTCTTTTTTGGTGGGTTTTCACGTAGGACGCGTTTCGTGGGCCGTCCCACTTGCAGGGCGCGTGGGCGCTGGTTCTCCTAGCCGGCGCTTAAGGCCCTTTTTTCGCGTACGACGCGTTTTGTGGGCCGTCCGACTTGCAGGGCGCGTGGGCGCTGGTTCTCCTAGCCGGCGCTTAAGGCCTTGTACGATGGGAGGTGCTTATGGGGAGGTGTTTAGAGAAATAAACCAGATTTTTTTTAAGCACCGGTGTTTATTTGTACAGAATAGACGTTTAGTTTGGTGCTTATTTGTACAGGATAGACACTTAACTAAGTGTTTCTCGTGTAGAAATAGACATCGATGCTTAAAAAATTTAATTTATCTTTCTAAGATCTCTCTAAGCACCTTCTATTATACAAGGCCTAAGGCGCCGACCGGATTCTTCGCCACGCCCACGCGCGTGTTCGGGAATCGCAAGCGAGGCTGCGCTCGGGAGTGTGGGCCGGGCCGAGTAAACGGCCCGAAACCCAAAGCCCTGGACGGCGATAGTGTGTCAGGCACCTTCAAATACCCCGCCTTGGCGTTGGCGCCCGGCCTAACCGCCTCAACCAACAGCCAACAGAGCTCGCCGGAGCCCCAAGAAACCCCTCCTCTCGCCACCGCGCAGCAGCGCCCAGCGCCGGCGAGCGATGGACAGGTTCCACGACAGGCAGCACGTGCGGCTGCGGAGCCGCGTGCACGGCACGTACCTCCACGCCAACGACGACGGGCAGAGCGTCTCCCTCCGCAGGCGCCGCGCGACGATGGAGACGGCGTGGACGGTGCACATCTACCAAGGCAACGGCGGAATGTACCTGCTCCTCCACAGCGCCGCCTACGGCCGATACCTCGCCGCCACGGCCACGCGGGCGCCGCTCGCGCTCGGCCACCTCGGCTTCCGCGCCGAGCTGCGCGACTACGACCAGCCGGAGGTGGAGGCCATCATGTGGCGGGCCGTCGAGGCGGGTTCCAGCGGGGACGTCATGCTCCGCAACGCCGGCGGCCGCTACCTCCGCGCCAACGGCAGGCACCTCCCCTGGAACACCCGCGTCAGCGTGGACGACGCCGACAACACCAGCACCATGATGTGCTGGACCCTCCAGACCGTCCCCTCCAGAATGGATGTGCCTATCCCTCATTATCCTGTTCGCGTGAGTTCGCCATGACGACCCTTTCAATTTCTGGTTCTGTTCTTGCCGTTGCTCAGTTTCTTGACTTCTGCTCCTGAACACAACCATGGTTGTTTGCGGCTCCTCCTGCAGCCCCCCGGCGACTGGTTCGGACTCAGGCCGGGGGTGTGGCGGACAATCAGGTTCGTGCGGACGAACGGAGAGGGGTTCTACGCCGAGGAGGAAGGCTGGAATGCCTTCCCTTTCAGGGGGAGGTCCGTGCACCATTTGAGGGACGAGCTGTCCGCCCGCGTCAACCTGCACATCTTCGACCTCGTCGCATGCGTCCGAGCGGGCCGCTACGGGAGGCCGACGCCGCTCGTCGCCAACCTGCCCCACGGCGGCGCCGGGGAAACCCTCGAGATCGTCGTCGTCCAGTTCGGGACTCCTGGTGAGAGCCTCCCTCTCCATGCCCCAAGTTCCTAATCATCTCCTAATGGTGGCAACAGGTTAGCCGGTAGTCTTGATTAAAAGATTCTGGTGTCGAATTCCTGAATGTCCAGGATCGGCTTGTGCTTGAGAAACAGTTTACTGAAACTGCTAAAGTCTGAGAAACTGTTTACTGAAATTGTTAGTAATAGTTAACTGAATCTGCTGCGGTCTGAAATTGTTTTTGGGGGGGTGTCTGAAACTGTTAGGAGTTGGAAATTGTCTGCGACTGCTGTAGTCTTGTACGTACTATACATGTAAAGAGGCTCTATATATGGCTAGCTTGTTGTTGTGGGGAACAAATCATTTCACAAGTAACATGCTTCCACTCAACCTTGATGTGGAAAGTGTTTTTCATACTTTCAGATATGGAAAGTGTTGGTTACAGTGAAACTTGATTCAGACAATTCAGTTCCTCTATTTGGTCCTATTCGCCGCCAGTAATGCTTTTTTTTTTGTAAAGCTGGTACAATTGCGGAACTTAAAATGCCAAATCAGTTGATTCATCTCTTATTTCAGCCTTAACAAAAGAGATTTAGCCCATTTTCCCTGTGTTGAATAACACGTGAACAAATTTTGGTTCCTACACTACTTTTGAGATTTAGACTGTTGGTCTGTTTCCTAGTGATCTTCTTTGCCGAGAAATGTACTGGTGGTCTTGAATCTCTTTTGTGCAGATGTTAGATTAGATATTGCTTACTGCATGAACATGATATTTAGAGTCTTAAAATGCAAAAGAAATATTAAGAGTCTTGCTTTAGTGAGTACTAGCCTGATCATGCTTGGAAAATGGATATTATGATAGGTTTTGTTAGGACTTGGGACTTTTCTGAAACTGATGTGGTCTTGTAGGAAGGTAAAAGTAGGTGCATGGGAATAGTAGGTGCCACTGCAATGTGGATTATCAGTCTGTGTACACATGGTAAAAGATGGTCTGAACTCTGAAGCTAGTCCAAACTACTAGTTCCACATTTCTTTTCTTGATTCATTCAGATAATTCAGTTCGTCCTTTTTCATAACATTTTGCCGCTAGTAGAAACTATGAAACGCTAAAAGCCAAATCAAGTTCAGTCATCTCGTTTCATCTTCGCAGAGAAGATACTAAGTTTCTAACCTGTTAAGACAATGCAGATAGATAGTATCCTACAATAGATGGTGCATAAAAGCTTAGTTCCTTGCAAATTATATTGTTCAGGTTTTGACTTCTTGATCTTGTCATTATATTGTTGCTGATTAATGGTCTGATTCCTAACTGACTTATTATTTCTGCTTATTCAGTCTATGGTAGGCTGCGATACCCGGATGTCCACGCGGAGTAGAGAAAGGTCGGAGCAGGAGTCCTGAGAGTTCACCTCCTCAGAATTTTGGCCGCCTCGGCACAATGCCAGCAGAGCTAGATGCCTACTTTTACATATAGATAGATATAGGTCGAGAAAACTTATCAGCTCTTGTGTTTCTTCTGCTAGTTAAAACTTGCTCCGTTTTGTCGAAGAGGCAGGGAGAACCTGTCTGTTCTGGCCTCGCGGTTCTATGATTCAGAACTTCTGAAATCTTCTGGCATTCATCTCTGTGGTGCTTCCTGGATGAAGCATTTACCTGTAGGGATTCTTGCGATGGGTTGATGATCTTTCATTTCTTTTTTGGATGATGAAAAGGCAGTGGTTTCTTGCCAGTAATGAGTTGATGATCTTGCAAAATGTAGCGGGTTCTTTTTGTGAGCTGGTGATCGTGCTTCTAGTTGTGCACATTACATCGTTTTCAGGATTTGAACATAAGCTGCCTTCTTTTTCTTTCGCTGTCTTCTTTGAGCAGACACTAGTTCACTTCACCGTTTCCAGCTGCATTTCTCTTAGATGAAGCATCTGACATGAACACTGATTTGGTGGCTTCTGCTGTGGGAGTTGAGCACTTGGTGTCCCCCTTTCTAATCCTGTTTGTTGGTTATGTGCAGCAGCAGGTCCTTTTGTGGTATTCTGTTTAGCAATTTACTCTTATATAAGAAGATCCATCGTAGTTCAGAGAGGTTTATTATGAAAAATAAAAGTGCACATGGTTTTAACAAGATTCACCAAAATGAAGCTGTAACCGTTGCTCTTAAAATACCAAATGGATAGCATCTGTCAGTAGAGCTGTATTGTCAGTAACGTTTTTATCTTCGAAATATATGATGATAGGAAGATGACACACTTGGGCCCAGTCAGTACTCAATAGCTTTGCATTGCTCAGTCAGTACTCAGCACAAATGTTCTTATTGCAATTCATTTTGATCTGACGGAAATTGCAGGCAGTTTTTGGTTCTTGCTCCTTGGGGTGTAAAATTCTGAAAGCGGGGATGATTCTGTGAGATCCTGATAATAGCACTGCAATGAAATTGATTTTTTTTCTGCTCTAGTCTGGATACAGTGATCAGTGATCCTAAAATGGCTCCAATTTTCTCTTGGTCTTGTATGGCCAATTCAAGTCACCATGCCAAGCTGTTTCAGTTTTAGAAAATTCTTGCATTTTCTGAAGTTTTCTCGATTAAAAATGGCCGGACGTGATGCAATTTTCACATGGTGTCGGAATTCGTTCAAACAAGGCATATATGCCACCATGGGCATGCCCACCTGCTTGCAAAAGTTGGGGTCTATTCATGCATGTCCAAAAATAGCCATGTTCAACAGAGGGAGTTCGAGTAGGCCAAAACGGCCCGTTTGAGAATCTTTTTTTTCTTCATGGCCTTGTATGACCGTTTCAAAGCGCTATGCCAAGTTGTTTGAGTTTTCGACAATTTTTATATTTTCTAGAGTTTTCTCGGTGAAAAAATGGTCAATAAATGGTCAGACATGATGAAACTTGCATACGGTGTAGGAATTCATTCAAAGATGGCATGGATGCCTACCATGGGCATGCCCACCTGCTGATAAAAGTTAGATCATTTCATGCATGTCAAAAAATAGACCATATTCAATGAAGAGTGTTTGGGTAGGCGAGAAGGGTACGTTTGAGACCATTTTTTTTTGGCATCCGTCACATTACCCAAATTTATTCCATGAGCTTATATGGCCAATTCTAGGCACCATGCCAAGTTCTTTGAGTTTTTGAAAAAAAATCCTTTTTCCGGAGTTTTCTTGGTGAAAAAGGACCGATAAATGGTCGGACGTGTCGCAACATGCAAACGATGTCGGAAGTCATTCAAACCTAGCATGGATGCCTCTGTCCGTACCAGGCTGCTGAAAAGAGTTGGAGTCATTTATCCATAGTCCAAAAAACCACTAGGTGAGAGGAGTGTGCTAGACTAGGCCAGACGACTCCCGTGAGCATGTAATTTTTCCCAATTTGAAAGCTTATGTTATTTTAACTTCTGCCATTATCAACCAAAATGAACATTGTGTTGTGAACTAACCATCTCTTGAAATTTGCGAACAATTTTGAAATTTCAATTTATGTATGAAAATTTTACAAGTTTGAACACATTTTTCACAATTGATAAGAAATTGCCAACAATTGATGAAAATTTTGAGCAAAAATAGGAAACAACATACTTTTCTATAAAATTATCATTTTTTAAACACAAGCATTTATTCTATTTTTGAACAAAATATTTGAAAACACAAACATTTTTTGAGATTCCAGAATTTTTTTAAAATTCTAACAAATTTGAAAACAAGAACATTTTAGGGTATTCTAAATAATTTTCCAAATTTTTGAAACAAGTTTCAAAAAGAATTAACAGAAAAATATTAAAAAAAATGCTTTAGCCGTTGGCTTTACTAAGGGACGGCAACGATCCCATCGGGCGCCTATTGGGGGAAACTCTATTCTATGCTTATTATGTCAAACAGTCGTTGTTTCTCACACACCCAAATGATACGAGTGAACATGAGCCAGCCTATTTTAATCTGTTCGTTGCCACGGCAGATGCTGGTTTTTAGTACCTTTTAGATGGTTTCAGGCCGGTTTTTACCTGTTTCGGGAATGTTTAAAAAGTTTAATTAATCTTTTTGTTTTCAAAATCGCAAATTTACAAAAGTGTTCAACATATTTATTTATTCATATTTTACAAAAATGTTCGAAAATACCAAAAAATGGTCGCTTTTTAAGCAAGTTTAAAGTTTCAAAATATTTTGTGTTTTAAAATTGTCAGAATTAAAAAAAGTCTCATTATTTTAAATTGGTTCGGAGTTTATGAATGTGTTCCGCTTTTTGGAAAATTTGTTTGAATTTAAAAAATTTGTTTACAATTTGGAAAAATGTCTGCGTTCAAAAGAAGTTACGTCCTAATATACAAAAAATGGTCAAATATGTCACTGGTCATAGTTCTTAAAATGCCGCGCTGCCAATTAGTCAAGATGGCTTGCTCATTCTTATGGTTGTGCTCAATTGTGTTATTGTGGGAGGTCTTGAGTTTGGTTCCTGCTGCAATCACTTTTTCTTTTTTAGTATTTTCCACTGTTTCACTACAAGTCCACTACACAGCAGTTTCACTGCAAGTCCACCACGCACATCGTTTGCTGCTGGGCCGGCCCAGTTTACTGCTCCCTATTGTATAGTCCAGGTGACGTATTTCGTAAAAAGACCATCCTACCCATTCTTATGAAGAGGTATGGACAGATCTGGTCCGTCGATGTGTCTAAGTGGGTTGTACCGAAGAAGAAGTGAAATATTTGACTAGAGTTAAAAGCGCAAGCACGTCAAGAATCAACGTATGCGCCATCAGTTGACAAGTGTGGATGCCTGCGTACGCAAGGCTCCAGCGCGTTGGCATCATCAATCTATAGGGCGTATCTAGTGATGAGCACTTTGAGGCTCACTCAGTGTTCGCTGAGCACCTGGCAAGACTAACACCTAGCAGCGCACAACGCCGGCGCCGGTGCCGGCATGACAGAGATCAAGCCAGGGCGTCCTTAACACGGACTAGATCGGAAGACGGGCCGTATGTAGATGGAGATCGAAGAAGACCAGCAGTTAAGAAGCAAGAAGAGGGGGGGAGGGGGCACCCTACCGTTGGCTGTCCGTCGTCAAGCGATTCCAGTGGCGGCGGGGTGAACGGTGCGACGGTGATGGAGTTCTCTTGGTTGGTAGATCCAAATTCTGATCGCCTCCGGCGTTGCCCTTCCGTACAACCCATTTTGAAAACTAGAAAGATGCCTCCCATGTTGCAGCGGGAATTATTTGAGAACATACCTAGAAAAAATTCATATTGAATAGTACAAAAGCCTTTTACTGTATAGCAATATATACATGATGAGACGATTCAAGTTCCGACGCTGCTGCTTGCATTTCCTTGATTTATTTTAGTCCAGTCCTGTCGGTGACGTGTATTTAATGGGAAGAGACATTTTTATTGACGACGAATGCGTCTCTGGCGACCTCGGCAATCTCAACGTGATATGTCGGCTCAGTCTCCCGCTGGTGCTCTTAGTGATAGGATGTGGGTGTGTTTTTTTATAAAACCGAGTGTATACATACGTATGTACGAGTGCATGCGTACGCTTGTTGAGAAAACAAGTTAGCTGGCGATCGAGGAACGGCGATGCAACACGCGCGTCACCTTGGAGTGGATCCAAGAGGCCAGACAGACTAGTACGTGAACGTGATCGTGGTCCCATACGTGTGATGAGATGAGAAGTGAGACGTGGCGAGAAGATCTTCACCTTATCCGGAACCAACGTAGCAGAAATAAGCAGACACTGGAATGGATATGTCTCCAGTCGATGGAGTCAGTCACAGTCATGTGTACGTCGGATCCTACCCTAGGACGCGGAGGAGGCGAGGACAGGTGCAGCGTCCCAGCAGTCAACCGTCGTCATGAACCAAGCATAAATATGCCTCCCCATGCCATGTGTTTGTGCAAGGTTACCACGTTTCAACAAGAAATCGGCGCTTAATCTGCATCGTAGCTAGTATATATATTGGCTTGAACTCATCGTCCCAAGAAGGAACAGGAGCGAGGACCGGACTGGAGATAATGGCATCCGAGTTCTCCTTTGCCCGAGGCGTCTCCCTCCCCGCCGCCGCGCACTGGCCGCCCCTCGCCTTCACCTCCTACAGGTAAGTAAACAATCCGGCGGGCCTTTTTCCTTGCGATATTCATCTCATCGATCACGCCGACAGTGCTCTACGCGCTCTGTTTTGACCGCAGGCTGCGGCACAGTGCGGCGTGCACCAGGGCGAATCCTCGGGTCGTGGCGGCGGCGAGGGCGGTCTCAGTGGCCGCCGCCAGGAGGATGCCCGGCTCAGTCAGGTACCATGAGCAGGAGTAATCTGTACCTTCCATCCATCGAGTATCCACGGACAAACTCTTACACGCCTGTTGCTTCGTCACCAGATACGGCGGCGCCAGGGTAGCGGCGTTGCGGGCGGAGGAGGCCGAGGTGGCCGTGCCACCGTCGGTGTCGGTGCGCGTCGCCTACGAGCTGCAGCTGGCCGGTCACCGCTACCTCGATGTCAGGTACGTACACAAACCACACGACAATAACCACTTGCATGCTCTGCTGCCCCTCTACCCTGTACTACTCTGTTCTCTCAACTTGACTGACAGGAAAAATTCAGTTCACAGTAACATTGTGTACATAAAAAGATTGGTTGCATCATTCGATCAGATTTGCTGGTTGTGTAGAACGGAGGGCGAGTTCGGTGGTGGGCATCCGGCAGGAGCGGTGAACGTCCCCTACATGTATAGCACCGGCTCAGGAATGGCCAAGAACCCGCACTTTCTCGAGCAAGTGTCGGCGATCTTCGGCAGGGACGACGAGATCATCATCGTACGCATGCCCTGATGGCCTAACGTTTTCTTTTATTCCTTCTTTCAGCTGACTGTTTTTTATGTTGAGAAAACTTCATTTGTCAATATCAGGGATGCCAAAGTGGCAAGAGATCTCTCATGGCGGCAGCCGAACTCTGCTCCTCTGTAAGCATAAATACTAGCACTACCATATCTTTCTGTCCTACGTCTATCTCACCATCGGTAGCTATGCTTTCACCTGCCGGCTCTGTGACACTTGATGGTAAATATATCTTCTTTCAGGGCTTCACTGCCGTGACCGACATCGCCGGAGGGTTCTCGACTTGGAGGGAGAACGGACTGCCGGTCAATGGACGCGGGCTTCTATAAATGTGGTTGAAACATCATAATTTGTCTTAGCATGCTCCGAGACACCACATCAGTGCACTGAATAAGCAAAATGGAGTTTGATATGATCTACTCCTCCGTACCAGAATACTTGTAGCTGGGGAAGCTAATACAAGTTCCCCCAACTACAAGTATTTCGGTATAGAGGTAGTATAGGATGTATGTGCTATATTAATGTTAGAATTTCCGTTCTTCACCTGACCTCCTGTAAACTGGCCCATTACAAAATAACACATGTATGCTACGGTATCTGCAAAACGGAACACCAAAATTACATAATAACATGTTTACTGATCGTTCGGCTTATCTCCCAGCTGCCTGACGTTAGCGTGTCTCCATTTCTATCGTGGCAATGTGCTGGGACACACAAGAACAGGGCATACACCGAATCTGAAGAATGTTACTAATAAAGTAGTGTGGAGTTACAGACAAGGCGGCTAGTTCATGAACGACTCTTACCGAAAGCAAGATCACACTTTTCCATCAGAAATATGGAACGGAATGTGGGCTTAAGCAGAGAGCACTGCTCTATATTAACTTTTATTTCATTCAAGTTATTTGTCCATAGTGATGGTTTCGTAGCACAACTACAGATTTGTATTGTGATACGAAGGGTTTTCTAATCATGTGTGTTTTATGTAAAATTGCTTTGAACACTTTGGATTGCTCATCAAATACTATTAATCCAAAAGGGACTTTGAGTTTTCACGTTTCAACATACAACTACAATGGAATATAACATGCATGGTTACAAATATATACATACTCCCTCCGTCCGCTAATACTTATCATCAAAATGGATAAAAAAAGATGTATCTGTCGCCGGATCTAGGCGGCTAGATCTGGAGCTTTGAAGGTGGTCGAGATAGTGCACAAGTTGTCGGGTGGATTTCTTGGGATGGATCCGAGTGAAACCTTGGTCTTCGGTCTTTGGCCGGAACCGGTGATGACGATGCCCTTATCATCGTTTCCTTCATAAAGGCATCATCAAGGTATAAATCCCAAACCCACCCAATACCTCCGAAGGAAACCCTAGATCAATTGATCGGATGATGGCGGCATTCATGTGCGTTACCCCCTTGGGGGCGGCATTCTTGGAGATGCACTCGGGCTCGAGGGACCAGCGGATGGCTTCTTCGGTGGAGCGGTGTTTCTTTCTACATATTCATGGCAGCGGCTCTTGGCGGCATGGAGCAGCGGAGGCTTGGCGTCAGATGTGTGGTGATGGACACGCGCAGGAGGTCGACACTGTCCGGCATCGGCGGTAGCTAGACCGGGCAAGGTCGATGCAGCAGTACAGCTCTGAAGATGGATTGGTGGCAGATGGCTGCGGCGGCCTCATACCCGGCAGGCGTCCTGGTTGAGGACCACGCCGGACTGGTGGGTGCCCATACCCGGCAGGCGTCCTAGTTGGGACCTCAGGTCTTAGATGTTAGGTTTGGCTGCGAGGTCTGTTTGGTATTAGGCCCAGACTATCAGCGCCCCGTCATCAACTAGATAGGAGTAGCGACAGATGTTGCTTAGATGATGGCTTTGGACTTATTGTTGTATGACTTTGTAAGGTCTTGTTTTAATAATTAATAAAATGGCCGTATGCATCGTCCAGATGCGGAGGCCGGTGTATTCCTCCTTTTCTAAAACATCTACAACTAATATATGTCTAGATAAATTCCCTTTTATTCATTTTGATGACAAGTATTTGCGGACGGAGGAAGTATGAGATACTCTTGGGATAATATAACAAGTGTAAAGCACATGACCATTTAATGTTACTTTCCATCTTCGTTGAGCGCCAAACTGGTATGTCCACAACAAGTAGTAAGACTATGATTTGAACAATCAGATAAGCTAGATCAATCCTATGTAAGAATTATAGCAACCAGGACGTGAACAAATCCACCAGAGAGCTACCATTCCAACCTTTGTGTTGCATGCAAGCTATCGATTGAGGTAAGCATGCCCTGCTGCTCACTTTTCAAGCAACCGGGACATGGAAGCCGAGGCAGCGGCCTCCGATGGTGGTCCATATGGTGGCTTTTCGGAGGCTTCATTGGGGCAGTGGTGGCTACGCTTCTTGATCGTCTAGATGGTGCGGGTGTGGCGGTGGATGGTTCGGGCACACTTTCTATTCTTAGGAGTAGCATTGCCTAGATCCGGATTCAGAGGCCCGCTCTCGCTATGGCTGGTCTGGGTGCCTCAGCGTGTCATGGGTGAGCTACCGAGCGAAAAATCTGCGCTTTGGCGCTTGTGGCGAGGACATCTCCGGGTGTCGTTATCTTTTTGAATACGTCATCGCGGTTCTCCTCCCTGTGGCAAGCCTCCTGTAAAAACCCTTTCCTATATGGGCTCGACAAAGGCGGTGCTTGCATTCCCCTTCTGAGGGTGTTGTCGTGAAGGCTAGGAGTCCTAGGTCTGTCGTGGCGTTGTAATCTGGTCATTCTGTGTTTAGGTGTTTGACAGCATAGTTGTGTTCGGTTGTGTTGTCTAGTTATTTAGGGATTTGATGTGTCATAGGGCCGCCTTACCACATTGTATCGTTATGCCGTGTAACTGGGCGTTGTTGCTTTATATATAAAGCGGGGCGAGAGCATGTTTTGATAATTTCTTAATACGTTCATCTCTTGCATATTGTTTTTCCGTTATCCCATTTTCTTAAAAGAAGGATAACCCCCGACCTCTGCATCAGGACAATGCATGCAGCCATATGTTATGAAAAGTGCAAAATCCAGCAGCCAAACACTATTACCCCGGAAATAAAGCAGAAAACAAACGCTGAGGCCATATACCTTGCGACAGTACCTCCTCAGATAGCCATTAACCCCTATGATACAAGAGATAATATAAACGAAAAATACACAACTCCTAGACTACGCCTTCAAAAAGGATCGCCGCATGTGCGCCGATGATGGCCAGTCCACCACAAGGTTGAACTCTGGATTCTCATCCCCAAAGTCAAGCTTCAATCCACCACCTTCAGCAAGGACATGACATAGGCGCGCTCCAACATAGTCTGATCAGAGATCTTGTGTTTCCATCGGAGTGCATAAACTCGTCGCTGAAGCCGTCTGTATCATCCGCCCTTATCCGTCTACCGACACCTCGATAGCCGGATACCACTGGAGGAGACAGCAAAAGACAAAGACGTCCCATACTGCTTGCCTCCCGCTACTGTCGCGACACCTTCGATCCGACATCGATAGGCTAAACATGGCACCTCCGCGGCTCTTCCAGAGCCATCATGCATTACCTGCCGGTAGCAGGCATGACTTGACGTCTCCATATAAGATGTTGTGCCTATCCGTTGGTAGCACATCCACCGGTGGCTTCACCTGCCGGCGACATGCACCGCCCAACAACTTCGAAAGAGGCACATGTGTCACCTGTCGAGCCACATCAAACCCGATTTGTTGATGGAAGGGACGTCCCATACCGCTATCAGCCTCAAAAGGCCGTCACCACCTCGAGATCTAGACTCTGAATGGCCCACACGATCCCGGAGTCTACCATCGTTGATGAAGAGGGGCCGCCGCCCCGATTTCGGGCACTACAGGGAGCACCCACCATCATGCCAGCCGTTGTCGTCGCCCATACAACGACAACAACCACCATGATCCCCCATCTAGCACCGCCGATGGTAGAGGAAGCTCCGGCCGCCACGCACATCCTACGACGTCCCTAGGAGCAGGATCCCAAGATCCGCCGCCACCGGTGCCGCCACAAGGACCCACCACCTGGCCCATCATCCCCGGTGCAGGGGACACCGCCACTGCCATGACTGAAGTCGTTGCTCCGGGGATCAAGCACCACCACTTGCGTATGTCCCCTTCAGATCCGCCCCCTCTACGAAGCCGCTAGAGCAGCGCCGAACCGCCGGGACGACGAAGATCAAGGGCGACCTCTCGTGCTGCCAATCCCTCCATACTGCAGGGCTACAGCCCAGATCCCCGCCGTCCCCATCACTGGCAGCTCCCGGGCTTAGCGGCGCACGTCTCTGATGTCTACTACGCAACCTTCTTCTTGTAGACTCATGTTGGGCCTTCAAGCGCAGAGTTCTGTAGGACAATAGCAAATTTCCCTCAAGTGGATGACCTAAGGTTTATCAATACGTGGGAGGCGTAGGATGAAGATGGTCTCTCTCAAACAACCCTACTACCAAATAACAAAGAGTCTCTTGTGTCCCCAACACACCCAATACAATGGTAAATTGTATAGGTGCACTAGTTTGGCAAGATGGTGATACAAGTGTAATATGGATGTAGATATAGGTTTTTGTATGAAAATATAAAAACAACAAGGTAGCAAGTGATAAAAGTGAGCAAAAATGGTATCACGATGCTTGGAAACAAGGCCTAGGGTTCATACTTTCACTAGTGCAAGTTCTCTCAACAATGATAACATAATTAGATCATATAACAATCCCTCAACGTGCAACAAAGAGTCACTCCAAAGTCATTAATAGCGGAGAACAAACTAAAAAATTATTGTAGGGTACGAAACCACCTCAAAGTTATTTTTTTTTTGATCAATCCATTGGGCTATTTCGATCAATTGATAGTTCTTAAAACGCTGCGCTGCCAATTAGTCAAGATGATTGCTCGTTCGAGTTGTTGTGCTCGATTGTGTTATTGTGGGAGGTCTTGAGTTCGGTTCTTGCTGCAAGCACTTTTTTTTAGTATTTTCCACTGTTTCACTACAAGTCCACTACACAACAGTTTCACTGCAAGTCCACCGTGCACATCATTTTCTGCTGGGCGGCCCAGTTTACTGCTCCCTATTGTACAGTCCAGGCGCCGTATTTCATAAAAACACCATCCTACCCTTTCTTATGAAGGGGTATGGACAGATTTGGTCCGTCGATGTGTCTATGGGGGTTGTACCAAAGAAGAAGTGATATTATCCTTGCAACTAGCTAGCTTGCATATGGTTGGTTGGAGTCTGAGCAAACTCATCGATTGCTAGTTCCTCTGTGTGATGCATAGTTTTAGTAGTCGGGCTTCAGTTTAGTTGGGCTGTAAAAGAACACAATGGAGACTTGGAATGCAGCTACCACCAAAACATGTTTTCAGAACCCTGCAAAAAAAGAAACATGTTTTCAGAACTAAACCTTTTGATATTTTTCTTCGAGAAAATCATATGGTGGAATGCAGGGGCAGTGGTCGAATTTCTACTGCTCCGGATACAAACTTCCTGCAATCACCATCGTGCGACCCCTGCAAAAACCGTGAAGGGGCCATTATCATGCCTAGGACCTCCACCTGACTTTCTTGGCATAGTAGAGCAAGATCAGATCGGAGTCCCAACAGTTCATCTCTTCAGAAGTTTTGCCCCCTCGGACACGATGATAGCAGAACTAGATGCCTACTTTTGGCCTTGCTTCGATCTCAGAATTGGATGCCTTCTTTTTGGCCTTCAGATAGATAGGTTTAGGTTTAGAAAAATCAACAACTGTGCTTTCAAGAAAAATCAGCAACTATACTTGCTTCGATCTCTTTTGGACTTGCGGTCTATGATTCAGAACTGCTTGAATCCTTGTGTCCAATGGTTGAACAGTTTTGTAGTGGTGCTGGTGGTAGTAATTGTTGCAATGTTGCTCTTCTAACATTCATCTCTGCTATGTCATTGCTATTGTTTTCCGGATGAAGCATTACACAGTAGATGTTCTTGCAGTGAGTTGATAATGCTGCATTGCTTTTTGCTGGATGCATTTACTTTTGCATACATTGAGAATGTAGTGGTTCTTGCAGTGACCTGATATGTCTCCAATGTATCTATAATTTTTGATTGTTCCATGCTATTATATTACCTATTTTGGATGTTATGGGCTTTACTTTACACTTTTATATCATTTTTGGGACTAACCTACTAACCGGAGGCCCAGCCCGAATTGCTGTTTTTTTGCCTATTTCGGTGTTTCGAAGAAAAGGAATATCAAACGGAGTCCAAACGGAATGAAACCTTCGGGAGCGATCTTTTTGGAACAAACGCAATCCAGGAGACTTGGAGTGGACGTCAAGAAGCAGCCGAGGTGGCCATGAGGTAGGAGGGCGCGCCCTAGGGCGGTGGGCGTGCCCCCCCACCCTCGTGGGCCCCTCGTGGCTCCCCTGACCTACCTCCTTCACCTATATATACTCCTGTACCCTGAAAACATCCAGGAGCACCATGAAAAACTATTTCCACCGCCGCAACCTTATATATCCGTGAGATCCCATCTTGGAGCCTTCGCCGGCGCTTCGTCGGAGGGGGAATCGACCATGGAGGGCCTCTACATCATCTCCAAGGCCTCTCCGATGAGTTGTGAGTAGTTTACCACAGACCTTCGGGTCCATAGTTATTAGCTAGATGGCTTCTTCTCTCTTTTTGAATCTCAATACAAATTTCTGCTCGATCTTCTTGGAGATCTATTCTATGTAACTCTTTTTGCGGTGTGTTTGTCGAGATCCTATGAATTGTGGGTTTATGATCAAGTTTATCTATGAGAAATATTTGAATCTCCTCTGAAATGTTTTTATGTATGATTGGTTATCTTTGCAAGTCTCTTCGAATTATCAGTTTGGCTTGGCCTACTAGATTGATCTTTCTTGCAATGGGAGAAGTGCTTAGCTTTGGGTTCAATCTTGCGGTGTCCTTTCCCAGTGACAGCAGGGGCAGCAAGGCACGTATTGTATTGTTGCCATCGAGGATAAAAAGATGGGGTTTCACAACAAAAAAAATACACTTCCGTGATGATACGTGTTTGTCACAGTAGGTCGCGTTTTTTGTCATGCATGTACATCCATGACGATTTTATGACAGAATCAAGATAGTCATACCTGTGCTGTCGTAGAAGTGTTCCATGACATTATCAAAATTATCATCACGGAAGTGTCCATTTCCATGACGATAAATAGCGCATCACAGAAGTGCTTTCGTCAAGGATGACCGACACGTGGCATCCACCGTAACGGAACGTCGTTAAGCTATCGGGTCGGGTTTTGGATCCGATGACCCGTTAACAGCCCCGACCAATGGGAAATTTCCATGTGTAAAATTCTTATTGGTCGGACGAAACACGTGTCAGCTCGTCAGTGGGTCAGATAGGCGCCTATGATATGTCGACACGTGCCACGGCCCACCACTGGCCCATTTAGCTTACAAAGCCGGCCCGTTTGACTTGGTCAAAAGTTAACGGGCTGGCCCATGAAAAGCCTGTTAACGGTCTCTTCGCAAATAGCCCATTTTACGGCCCGTTAACTCATGGCCCGTTAGGCCCTGAAGGAAATCGGCCCAACAACGTCATGTGGGCCGTCGAATATAACACCAGCCCATTTCACTTTCGGTCCATGTATGGCCGACGATGTCTTTCGGCCCATATGAGGCCTTCGTATCTTTCGGCCCTTTACAGGCCCACGGTGACTCTAGCCCATAATGAACAGTAATTTTCTTTGTGCCCGTTAACGGCCCGTGATTTACATGGACCGTTTCCAGCCCATGTTAGCTTTCGGCCTATTGACGGCCCATACGTTCTTGGGCTCCTTTTCGGCCCTCGGTTACCTCTGGCCCGTTACTGGCCTATTCCCCTAACGGGCCAAATTCGGCCCATGGCAAGAGTCGGCCCGTTACTGGCCTGTTACCCTAATGGGCCGAATTCGGCCCATAGCAAGAGTCGGCCCGTTTCTGGCATGTTCCCCTAATGGGCCAAATTCGGCCCATGGCAAGAGTCGGCCCGTTACTGGCCTGTTACCCTAATGGGCCAAATTTGGCCCATGGCAAGATTCGGCCCGTTTCTGGCCTGTTAACCCGTTGCGCCGTTTCCAGCCCGTCCTATATTCTGGCCCATTAACGACCCATTATGCCTGTGACAGAATTAAGCCTTTGTTGTCCTATGGCCTGTTAACGACCCGTTACCATGCTGGGCCGATACCAATTACGCCCGTTTACGGCCCATGTAGACCCATTTATCCGACGGCCCGAGGCCGACCGATTCTACAGCCCTGTTGGAGGCCCATTTATCGACGGCCCGTAGGTGACCCATGGATCCTATGGCCCGTAGGAGACCCATGGATCCTACGGCCCGTAGGAGACCCATGGATCCTACGACCCTTATATGGCCCATGGTAGTTGCGGCCACTAGCAAACCAGGGAAAAAGAAGACAAGGAAATAAATAAGGCCGAAACTAACGCTAGGCTATTAAGGCGATTGCACAGATTACATCCACTCGGCATCAAAGATCGCCAGCAGTGCAAATATAGGGAACACCCTACACTATAAAAAAATGGTTTGTTGTTTTCTTCAGCCGGTGGCTGCACATTAAGAATAAATTTTGTATCGCACCAAAACAAATTACAACTATATAACAAAAGGAAGGTTGGCATAAAACTTAACAGTCTAGCAGATAAATGCACCACCAGAAGTTCAGAAGCTCAATTCATTTGACCTGACTATTACGTTTTCATGCTGTATTGTCCGATGGAGCACCATAACCCTCGTGTTCATTTCCCCTAGGCTTCTGAACAACATAGCAAATGTCTGATAGTCTGGTTTCAAAACCATGCATATCTTGAAGACATCGAACAATGTCTCTCCTTGTTTCGCAAAGGGTCTCTGTTAGGGAATGGACTTGTGTCTGGAGCGCAGATACAACATTGCTTTGAGCTTGCATATCTTGATCATGAGGCAGTTTGGATGATATTGCCTTAACAACCAACCCAGTATTACGCATGAACGTGCTTTTGGCACTGTTAGTGGACAGGTACTGACCCACTGCATCAAGAGCTGACATTGCGGTTATAGTTGCCTTGCCACCTTCAGAAGGTGGCGGTTCCACCATTTTTTCCATAGCTCGCTGAAAAGTTGAGGTTTTACATTAGTAGTACCAGAACAGAAGATATTACGGAGGCAGCAAAACCAAACAAAATAGCGTTGGTCTATATACAGAACTTATTCTGGTGAACCCATGTAAAATATTAGTTGTATTTTATTGTAAAGTACATAATAAAACCAGGTTCCAAACATATGACCATGTACCATCGCTAATGTATTGTGTATTTCTTCACATTGTATTGAGGGCTAAGGATAAAGAGACAAAGTTTATAATACGGTAAGCATAGTATGACATCATTCATATCACAAAACAACTGAGAATAGACAAGCAGGCAATTGTAACATTGTGTGGGCAAGTCCAGCACGGAACTAGATTACGGGTCAAGATCAAAGGAACATCACTCCTCTCTTTTAAACCTTGTAAGGTGCAATGATACGCTAAGACAATTGTGTATAAAATTGAAAAGAGTAATAGACATTGGCTGCAAACCATGCAGTTCAAGGCACAAGTCAGAGTAAGTAGTAGTTAAAAGGCATGAGGATTAAGGACTTACAACAGCGGCTTTGACTGGTGTAGTCATGCCCTTCTTCTTGCTGGTGTGACAGTCCTTGAAGATTTCCACAACATTTGGTTCAGGTACTTTTTGGTCCTTGCGGGCTTTCCTCTGCATTTCGAACAAGTCAATATAGATCTGATAATATGATACAACGAAAAGAGTGAAACAACAACTAATTACAAGAGCCTTGCAGTGTGCAATATAGCTACGAGATCCTGTCGTCTGTTGGAATTTCACTTTCGTACGGTTGGCCTTGTTCTTTGAACAGTTCACCTACAAGAAGATAGATTTGTGGGGCACATGCGTAAATAGGACTTCAACATGTGATCTGATCACATATATATAATGTACCTGATACTTCGGATCAGACCAATGTTTAACAAGGCCCCTCCAGTCTTCATCCGATATATTTTCCACTGGATATGTTTGGGAAAGTTCACTGTTAGCCTTGCCTTCAAAGTGAGTTTTCCTCAAGTTATACCGATACTGTCGCAGAGCAGACTTGAAAACATGGGTGCAAGCTTGCCTGGTTGCATCATCTTGGTTATCCAACTTGAACCTCATCTGTCGAAAATTATGGGAGTCTCATTATTGATACGTCTCCAACGTATCTACTTTTCTAAACACTTTTGCCCTTGTTTTGGATTCTAACTTGCATGATTTGAATGAAACTAACCCGGACTGATGCTGTTTTTAGCAGAACTGCCATGATGTTGTTTTATGTGTAGAAAAGAAAAGTTCTCAAAATGTCCTGGAAATCCACGGAGGCACTTTTTGGAATTTATATGAATTTTTGGCGAAAGAATTAATGCCAGAGGCCCCACAGCCTGTCCACGAGACAGGGGGCGCGCCCCCCTAGGGCGCGACCTCCTATCTCGTGGGCCCCCTGGACCTCCTCCGACCTCAACTCCAACTCCATATATTCCGTCTCGGGGAGAAAAAAATCAAGGAGAAAGTTTCATCGCGTTTTACGACATGGAGCCGCCGCCAAGCCCTAATCTCTCTCGGGAGGGCTGATCTGGAGTCCGCTTGAGGCTCCGGAGAGGGGGATTTGTCGCCGTCGTCATCATCAACCATCCTCCATCACCAATTTCATGATGCTCACCGCCGTGCATGAGTAATTCCATCGTAGGCTTGCTGGACGGTGATGGGTTGGATGAGATTTACCATGTAATCAAGTTAGTTTTGTTAGGGTTTGATCCCTAGTATCCACTATGTTCTGAGATTGATGTTGCTTTGACTTTGCTATGCTTAATGCTTGTCACTAGGGCCCGAGTGCCATGATTTCAGATCTGAACCTATTATGTTTTCATGAATATATGTGTGTTCTTGATCCTATCTTGCAAGTCTATAGTCACCTATTATGTGTTATGATCCGACAACCCCGAAGTGACAATAATCGGGATGCTTCTCGGTGATGACCGTAGTTTGAGGAGTTCATGTATTCACTATGTGTTAATGCTTTGGTCTGGTTCTCTATTAAAAGGAGGCCATAATATCCCTTAGTTTCCGTAAGGACCCCGCTGCAACGGGAGGGTAGGACAAAAGATGTCATACAAGTTCTTTTGCATAAGCACGTATGACTATTTACGGAATACATGCCTACATTACATTGATGAATTGGAGCTAGTTCTGTGTCACCCTATGTTATAACTATTGCATGAGGAATCGCATCCGGCATAATTATCCATCACTAATCCATTGCTTACGAGCTTTTCATATATTGTTCTTCGCTTATTTACTTTTTCGTTGCTACTGTTACAACTACTACAAAACCCCAAAAACATTTATCTTTACCGTTGCTACCGTTACCATTATTATCATACCACTTTTGCTACTAAACACTTTGCTACAGATACTAAGTTATCCAGGTGTGGTTGAATTGACAACTCAACTGCTAATACTCAAGAATATTCTTTGGCTCCCCTTTTGTCGAACCAATAAATTTGGGTTGAATACTTTACCCTCGAAAGCTGTTGCGATCCCCTACACTTGTGGGTTATCAAGACTAATTTCTGGCACCGTTGCCGGCGACCATAGCTCTATTCTCTGAGTCACTTGGGATTTATATCTGTTGTTCACTATGAAGAACTTGAAAGACGCTAATACCAAGATCTATCCCTCAACTACGAGGGGAGGTAAGGAACTGCCATCTAGCTCTGAACTAGATTCTCCTTCTGTTATGAGTAAGTTTGCGACACCTGAACCTGCTACTGCTATGAATTCTGATATGTCGCATGTTATTGATGATGCCAGTTCTGCTATGCATGATGAAACTACTTCTGTGCATGATACTACTTTGCCATTAGGTGAATTTCTTGATGAACAACTTGCTAGAGTTAGGGGGAATGATATTACTGAAGATCCTATTACTTATGATAGTGATGATGAACGTTCCCCCAATGATTATGTATTACCTGTTGTTCCTAAGTGTTAAGTTATGAATGAAAAGGCTGCTATGGAAATTCTTGCTTGCAATGATAGAAATGATCTTAAGAAATGATTAGCTAAATGGAAGCAGCAGTCTCTTAATGCTAGAATGAAACCCGATCCTGCTTTTGCTACCTCACCTATCTGTGTTACTGATAAGGATTATGAATTCTCTGTTGATCCTGAGATTATTACTTTAGTTGAATCTGATCCTTTTTATGGCCTTGAATCTAAAACTGTTGTGGCACATCTTACCAAGTTGAATGATATAGCCACCCTGTTTACTCATGATGAGAAGTCTCGCTATTTATATATCCTTAAGATATTTCTGTTATCATTAAAGGGTGATGCTAAGACTTGGTATAATTCTCTTGCTCCTGGTTGTGTGCGTAGTCCCCAGGATATGATTTATTACTTCTCTGCTAAATATTTCCCTGCTCATAAGAAACAAGTTGCCTTGCGGGAAATATATAATTTTGTGCAAATCAAAGAAGAGAGTCTCCCACAAGCTTGGGGGAGGCTTCTCCGGTTACTTAATGCTTTGCCTGATCATCCTCTTAAGAAAAATGAAATACTTGATATCTTTTATAATGGACTAACCGATGCTTCCAAGGACTACTTGGATAGTTGTGCTGGTTGTGTTTCAGGGAAAGAACAGTCAACGAAGCTGAAATATTATTGAATAATATGTTGACTAATGAAAATAATTGGACTCTTCCTGAGCCAGTTCGTGAAGTATTTCCCGAACCAATTGAGCCAACTCCTGAGCCTATTCCTAAACCCACTCCGAAGAAGAGAGGTGTTTTATTTCTCAGTCGTGAAGATATGCAAGAGGCATTGAAATCAATGAAAGAAAAAGGTATTAAAGCTGAAGATGTTAAGAATTTACCTCCTATTGAAGAAATACATGGTCTTAATTTACCGCTTGAAGAACCACATTGTCTTGATAACCTGACACGGGTAGTGAAGGTAAATTCTCTCTATAGATATGATAAAGTTGAAATACCCTCTACTAAATTGCATAGCCCTTGCTTAGATGAATTTGATGACTTTATGGCTAGACAAGAAAGTTTTAATGCCTATATTGGTAGAGAGTTAAAGAATAATGCTTTCGAGATAGGACGCGTAGGCGATAATCTGGCTAGAGTTGAAGATGAACTTCACCGTGTTAGCAAATATGCTTCTATGTTTGCTACTCAAGCTGAGCAAGTACTTAAAGCTCAAAATGATTTGCTTGAGGAATTAAATAATAAAAATGACTTTGCTGTTAGAGTGGCTACTAGAACTGGTAGAATGACTCAGGAACCTTTGTATCCTGAAGGCCACCCTAAGAGAATCGAGCAAGATTCTCGGAGAAATAATTTAGAGGCACCTAGTTCTTCTAAAAAGAAGCATAAGAAAAACGATAGGAACTTGCATGCTTCTAGTGAACCTATTGTAGACACACATGAGAATCCAAATGATATTTCTATTTCTGATGCTGAAACACAATCAGGTGATGAACATGAACCTAGTGATAACGTTAATGATAATGTTCATGTTGATGCTCAACCTAGCAAAAACAACGATGTAGAGATTGAATCTGCTGTTGATCTTGATAACCCACCATCAAAGAATCAACGTTATGATAAGAGAGATTTTGTTGCTAGGAAGCACAGTAAAGAAAGAGAACCATGGGTTCAGAAACCCATGCCCTTTCCTCCTAAACCATCCAAGTCAAAGTATGATGAGGATTTTGAGCGCTTTGCTGAAATGATTAGACCTATTTTCTTACGTATGCGCTTAACTGATATGCTTAAAGTAAATCCTTATGCTAAGTATATGAAGGATATCATCACAAATAAAAGAAAGATACTGGAAGCTGAAATTTCCACCATGCTTGCTAATTACACTTTTAAGGGTGGAATACCAAAGAAACTTGGAGATCCGGGTGTCCCAACTATACCATGCTCCATTAAAAGAAATTATGTTAGAACTGCTTTATGTGATCTTGGAGCCGGTGTTAGTGTTATGCCTCTCTCTTTATATCGTAGACTTGAATTGAATAAGTTGACACCTACTGAAATATCTTTGCAAATGGCTGATAAATCAACTGCTATACCTGTCGGTATTTGTGAGGATGTGCCTGTTGTGGTTGCAAATGTCACTATCTTAACGGACTTTGTTATTCTTGATATTCCCGAGGACGACAGTATGTCTATTATCCTTGGTAGACCTTTTCTTAATACTGCAGGGGCTGTTATTGATTGCAACAAAGGCAATGTCACTTTTCATGTTAATGGTAATGAGCATACGATACACTTTCCGAGGAAACAATCTCAAGTTCATAGCATCAATTCTATTGAAAAAGTTCCAACTATCATTTTTGGAGGTTTTGAATTTCCTCTCCGTACTGTCAAGAAAAAGTATGATATTCTTATTGTTGGGGATTTTCATATCCCCGTTGAGGTAACTTAGTGTTATTCGAAATTTCTCTGGTTCCGTGTTATTCGGAATGAGTTTGTTAACAAGACTTGATCAACCTTGTTAGCGGGTTCATTTTGATGATCACGAGATGGATGAAACTAGAAGGCACAACCTTCTGTACCCTCTTTTTACTTTCTGTTATTTAGAATAAATAAAAATATATAGTATTATCCGTCTGTTTTCTTATTTATCCGTGCATTGAAAAAATAGTCCGAAAATAAAAGTGCTCCAAATGCCCTGCTAATTTAGTATGATTTTTTTCTGGAATATATTAGGATTTTAGGCACTGAAAACACTACAGGAGGGGCAAGCACCAGTCCACGAGAGAGGAGGCCCCCCCTGTAGGGCGTGCCCCTGTCTCGTGGGCCCCTGGTGGCTCCCCCCACTTATGCCAGCACCCACACGCTCCATCTTCTACCCAAAAAAATCCCCATCCAGCTCAAGCACGAGTTCTAGCTCGTTTTGCTGTGATTTTCGATCTCTTAGCTCGAAGCTCCATTCACGAAACTTCTTTGAGAGATTGTTGCTTGGTATGTGACTCCTGCATTGGTCCAATTAGTTTTTGTTCTAGTGCTTTATTCATTGCAATTGTTTTGCTGCATAGGTGACCATGTTCTTGAGCTTTCATGTTAAAATTTTGAGGTCCCAAGCAATTCCAATGCATGATATAGGCTCTAGGCACTTGTAGGAGTAGTTGCTATCAATTTTGTTTAGTTTTATCCACTTTTATTTTGAAGTTACTAAAATTTCAGAAATTTTCAGAAAAAGAAATATGCTTAGAAGAATGTACCAAGGAGGTTCCTCGGCAAAGAAAGGGCCAAGAATTGCTATACGTGAACAAGATGTTAATTTGCCAAGGGATGCAAATTACGGGCTTGTGAGTGGCCATCCATGATTTTATGGTCGAAGTATGCTTCAAGGAGGAATTTGACGTGTATGTGCATAATGCCGAGCTGGAGGACTTCTTACAAGATAAGTGTCGTCAATATTATCAATTGACCGATTCCTTTGTGCGGAGGGTCGAATATATTTCTGCGCGTAATTCTCCTAGTGTCATGTTTGATATCTATGATACATCTTATACCATGTATTTAGAGGATTTCACAACTGCTTGCAAACTCCCGCAGTGGGGTAATATTAATGATCCTCCCAAATCTGAATTTAGAGATTTTCTTGCTAGTATTACTGTGGGAGAATCTAGGGACGTAGCACAAGCTACCATAGGGAGCATTCATTTTCCCGCTATACATTACTTTGCTCTCTTTATTGGTAGATGCATTAACGGTAAGGACGAGGTATGTCACATGTGTGCCCCTGATCTTAGTGTCCTCAAGAGTGCTGTGTCAGGTTATAAAGGTTATAACTTGGGGGGAATAGTTGCACGTAGGTTGCAGAATAATAGTAGAAGGGGAGATTTCTTTGGAGGAATTTATGCAACCCGTGTGGCTAATTTTCTTAATATAGCTCCACGAGAGGGGGATATGATTGTACCTCCTGTTTATTTAGATAAAGAAGCTATGTTTGGTCATCATTTTCTTGAGAGGAATGAACAATTCCTCCATTATCGACTAATCTATGACAGGCGCAATGTCGTCCCTGTTACTCTTCCTGCCCACTACCTTTTTGATTATCAGGCAAAAGGAAGATATGTTGTCACCAGGGAAGAAGCAACTGAATATGAGTGGGGAATGGAGGCAGCTCGCCAACACGCTGCTGCTCAGGAGGCGGTCGCCTCTGCATCTCAGTACTACCCCAGTTTCACTTATGGATATCAGCAAGGCGGTCCTTGGTACTACACCAACTTAGGCCAAAATCCTAAGCTTGGGGGAGTACGTATTTCTCACCGACTTTACATTCATGTTCACACACTAGTCGTCGGTGCTCATACTCTTTCATTGTATTATCCATGTTAGTTTAAATTCCTTTTTCTAGTTTTCTTCTTGTGTGTTTGATAAACCTTAAGAAAAACCAAAAAATTAGGTAGTTTAATTTCCTTGCTTATAGTAGAATTAAAATGAAAACCCAAAAAGATTTCTAGTTCTTCTTTTACTTGTTGGGAGCTTTCCCGTGTAAATAGTTTTCTTTTCTTTTCTTTCCTTTGGAGGTCGAGAAGACCATATTGAAAATGATTAGTGGCTCTTATATGCATGATTGTTTATTTAACTTAGAGCCCATATTACTTGTCTTCTCTCTTGAGTTGAATGCTTGCAGATTCCAGCTTAGTCCAATGCACGTGCACTCTTATTATTATACACATCGTTCGGTCATGCGAGTGGAAGGCAATAATGATGATATATGATGGACTTATTGGGATGAGAAAAGCTGGTATGAACTCGACCTCTCTTGTTTTTGTAAATATGATGAGTTCATCGTTCCCGAGTCAGCTATTATGAAGTAAACATATTTGCAATGACATTTAGAGATTATAGTTGCTTGTGCCATGCTTGATTAGCTATGAGTTATAATGGTTTACCTTGCGTGCCAACATGCTATTAGAATGATTATGATGTGATATGATGGGATGGTATCCTCCTTTGAATGAATTGAGTGACTCGACTTGGCACATGTTCACGCATGTAGTTGAATCAAATCAACATAGCCTTCACGATATTTATGTTCATGGTGGATTATATCCTACTCATGCTTGTACTCGGTGTGAATTAATTTTAATGCATGTTTATGACTGTTGTCGCTCTCTCAGTTGGTCGCTTCCCAGTCTTTTGCTAGCCTTCACCTGTACTAAGCGGGAATACTGCTTGTGCATCCAAACTCCTTAAACCCCAAAGTTGTTCCATATGAGTCCACTATACCTTCCTATATGCGGTATCTACCTGCCGTTCCAAGTAAATTTGTATGTGCCAAACTCCAAACCTTCAAATGAAATTCTGTTTTGTATGCTCGAGCAGCTCATGTTACAACTAGGGCTGACTATATCTTCCATGCTAGGTGGGTTATTCTCAAGAGGAGTGGACTCCGCTCCTCATTCACGAGAAAGGGCCGGTAACCGGGATGCCCAGTCCCATGATCCAAAAAGATCAAAGCAAATCAAAATAATTAAACAAAACTCCCCCAGGGCTGTTGTATGTTGGAGGCACTCGTTGTTTCGAGCAAGCCATGGATTGATGCTTGTTGGTGGTTGGGGGAGTATAAACCTTTACCATTCTGTTTGGGAACTGCCTATAATGCATGTAGTATGGAAGATACAGCCATCTCATAGTTGTTGCGTTGACAGTGAAAGTATGCCGCTCAAAATGTTATTCAATCTCTATTTTAAAATCGAGCTCTGGCACCTCTACAAATCCCTGCTTCCCTCTGCGAAGGGCCTATCTATTTACTTTTATGTTGAGTCATCACCCTTCTTATTAAAAGCACCCGCTGGAGAGCACACTGTCATTTGCATTCATTATTATTGGTTTATATTGGGTATGACTTGACTGGATCTCTTTTACCATGAATTACAATGTTTAGTCAGTCCTTGATCTTTAAAGGTGCTCTGCATTTATGTTTTGCGGTCTCAGAAAGGGCTAGCGAGATACCATTTTGTTATATCATGTTATGATTATTTTGAGAAAGTGTTGTCATCCGAGTTTTATTATTATGGCTCGCTAGCTGATTATGCTATTGATATGAGTAATTGTGAGACCTATGTGTTATTGTGAGTATGGTTAGTTCATAATATTTGCTGAAACTTGAATGCTGGCTTTTCATGTTACAACAACAAGAGCAAACAGAGTTTGTAAAAGTTTTTCTTTATCACTTTCAGTTTATCAACTGAATTGCTTGAGGACAAGCAAAGGTTTAAGCTTGGGGGAGTTGATACGTCTCCAACGTATCTACTTTTCCAAACACTTTTGCCCTTGTTTTGGACTCTAACTTGCATGATTTGAATGAAACTAACCCGGACTGACGCTGTTTTCAGCAGAACTGCCATGATGTTGTTTTATGTGTAGAAAAGAAAAGTTCTCGGAATGTCCTGGAAATCCACGGAGGCACTTTTTGGAATTAATAAGAATTTTTGGCGAAAGAATTAATGCCAGGGGGCCCACAGCCTGTCCACGAGACAGGGGGCGCCCCCCCTAGGGCGCGGCCTCCTATCTCGTGGGCCCCCTGGACCTCCTCCGACCTCAACTCCAACTCCATATATTCCGTCTCGGGGAGAAAAAATCAGGAGAAAGTTTCATCGCGTTTTACGACACGGAGCCGCCGCCAAGCCCTAATCTCTCTCGGGAGGGCTGATCTGGAGTCCGTTCGGGGCTCCGGAGAGGGGGATTCGTCGCCGTCGTCATCATCAACCATCCTCCATCACCAATTTCATGATGCTCACCGCCGTGCGTGAGTAATTCCATCGTAGGCTTGCTGGACGGTGATGGGTTGGATGAGATTTACCATGTAATCAAGTTAGTTTTGTTAGGGTTTGATCCCTAGTATCCACTATGTTCTGAGATTGATGTTGCTATGACTTTGCTATGCTTAATGCTTGTCACTAGGGCCCGAGTGCCATGATTTCAGATCTGAACCTATTATGTTTTCATGAATATATGTGTGTTCTTGATCCTATCTTGCAAGTCTATAGTCACCTATTATGTGTTATGATCCGACAACCCCGAAGTGACAATAATCGGGATATTTCTCGGTGATGACCGTAGTTTGAGGAGTTCATGTATTCACTATGTGTTAATGCTTTGGTCCGGTTCTCTATTAAAAGGAGGCCTTAATATCCCTTAGTTTCCGCTAGGCCCCCGCTGCAACAGGAGGGTAGGACAAAAGATGTCATGCAAGTTCTTTTCCATAAGCATGTATGACTATTTACGGAATACATGCCTACATTACATTGATGAATTGGAGCTAGTTCTGTGTCACCCTATGTTATAACTATTGCATGAGGAATCACATCCGGCATAATTATGCATCACTGATCCATTGCTTACGAGCTTTTCATATATTGTTCTTCGCTTATTTACTTTTCCGTTGCTACTGTTACAACTACTACAAAAAACCCAAAAACATTTATCTTTACTGTTGCTACCGTTACCATTATTATCATACCACTTTTGCTACTAAACACTTTGCTGCATATACTAAGTTATCCAGGTGTGGTTGAATTGACAACTCTGCTAATACTCAAGAATATTCTTTGGCTCCCCTTGTGTCGAATCAATAAATTTGGGTTGAATACTTTACCCTGGAAAGCTGTTGCGATCCCCTACACTTGTGGGTTATCAATTATCAGCAACCTAGAAAGTATGGGACAGAGCGAGACGATATTACTAGTTTCCATACATAACCATACTTACAGATAAATGGTCGAGGAATATGTTGAACTGGGTTTCGTCTTTGTCATTCCTGTATTGAATCCATGTTGGGAGGATACGTACATGACACCTAACGGCAACCGCTGCCTCTGATACTAACTTGGCTAACTCTGTAGCATCACGTGGCCTTTTTAATCCTGCCTCAAAACAGATCTCCATTTTTCCTCCTCTAGATTTAGTTAACCTATCGAGCAATATCCCTGATGTTTGTTTCCTCTTGCGCCTAGGTGCTAGTCCAACAACGAGCATAGGAAGTGTTAGTGTACATCAAACTGTGAGACTACATATAAAGAAGCATGCAACTGTAACTTGACTCCAGCAACTACCTTCTTGCTGTTGAAGCTCACAAGGTTCATCTGATATTGCCAACTCGTCTTGTGTCAAGAGTGCTTGGGAAGTAGTGTCAGGTGTCAAGGGAGCTTGGGAACGTGCTGCTAGCTCAGTTGACGCACGAGTAAGTTGTGCAGCTGGTAGTACTGTGGTAGGTGTTGCAAGAACTAGGTTGTCTCTGCTTGTTTGGTGGCAGCTATTTGTTTCTGTTTGGCTTTTTTTGCAGCTCGTCTAGCATGGGATGGTGTGTTTGTAGAATTTTCCGCTGGACTTTGACCTTCTATTACACCATCAGTACCAGCAGAATCTGCAGGATTCATCCGCTTCTCATTCCCTGCCATTCTGTGTTTCTTCCTCTTTCTCTGTGCCATGTTAAGTCAAGCCGACAAGAAAAACGAATAACAATTTAGTTTTTCAGAACAAATTGATGCATGATGCAGACGAACTGAACTTTGATGTTAGACAACCACATGATAGGAGGATGTAATATGTATGAAAAACGGGACGGAAGAGATAACCAGAACTATGATGTGTAAACTAAGAAGAAGACATTTCACCAAATTAGAAGCAATGCAATGGAAGGTAGACACCATATGAAAGATGCTACAAATATCGCTCTACCAAGTTAACAGTGTCTCATCATAAATGGCGTTTAGAAAAATGTGAAGTAGTACAAGAAATAAATCATATGCAAGATGCAAACAACATCACACTACCATGTTAGAGGTCTCTCGTCATTAGTGCCATTGCATATTCACAGCTTATGATGTGTAAACTAAGGAGAAGGCATTTCAACAAATTAGAAGCAATGAAAGCTAGACACCATATGAAAGATGCAACGAATATCACTCTACCAAGTTAAAACTGTCTCGTCATAAGTGCCATTTCAACAAATTAGTAGTACAAGCTAGAAAAGAATGTGAGATGTAACCTATATCACACTCCAAAGTCAAACGTGTCTTATGGTAAGTGATTGTTGCAGGTTACACAACAGTAGTAATTTGATGTAAGAACATGGTGTGATAGACAGATATTGTATGTTCTAGAAACAGGAACACGTGTCTTATTCAAGTATAATGTGTAAAGTAAGCAGATGGAATTCAAAAAAAATAGAAGCAATACAAGCTAGACATCACACATAACATGCAACCACATATAACAGTGCCAAGTTAGAGGGAGCACCGGTGATGCTGCACTAGGGGAGACGTGCTCATCATAAACACAACTTTGTTGAGTGTCTATGCATGTGTTATCTTGGAAATCATCTTGGGGGTGTGGAGGAGTAGAAACTGTAGAGGCCCTCCGTTCGGAAGGAGCACCTTTATCCGCTGCCTTGCTAACTTCCTTCCGCTTTATTGATTTTGAATTGTAAAGTAAAACCGACAAGAAAAAGCAATAAAATTCTCTCTTCAAAACTCATTCATGCATGATACTGACAATCACTACTTTGATGTAAGGCAAACACATGATACCAGGATGGAATATGTACGAAAAACAGGACGACATGGCATGTTCACAACTGTTTGTGTAAACTAAGCAGAAACCATTCCAGCAAATAAGAAGCAATGCAAGCTAGACACCACATGAAAGATGCAACCAATATTACTCTGCCAAGTTAAAAGCACCCCATCATAAATGGAATTTTAACAAATTAGAAGCAGTGCATGCTATAAATCATATGAAAGATGCAACTAATATCACACTGCACATACTAAAGGTGTCTCGTCATATTGATTGATGTGGAATACAAAAAACAATAGTTTTATGTAAGGACATGCTTAATAGACAGATGTACTATGTACTAAATACAGGAAGACATGTCACATTAACAGGTATAATGTATAAGCTAAGCAGACTAGCACATGCAGTTTAACCAGATTGGAAGAATTACAATCTAGACACCATATGCAACATGCAAGCACATATCACGCTGCCAAGTTAGAGCAAGCACCTGCGATGCTAGTGTAGGGGAAATGCTGTAATCAACTACAGAGCTACGTTCACTATCTTCATCTAGCATTTTTGTTTCTTGAGAATCATGTCGGGAGGCTGATGCTGCATTCTTTAAATGAGGAGTAGTCCCCTTACCTGCCTGCCTCGTCATAAGTCATTGATGAGGGATACACAAGAACATTAGTTTGATGTAAGAACATGGTTAATACACAGATGTACTAGTATGTACCAAAAACAGAAAGGCATGTCATATTCAAAGGTATAATGTGTAAGCTAAGTAGATGCAATTTAACCAAATTGGAAGCAATACAAGCTAGACATTCGGATGGAGTGGTGAGCATGATCATCTAGGACCTGAGAGCCTGGTGGGAAGCGGGCTGCTTCGCCACCATCGCAGCTTTTTAGTTGGCTTCCAGGTGATGCCTATCTTTGCTGGGCTTGTCACTGGCTCGGCCAGTGCCCTAACTAGCTATTTGTCTTCTGGTGCTCACGGGATGGTGGTTCATGTAAAAAATATCTTTCCTTATCAGACCGACTTCGGCCTTTCAAATACAAGCTAGACACCATATGGAACATGCAACCACATATGACACCGCGAAGTTAAAGCAAGCACCTGGGATGGTGGTTCATTGCGAGCGAGGTCATCAACTCCAGAGCTACGTTTACCATCTCCATCTGCTGACACTGCACCCTTTATAGCGCTGTAACGTGTCGTGCATACCCGCGAAGAAAGCTGGCGCGACTTCTCTCTTTTCTTTGCTACTTCTCTTTCGGCAGACTCTGAAATACCCTTGCATAAAAACACAATAGTGAGAGTATGGGTGAAGTGTGTGCAGAACTAGTGCACTGTAAAAGTAGCAGATAGCAGGTGGCTGAAAAATAAATGACAGGAGACATATGATAGCTCTACAACATTGCATGGCAAACAAAATTAGATTCTACTCCGTATGATTTTGTAATATATGAGCACAGGAAATGCAGGTACTCCTCCAGCACACTACCACATGTGGTCATATCTAAGATAACAGTCGACTAAAAATAAATAGGTTAGTCAATTTTTTAATGAACCGTCCGATCTATAAGGAACGGGCAGATGTAGGATCTTGAAGTATGTCTAGAGGGGGGGGTGATTAGACTACTTGACCAAATAAAAACTTATCCTTTTCCCAATTTTAGTCTTTGGCAGATTTTAGCTTAACTTAGCATAAGTCAAGCAATCTTAATACAATTCAAGCAAGCATGTAAAGACTATATGAGCAGCGGAAAGTAAAGCATGCAACTTGCAAGAATGTAAAGGGAAGGGTTTGGAGAATTCAAATGCAATTGGAGACACAGATATTTTTGTCGTGGTTCCGTTAGGTGGTGCTATCGTACATCCACGTTAATGGAGACTTCAACCCACGAAGGGTAACGGCTGCATGAGTCCACGGAGGGCTCCACCCATGAAGGGTCCATGAAGAAGCAACCTTGTCTATCCCACCATGGCCGTCACCCACGAAGGACTTGCCTCACTAGCGGTAGATCTTCACGAAGTAGGCGATCTCCTTGCCCTTACAAACTCCTTGGTTCAACTCCACAATCTTTTCGGAGGCACCCAAGTGACACCTAGCCAATCTAGGAGACAACACTCTCCAAGAAGTAACAAATGGTGTGTTAATGATGAACTCCTTGCTCTTGTGCTTCAAATGATAGTCTCCCGGACACTCAACTCTCTCTCACAGGATTTGGATTTGGTGGAAAGAAGATTCGAGTGGAAAGCAACTTGGGGAAGGCTAGATATCAAGATTCATATGGTAGGAATGGAATATCTTGGTCTCAACACATGAGTAGGTGGTTCTCTCTCAAAAATGGTAAGTTGGAAGTGTAGGTTTGTTCTGATGGATCTCTCCACGAATGAAGAGGAGGTGGAGGGGTATATATAGCCTCCACACAAAATCTAACCATTACACACAATTTACCAATCTCGGTGGGACCGAATCAACAAACTCGGTCAGACCGATTTAGTAAACCTAGTGACCGTTAGGGTTTTCGGTGGGACCGACATGCAACTCGGTAGGACCGATATGGTTAGGGTTAGGGCATAACGTAATATCGGTGAGACCGATTACACAAACTCGATGAGACCGACTTTGGTAATAAGCTAACCAGAGAGTTGGTCAGGTAAACTCGGTGGGACCGGTTTGCTCATTTCGGTGAGACCAAAATGTTACGAAAAGGAAACAGAGAGTTTACATTGCAATCTCGGTTGGACCGATCGCTCATCTCGGTGAGACCGAAATGTTACGAAGGGAAACAGAGAGATTACAATCTCATCTCGGTGGGACCGGTTCGCTCATTTCGGTGAGACCAAAATGTTACGAAAAGGAAACAGAGAGTTTACATTGCAATCTCGGTGGGACCGATTGCTCATCTCGGTGAGACCGAAATGTTACGAAGGGAAACAGAGAGATTACAATCTCATCTCGGTGAGACCGATTTGCCCAGGGTTCGTGGCACTGGCTATGACATCTGAACTCGGTGGCGCCGGATAGAAATAATCGGGGAGGCCGAGTTGGACTTTAGGTTTAGGTCATATGTGGATGTGGGAAAGTAGTTGAGAGTTTTGGAGCATATCACTAAGCACTATGAAGCAAGAAACTCATTAAGAAACACCTCATCCCTCCTTGATAGTATTGGCTTTTCCTATAGACTCAATGTGATCTTGGATCACTAAAATATAAAATGTAGAGTCTTGAGCTTGAAGCTTGAGCCAATCCTTTTATCCTTAGCATTTTGAGGGATCCACTTTTCTCATCCATGCCATGCCATTCATTGAGCTTTCCTGAAATATTTGTCTTGGAATAGTATTAGCTCAATGAGCTATATGTTGTTAGGAATTACCAAAACCACCTAGGGATAGTTGCACTTTCAATCTCCCCCTTTTTGGTAATTGATGATAACATATAGATCAAAGCTTCGACAAAAGATAATAAGATTGAAAAACATCGTCGCTTTGAGAAGTATGTGAAATGTGAGAGCTCCCCCTAAATTTGTGCATAGTTTAAGATTTGCTTTGAACTGCAAATGCACATAGAGTTAGGTTCATGAGTTACTCTCCCATGTCACATACATCTTGGTGGAGCGCTAAAAATGATAATATTCAAAATACATGCACTTATCACCAAGCAAAGCGAATGATCATATAGAGATAAAAAGGATAATGTCATCCAACAAGCATTAATGTAGCATATGATCAAACACATGATCATCATTGTATCACACAGGCAATAAAGTATCTCAAGCAAGCGAAAGCAAATAAAGTTCAACCACAAAGACAAGAGAGAACAAAAGCAAACTCTCTCTCTCGAAGCCTATGATCTATAAATTTTTCTCCCCCTTTGGCAACAAGTTACCAAAAAGTTCCTAGAAAATGCATAGTACTATGTCGTCTCTCAGGCTTGGTCTTGATGTGGTGGTGTAGATATGACTCCAAGGACGAAGGCATCAGTTGAAGAAGTTGGAGCTGGTGGAGTAGATGCTTGAGCTGGTGGCACTGAAGCTGTAGCAGGTGCAGATGATGTTGCTCTTGTGTCTGTGATAGGCACAGCAGCTGATTTTTGAGCTCTAGGCACTCTAGCAAATGCCTCAGTGGTTTTCTTGCCCTTCCTCTCCTGCATGTCATCTTGGAGTTGCTCAACAATAGACTGGATGTCAGTTACTTTCACATCTAAGTCATAGAACTTCTGCTCCATGATCCTCTCTAGGCTCTCCTGGTTTTGAGTCAGGGTGGCCAACCCTTTCTCAATCCTTAAAGTGGATGCTATCAAGTAACCTAGCTGGTCTTGCTTGCTCTTCAGGAAGTACTCAGATGCCTCATCAATTGTTGGCATCTTGGCAGCCTTCTCAGTCCTTGCCTTCTCCTTCTTTGCTTGTGCTTGCACTGAAGATGGTTCATTTTCATCCATAACCACTTGGTTGTCCTCAAAGTCTGGATAGATAGGCATGTGTTCCTTGTCCAACAAGTAAGTGCCAGTGCCCATCTTGGAGTTAATCAGCTCCTGGATCTATGGGGCATACCCACAACTTCTCTTCTGGTCTGCAGCTGTCCTCTTGATAGTTTCAACAATGAGGCTCATGACCTTGAACTTTTGAGGGACATCAAATAAGTGTAGCAGATTGATAGCATGGCCTCTGATCATGTTGTGATCTCCTGACTTGGGCAAGAGTGTGTGCCTGAGGATCCAGATGATGGTTGCCAGTCCTGACAGAAGGAAATGTACAGATCCAAACTTGTGAGTTTCAACAGCTTTATCTGGGATCTCCTTGTACATGTGTGCCATAGAGTTGTGATCCTTCTTCTTCTTGGCATAGACATCCAAGTCATCTTCTTTCTCCTTTGGTGCATTCATCAGATTTGCCCATTCTCCAATAGTAGACTGGTACCTTGTACCTTCAGACATCAAAACTATTTTGCCATCTGGATAGAAGTGTGCTGTGGAGTAGAATTGCATTATGAGCTCATCATTCCACTTTGTGAACTTCTGTCCAACAAAGTCTGCCACTCCACAATCACTAAAACTGTCAAACACTCCTGGGTAGTGTTCCTCATTCTCCTTGATGTATTTCCAATCTACCCATCTCATATCACGGACTATTGGTTTCTTGTCCAGCAGCACAGTCTCATAGAAGTCATGTTGTTCCTTTGTATGGAACCTATAGTACACAACAGTTCTCCTCCTGACTGCATAAGGATCAGTCAACCTCCATTGTCTGAGTCCTGCATCCTTTCTCAGCTTCATGTTTTCAGCAACAAGATGAGCATCGTTATGATCTGGAATTTTAGGCTTCAACTTTCTCAGAACATGCTCTTCATCATCTTCTTCTTCTGCAACAACTTCAGGCACTGGGGCCTTGTTCTTCTCAATAGCTGGGATGTTCCTGGTATTCCTCTTTGGTGCAGTCTTGGGCTTGGAAGCAACCTTAGGTGCTTCTTTGGGCTGTGATGAAGTAGCCCCTGACCTGATGACATCACCCATGAGCCTCTGAGCATTGGGAGCTGGAGCAGCAGCCTCTTCTTCTTCCTCTTCCATCATGGAAGGCTTCCCAACAACCCTGGCCATGGTCTTCTTGACCCTTTCCTTCCTCTTCTTTTCAACACTTCTGGCTCCTTGGGTTCTGATCTCTCAGTTTCCTGAGTTGATGCTCTGACTTTCAGCATAGGAGTCCTCTTGGCAGGGACTTTCCTGTTTAGACCTGGCTTGGTGGTTGCAGCAGTGCCATACTCCTTCTTGAGCACTTTCCTGGAGGTGGCTTCATCCTATCCTTCCACATAGTCTTCATCCTGAGAGTCTGAGGTTTTCTTCTTCCTATTCCTGGTGGCAGCTTTGGGTAAGTTGCTTGGGGTGCTCCTGCTGCCCTCATCATAGGAACTGGAGGGACTAGTGCCCTCACTCATAGGAATCTGCTCCTCTTTCCTATTTTGGCTGTCACTTTGATCAGACATGTTGCAAATTCTGACTGCTGAACCTGTGAATAGATGTAGATGAGATAGAGAGGATAAGCATCACAAAATACAGAGGTTTTTGCAAAAGATTGAGTTAAAAACTTGGTTTTAGTTTTCCACAGAAAGCATTTCAGATCGACCGATTTGTGAACTCGGTGATACCAAAGCAGCTTTAGGAACCTAAACTAGTGAACTCCGTCAGACCGAGTCACAGTTCGGTGGCACCAAGACTGCTAGGGATTCACAAAGTTCTGAACTCGATCACACCGATTTGCAATTCTCGGTCAGACCGAGAATCACATGTGCAATGGCCTTAGTAGAATCGGTGATACCGAGTTCTACAACTCGGTGGGTCCGAGATGATTTCGGCAGAAACCTAACCCTAAATTTTCAACCCAAACCTAATCTACGGATAGTTTTGACTAGATGAGATTGTTTCAATCGTGGCAAGATTCATGACGAACACAATGTGCTAGGAATCAGATAGGGATAGCACAGTGATCAAGTCCATACCCTAGCTCGGCGATGGACTCGCTACGGTGGCAATGGCGGTGGAGATTCCCGTTGACGGCGGCGGAGACCAGCGGCAGGAGGCGGCTGGCGATGAGGAGAACGATCCGGAGACCCTCGAGGCAGAGTGGGCTAAGCGCGGGCAACAAGAGTTTGGAGGAATTTCCAATTTTTTTGCCCTTGGGTATATATAGCCCGACCCTGTCGGTGTGACCGAGTGGAACAACTCAGTGGCACCAAGATGCATTACTGCAAACAGGTACTGCAACTTGGTGAGACCAAAATGTTCAAATCGGTTGCATCGAGATTGAAAACCTAGATCGACTTAGTGATCTCGGTATGACCGAAATGGAAGAATTGGTCAGACCAAAACGCACAAAGAAGTTTTGGAAGTTTAAGTCTATGACGAATCAGGGACTCCGAGTGCTCCTCACAGAGAGTGGTTCGAATCTGACTTGATCAAATTTTGTGATGTAGCATGAATAGAGTTTGAGACAAGAAAAGCATAGATAGCTAGAGATGGTTCTTAGGCATTCTTGTCCATCCACTTGGCCAAAAAAAAGAAGCCAAACAAGCAAAACTACACGTGGATGTCCTCGAATGAGAAAAATATGCAACCAACATGCTCACACAATAAAATGACAAATGAAATATGTGGCAAAGCATGCACAACCAATTCTAGCATCTATCAAGCAATTGGCAATGACTAGGTCATCTATATATGAGTATATTGACTTAGGAGTCAAATGAGAACATTTGATCATAGATCATACTCATCGTTTAAGCTCAAGTGGGGTTACCACTTTTACATAATGCATTGATGTGTTCACACCATTAGAGTTGCTTTGACATAATTCTTAGAGTAAAGCTCCCCCTAGATGTGAGATCCCCCTATAGAGGGATGAACTAACCTTGGGTTTTGTCGATGATGACTTCATGTAGGTGTTGAAGATGTGGATGCTCAATGTTGATGTAGACCATTTGGAGCAATCCTTTGGAGTGAGTTGCACTTTCAATACCTACACGGGTTAGTCCCACAAGGAACAAACAAGGATATCCATAGACATAGAGTGATGCACACACAAGATGATGTCTATGAAAGCATTAGGTTACCTTGTCCCTTGTCTTACCAACAAGAGGGTTTGTGACTCCTTGAACTAGTGCAAGATGTGGAAGTTGATTGCACTTGTTATTGCCAAAAGTGATATGAGTGAAATATGTTGGCGGAGTCACCCTCAAGAACTCTCTAGTTCTTCTTCTTCGGGATCCACATCATCTTGATGGGAATCCTTGGAGTTGTAGTTGTACTTGATGAAGTAGAACTTGATGTAATCTTGGGAACCCACTTGACCAAGGCCTTAGGAGCTTCTTCAAATGCATCAATCTCGTCTTGAAGCTCATCTTTGCCTTTTTGCCTGTGGTCTTGTGGTGGAAGATCATCTTTGTCACGACCGGTTTTTCAATAAAATAATTATTGAGAAAATCGATCTTTAAATCCCAGTATAGGAAAAGTCATCCTCACTGGTAGACAAATACTTGATGAACAGAGGACCAGTAGCATTAAATATATTACAGGGTTGAGCTGAGGCTGCTCAACAATTTACTACAAACTCACCAATATCTTACATAAGGGCGGTCATGACACATGGATGTGGTGGCATGCTACTAGCTCGAGGTAAAAAGTGGAGGATAACTTGACTCCTAACTGGCAGCTCATCGAGCGTCGAGGTGAGGCTCGATGAATTTATTTTTGGGGTTGCGGAAGCGGATAATACAATGACCAAACAGGATCGCACGGGAATGACTGGGACTCCTCTAGGCGTCGGACTCGCTATCAAACTCTTCATCCATGAGATTGCCTTCATCAACATCTGGCCAAATCAACAAGCTACGTGAGTACTTTGAAAGTACTCACAAGACAGTTCGGACAAAAGATATAATCAATGAATGCATGAATGCGTCACGAATAAAAATGTTGCTCATACAACAATAATAATATTTATGCACGACTTGATAAGTAAACAAATAAATGAAAACCGATCGGGTGTCTGGAGCGACGCCTCGAAAGGTAAACAAATAAAACTCATGCCGCAGTCGGGCGTCTAAGCGACACCACATAAAGGCTTTAAAGAATTGCCACAGTTGGACGTATGAGCGACATCACATAAAGGGCTTTAAAAGAAATGCCACAGTCGGACGTCTGAGCGACATCACATAAAGGGCTTTAAAAGAAATGCCACAGTCGGACGTCTGAGCGACATCACATAAAGGGATTTAAAAGAAATGCCACAGTCGGACGTCTGAGCGACATCACATAAAGGGCTTTAAAAGAAATGCCATAGTCGGACGTCTGAGCGACATCACATAAAGGGCTTTAAAAGAAATGCCACAACCAGACGTCTAAGCGACATCACATAAAGGGCTTTAAAAGAAATGCCACAGTCGGACGTCTGCGCGACACCACATAAAGGGCGTCAATAAAAGTAAATACGATTATGCCACCATCGGACGTCTGAGCGACATCACAGACAGGGCTTAAAATAAATGTAAATACAAGTATGCCACCGTCGGACGTCTGAGCAACATCACAGACAGGGCTTGTAACAAAAGTAAATAACAAGATTAGTCCAGCCACAAGAATAATCTTTTAACCGGATTTATTACACATGTATTCCACCGGAGTTTTGTCACTGAGGCTGATACCTGACAAGATAAGATGAATATAGTACTTGAACAAAGTACAAGATAATTGAAAGATTTGAGACTCTGCAGAGTTGATATTGACTGACCACAGCCAACGGATTTCCGTAGTCACGAATGGACTAGTTCCGTTTATGGTATTTCAGTAGAAACACATTTAACTAGTACACACCCATTTCACCTCACGATGCCAGGAATCACCCTGGACAACGTCCAAGAAAAACTTTGAGATGGGGAGGTCACAACCTCGAATAGCATGGGATCAAATTTCTATACGCGCGCTCTAAGGGGTGCCCCCTCTCGGTCCCAACCGGAAACACCCATGCCCCCTGACCGGATGACGGGCTTTAATCCAGGGCCATGGAACTCTCATCCCGGCCTCTCTATTTGGTGTGTACCAGGAAAACGATTTGCAACTTACTAAGCCATATTCCTTTCGGGAAAACGTGTGACAGTACAGGAAGGAATGAATGGGAATGTGATTTGTTTCATGATGACATGGAAGTCAAATAATCTGGCATAAGACTGGCATGTCACAACACTGCCATCTTACCCATCCTCATGCCATCACATGGCCATGCAAATATGTATCCAACAACATAATGCTTTCCGAAACTTACTTTCCACTTATGTGCATGAAATATAACATTCAAAGATACGTTCATAAACATGCCATGACTATACTAAAATGCAAACATACAACAACCACTCATCATATCAAGAGTTCAAACATGCTTGCCTGGTTCGGAGTAGTCGGAGTTTAACTGTGTGAAGTTTGCAGTTCCGTCACCTCCTACGGTATCTACGGTATAAGAAAAAAAATACGCACGCAACGTAAATACCGTGAGTGTACAGAAAAGTGTTCCAAATATTTTTCAAATAAATATGACAAAAAACTAGACAGAAAAATAAAGGTGGCAGAAAAGGAATCAATCAAAAATCATTTTCTGTTTAAAAGCTATAAGAGTTTTGGTCCAAGCACCCATCTGTAATAAAACAGAAAACTTCCAGGGGGTCCTGCGGAAAAAACCAGAAAACGGTTCGTTTAAAAGAAACAACTGAGAGGCTGACAGGCGGGCTCCACCTGTCAGGTTTGAATTTTCAAGCGGGGAAAACAGGGCGCGACGGTGCCCGAGAGGTGCGGTGCTCGCCGGCGGCGATCCACGGCGAAGTAGGGGGATCGGACGGTACCATCGTGATCAGTGCACCTTTCCGCGTCTGTGGGTGGTGGTGGTGGTCGCCGGCGAGCACTATATCGACGGCGGCCCTTGCTCCGGCGGACGGCGGTTCGGGCAGTCGTGGATCTCGCCGGAGGGAGCTGCGGGGATCAAATAGGAGCGGGGGTTAGTCTCCTAGTTGCTCGAGAGGGTTGCTGACGAGGTTAGGGCGCCGGAGACGGCCTCACCGGAGTGAATCGAGGTGGAGACTGAGGCGGAACGAGGTGGCCGGAGTTTGGGAAGAAGGGCCCCTCGAGGCTCTTCCAGTGGCTAGGCGGGGTCTAGTGAGGTGGTGGAGTTGTGCAGGGGCGAGAGCGAGCTCGGGGGGTGCTATTTATCGCCGGCCCGAGGCGGTTGCCGTGAACGAATAAGTCCGGCGAGTGATTACGGCGGCGCTATGGCTGGACGGTCGGCTTAGGAGCTTGAGCATCGTCTAGGTGGAGCATTGGTGCCATTTCAGCGTCCAACTCAGCAAGGGGGGAATGGTTACAGCCTGTCCTCGACGGAACGGCCGCACGGCACGTCGGCGGCAGAGAACGCGCTCTGCGCGTGCCTGGCCACGGCGATGGTGCTGCATGCGTGCGCTGGCAAGGAAATGGCCACGCGGAGCTACCAGGAGGTTTGGGTGGCGCCGAACGGCATTATGCCGCAGTTTTGCTCCCTGTCGGCCGTTACGGTGGTTCTGCCGCCGCAAAGCACGCCGGCGCAGGCGGGCCAGGGCGCCACCGACGCCAGGAACATGCCAAGCACGCGTGTGAAGCTCCGGACAAGCAGGCCAGGCTGTGAGCAACGTGCCAAGTGCACTGTGGGTATGTGACTGAAACTCTGACGGAGAACGACACTGCAATCTGAATTTAACTGAAGATGAACAGTAATAGTGCATGCTAAGTGTTCGACAGAATGATTCTGGCATGTAGCGATTTTTCCTTGAGCTGATTTTCGGTGGAGGGGTCTCTCATTGTAACTAGAGGTTGCTTGAATTTTGGTGGAATTTTTGGAGGAGTGTAGATATGAATTTCACCAAATTTGGCAAATCTGGTCCAAACTTGCAGAGGGTGAATTTTGAAATATTTGCAAAGAAGAAGAGTGGATCAAGATGGTTCTAAGTTGTGGGTACAAAGGACTATCCAGAAGGGTTGAGTTGAGGTCAAAAATCAAATGCATTAAGGTACTTGCTTTGCAAATCACCTAGGCTCAAAAGAAAAGACAGAATTATTTTGGGAAGAGAAATAATTGGAAAAAAAATCCAAAATAGGATTTTATTAGTTTGGACAGAATGTTTGGGTTGTACCAAAGTGGAAGGAGAGGTTTTGGGGAAGTTTTTACCATAGGAGGTATGGTAAACAAGAAGGATCCAAAACCCAAACAAAAGCCCAAAACCAAAAGGGTTTCTTTTTAGAAAAAAAAATCCAAGAAGAGATTTTCAGAGGGCAAACTTATAAGAGGGTTTTTAAGAAGGGTTTAAATGACCTTCTTCAAACGAAGCAAGGCTCTTTCTGAAAACAAAAACCACAAAATTTTTGGAGTGTCACAGCACCTACCCCCTTAGGAAAAATCTCGTACCCGAGATTTCAGCTGATCCTTAAACAGGTGTGGGTGCTCTGTCTGAAGAAAATCCTCGCTCTCCCAAGTTGCTTCATTCTCGGTGTGATTGCTCCACTGAACTCTGAAAATCTTGATGGTTTTCTGTCGGGTCCTCCTCTCAGACTCTTCTAATATTTTTGTTGGGTGCTCCCGGTAGGTGAGGTCTGGTTGCATGTCAATATTTTCATGTGATACTTGCTTCTCTGGGTTGCTCACGTACTTTCTCAACTGCGAGATGTTGAACACGTTGCGGATACCGGATAAATCTCCGGGTAGGTCTAGCTGGTAGGCTACCGTGCCTCTTCGGGCCACTATGTGAAATGGTCCGATGAATCTTGGTGCTAGCTTTCCCTTAATCCTGAATCGCTGCAGACCCTTCATAGGAGAAACTCTTAGGTATACCAATTCTCCGGGTTCAAAACTGATTTCCCGATGTTTTCGATCGTAATAACTCTTCTACCGACTTTGAGCTGTTTTGAGTCGATCTCTAATGGTTTTAACTTTCTCCTCGGCCTCCTTGAGCATATCTGGGCCGAAGATATGGCTGTCTCCGGTCTATGACCAATTCAGCGGGGTACGGCATCTTCTCCCATATAGAGCTTCAAAGGGTGCCATTTGCAAGCTGGCTTGATAGCTGTTGTTGTATGCGAACTCTGCATATGGCAAACTTTTTTCCCAACTGGTTCCATAGGTGAGGACACAGGCTCTCAGCATGTCTTCTAGGATTTGGTTTACACGTTCAGTCTGCCCATCAGTCTGGGGATGGTATGCGGTACTGAATGCTAGTTGGGTTCCCAGTGCCTGTTGCAGGTGATCCCAAAATCTAGAGACGAACTGTGTGCCTCTATCGAAGATGATAGTCTTTGGGACTCCATGTAGGCAGACGATACGGGCAAGATAAAGTCTGGCCAGTCTCTGAGTGGTGTAAGTTGTCTTCACCGGAATAAAATGTGCCACTTTGGTTAATCTGTCGGTTATGACCCATATGGCCTCGTTTCCGTGTCGTGATCGTGGCAGTCCAACGATAAAGTCCATTCTGATCTCGTCCCACTTCCACTCGGGTATCTTGTTTGGCTGTAACAGCTCGGCTGGTTTCTGGTGCTCGGCCTTGATACATTGACAAGAGTCACAACATGCAATGAACGTGGCCATATCTCTCTTCATACCGTGCCACCAAAAATTTTCCTGAAGGTCTTTGTACATTTTTGTCCCTCCGGGATGGATTGAGTACGGAGCTGTGTGACTTTCAGTCAATATCTGCTGTTTGAGTTCCTTGATATTTGGTACGCATAGTCTCTCTCCGTACCACAATATTCCTTGCTCATCTATGTTGAATTCTAAGGCTTTGCCCAAACTCACTTTCCTTTTTATGCCCTCAATGCTGGGGTGTCCGTGCTGGGCTTCCTTGATCTTTTCCATCAGGGTAGGCTGTATTTCTAGATTTGACACACTGCCTTCGGTAACCATTATTAGATTGAGTCTGGCAAATTCCTGTTGAAATTCTGGCCTCAACTTTGGTATACCGTCGTCATCCGTGCTGGGATTCCGACTAAGTGCATCTGCCACAACATTTGCTTTTCCGGGATGATAGTGGATTCCAACATCATAATCCTTCACCAACTCGAACCAGCATCGTTGCCGTAAATTTAATTCCGGCTGTGTGAAAATATACTTAAGACTCTTATGGTCTGTGTATATCTCACAATGATTTCCATGTAGGAAGTGTCTCCGTTCCTTGAGTGCATGGATGACCGCTGCTAATTCCAAGTCATGAGTGGGATAATTCTCCTCATGCTTGCGGAGTTGTCTGGAGACATACGCAACTACCTTGCCTTCTTGCATCAATACGCATCCGAGGCCTTTCCGGGATGCGTCGCAATATACTTCAAAATTCTTGTGTATGTCTGGCACAATTAATACTGGTGCCGTTGTTAATTTGCTTTTTAGCTCTTGGAAACTTTTCTCACATGCTTCTGTCCATTCGAACTTCTTGCCTTTCTTGAGCAACTATGTCATTGGATTTGCTATGGTGGAGAATCCTTCAATAAATCTCCGATAATAGCCTGCCATTCCCAAGAAACTCCGTACGTCCGTTACGTTAGCTGGTGGTTTCCAGCCAAGTACGGCCTTGAATTTTTCCGAATCTACTGCAATACCTTCTTGGGTTAGTACGTGGCCCAGAAAACCCACCTGCCTTAGCCAAAATTCACATTTGCTGAATTTGGCGTACAGTTGATGTTTCCTGAGTTCTCCGAGTACAATCCTGAGATGCTCGGCGTGCTCTTCTGGTGTCTTGGAGTATATCAGAATATCATCGATGAATACCACAACAAACTTGTCCATATACTTCATAAATACTTTGTTCATGAGGTGAACAAAATATGCGGGGGCGTTGGTTAGCCCGAATGGCATCACTGTGAACTCATACAGCCCATATCTGGAGGTGAAGGCGGTCTTGGGAATATCTTCTGTTCGCACTTTTAATTGGTGGTATCCTGATCTCAAGTCAATTTTTGAGAAGACTTTGGCCTGTGCGAGCTGATCAAATAAATCATTTATTCGGGGCATTGGGTATTTGTTCTTGATTGTGACCATGTTGAGAGCTCGATAATCAATGCACAATCTCAGAGTCCCATCCTTTTTCTTGGCAAATAAAATTGGAGAACCCCAAGGTGAGGAACTGGCTCGAATGTATACTTTCTCCAATAATTCTTTTATTTGCTTCTTTAATTCCACCAATTCGGATGGTGCCATTCTGTATGGTTTCTTGTAAATGGGAGCGGTTCTAGGTGCTAGCTCAATGCTGAATTCTATCTCTCGGTCCGGTGGCATGCCTGGTAGTTCTTCTGGAAATACGTCTGGGAATTCACATACTACTGGAACCTTGTTCAGCTCAGAAACGTCCACCTTGTTTAATCTCGGTTGCCGAGGTATTTGTCTCTCTTTGGCTGAAACTTTTATTTTCTTCCCATGATGGTGTGTGAGAATTACGATCCGGTTGAAGCAGTCAATAAAACCTTTGTTGGTGGTTAACCAATCCATCCCTAGGATGACATCCAGTCCTTTGCTTTCCAATACAATAAGGTTGGCGTAAAACTTCAATCCTTCAAATTCAATAACCACACCTTGACAGTAACTCTGGGTCACTTGCTTAATCCCAGGGGACTTGATGATCATTGATTTCTCCAAGGGAAGCATCGAAAAATTATTTTGCAAAGCAAAACTCTTCGAAATGAAAGAGTGAGAAGCTCCAGAATCAAACAAAACCATGGCAGGTATTGTGGTGACGGGGTACGTACAGAGTACGATATCTGGGGCGTTCTGTGCTTCCTCTCGGGTCATGTGGTTCAGGTGACCTTTCCGGTGGTTGTTATTGGGGTTGAAATTGTTTCGCTTGGGCGCTGAATTATTGCCACCATTATTTGGTTTCGGGGTTGATTTCCTTGGCTTGGGGCACTGCTTGGCATAGTGCCCTTCTTCTCCACAAGCGTAACAAGTAACGCCTGGGCGATAGGTGAACTCCTTGTCTCTTGCATGGAAATTCTTGATTGGACGTGAATTTTCCGTCGGGGTTTTGTGTGTCCGACCCTTCTGAAATTATGAATTGCTTCTGGGGTTGCGAGCAAAAGTAGTCTGGTCCCTTTTGCGTTTGCGGAAATCTTCCAGGCTACGTCGCGCATTTTCCAGAGTAATGGCCTTATCCACCAGTGTTTTAAAATCTGGAAATGTATGCACAACCAGCTGGCATTTAAGGGCAGGTGCCAGGCCTTCCAAGAATTTTTTCCATCTTCTTGCTCTCGGTCATGCGCTCTTCATTGGCGTAGCGAGACATCAGAGTAAATTGGCTGTTGTACTCTGACACTGTCATGGTCCTTTGCTTAAGGTCATCAAATTCTCTCTTCTTGATTTTCATAGGAATGTTTGCCCCACGAAAACCTTCTTTGAAATCCTCCCAGGTTATTTCATTTTCGTTGGGGTGCATGTGCAGGAAGTTTTCCCACCACGATGCGGCTGCTCCTGTGAGATAGTGTGGTGCATACAATACTTATTCACGGTCTGAACACTGTGCAATAATTAATTTTCCCTCCATGTCTCGAAGCCAGTCGTCGGCCTCAAGAGGCTTGTCAGTATGAGAAAATGTTGGAGGACGCGTCTTTTGTAACTCAGATAATTTGGATTGCGGTTGATACTGACCACGATTACTTCCCATATTGATGAATTGGTTCATCATTTCCTGGTGTTGTTGCTGACTCTGTTCATACAAACGACACACTTGTGTGAAAACTGTTTCACTGTCCTGTTGACTTGTCTGTCCCTAAGTGAAATTGTGGTTTTGCGGTGTGCCATAATTTTCTTCTGGCTGATTTGGCATGGAGCGCATCCAAGGACGAGACATCTTTCACTCTGGGGATATATTTTGTGAAACTCGTAAGACAAGAAAGAGAGTCGCAAAAGTCAATAAAATCACACCCAAGAAATTTTTAAAACTCCAGGATACTTTTGAAAATACACGATTGCGCGTGGAGAAGGACTATTACATATCTTACACGCAAGCATAATTATACATTACATCACTCAGGATATGCGTACATAATCCTGACATGTTATTTAAACTAGTGCACTTCTCCAGATCCTACATGATGCGCAAACAGGCTACTACTCACAACCTATGTACATATAAACATATTACACAAGTCGGTACATCGCATGGCGTCTACGCGTACTCAGTCGGAGATGGTGAGGATCTCCCTTGGCCTGCCGAGGGTGAGACGTAGTGACGTTGGGGAATCAACTTCCTCCTCGCTAATAGGTTCCAGACGAGGAACGCTGCGTTGAGCTGATGGAGCAGGTGCCGTAGGCGGAGTACCCTGAATAAGAGTGGGCGGAATAGGTGGAGTAGCACGCATGGGAGTGGGTGCAAAAAGTGGTGCAGCGCGAACGGGAGTGGGTGCAATAGCTTGGTTAAATTCCTCAGTGGTAGGCAGACGACGTGCAGTGGCGAGAATGGTAGGCGAATGAGAAGTTGAGGACGAGATAAAAGTCAGCGGTGGAGCGGTGTGTAGGAGTTCCCTCCTGTTAGCAGCACAGCCATGAACTGAGTCCATGCGGGCAGCTACGAGGTCGTCCACCATGCTGTCGAAGGCTGCCTCCAGGGCTCGGAGGTACTCGACAAGCATCTCAAAAGCCTCGTCTCGCTCTCCTTTGGGACAAGAGAATGAGTAGTGACAGGTGTAAGGAACGTGGCATGGAAGGTAGCGGTAGCGACGGGTCTTCATTGCAGGAAGGACATCCCGAAGACGAGCTATCACCTCGCGGGCAGCCATCTGCATAGCATGCCTTTCTGTAGGCATGGCTCTCCCCAAGAAACGGAAGCGGCGCATCTCAACACGCCCTCCCCTGAATTGCACCGCGGCCTGGTGCATGGTCAGACTGTCGTTGATCTTGTGCGGATAAAGTGTGAAGACTGGGCGCACGGATGGCCCCATCGCGACCTGAACGATGAAGGAGAGGAGTTTGACGAACCCCTCAGGCACGTTGGCGAACATTTGAGACTCGCAGTCACTGCCGGCCATCTACAAAAGTAGGCAAAAATTCTGAGTGATCAGATCATAAATTTTATGCTGACTGTCAGAAAAATGACTACATTTGTAAAAACATGAATAACTCTATCATGCTAATAACTAATTAGCGATCGCACCTAGTGGCTTCCTACAGTCAGCCTGGCTCTGGTTACCAAGTCTATTACAACCGGTTTTTCAATAAAATAATTATTGAGAAAATCGATCTTTAAATCCCAGTATTGGAAAAGTCATCCTCACTGGTAGACAAATACTTGATGAACAGAGGACCAGTAGCATTAAATATATTACAGGGTTGAGCTGAGGCTGCTCAACAATTTACTACAAACTCGCCAATGTCTTACATAAGGGCGATCATGACACATGGATGTGGTGGCATGCTACTAGCTCGAGGTAAAAAGTGGAGGATAACTTGACTCCTAACTGGCAGCTCATCGAGCGTCGAGGTGAGGCTCGATGAATTTATTTCTGGGGTTGCGGAAGCGGATAATACAATGACCAAACAGGATTGCACGAGACTGACTGGGACTCCTCTAGGCGTCGGACTCGCTATCAAACTCTTCATCCATGAGATCGCCTTCATCAACATTTGGCCAAATCAACAAGCCAGGTGAGTACTTCGAAAGTACTCGCAAGACAGTTCAGACAAAAGATATAATCAATGAATGCATGAATGCGTCACGAATAAAAATGATGCTCATACAACAATAATAATATTTATGCACGACTTGATAAGTAAACAAATAAATGAAAACCGATCGGTTGTCTGGAGCGACGCCTCGAAAGGTAAACAAATAAAACTCATGCCGCAGTCGGGCGTCTAAGCGACACCAAATAAAGGGCTTTAAAGAATTGCCACAGTCGGACGTCTGAGCGACATCACATAAAGGGCTTTAAAAGAAATGTCATAGTCGGACGTCTGAGCGACATCACATAAAGGGCTTTAAAAGAAATGCCAAAGTTGGACGTCTGAGCGGCATCATATAAAGGGCTTTAAAAGAAATGCCACAGTAGGACGTCTGAGCAACATCACATAAAGGGCTTTAAAAGAAATGCCACAGTCGGACGTCTGAGCGACATCACATAAAGGGCTTTAAAAGAAATGCCACAGTCAGACGTCTGAGAGACATCACATAAAGGGCTTTAAAAGAAATGCCACAGTAGGACGTCTGAGCGACATCACATAAAGGGCATCAATAAAAGTAAATACGATTATGCCACCGTCGGACGTCTGAGCGACATCACAGACAGGGCTTAAAATAAATGTAAATACAAGTATGCCACCGTCGGACGTCTGAGCGACATCACAGACAGGGCTTGTAACAAAAGTAAATAACAAGATTAGTCCAGCCACAAGAATAATCTTTTAACCGGATTTATCACACATGTATTCCACCGGAGTTTTGTCACTGAGGCTGATACCTGACAAGATAAGATGAATATAGTACTTGAACAAAGTACAACCTCGAATAGCATGGGAACAAATTTCTATACGCGCACTCTAAGGGGTGCCCCCCTCTCGGTCCCAACCGAAAACACCCATGCTCCCTGACCGGATGACGGACTTTAATCCAGGGCCATGGAACCCTCATCCCGGCCTCTCTATTTGGTGTGTACCAGGAAAACGATTTGCAACTTACTAAGCCATATTCCTTTCGGGAAAACGTGTGACAGTACAGGAAGGAATGAATGGGAATGTGATTTGTTTCATGATGACAAGGAAGTCAAATAATCTGGCATAAGACTGGCATGTCACAACACTGCCATCTTACCCATCCTCATGCCATCACATGGCCATGCAAATATGTATCCAACAACATAATGCTTTCCGAAACTTACTTTCCACTTATGTGCATGAAATATAACATTCAAAGATACGATCATAAACATGCCATGACTATACTAAAATGCAAACATACAACAACCACTCATCATATCAAGAGTTCAAACATGCTTTCCTGGTTCGGAGTAGTCGGAGTTTAACTGTGTGAAGTTTGCAGTTTCGTCACCTCCTCCGGTATCTACGATATAAGAAAAAAAATACGCACTCAACGTAAATACTGTGAGTGTACAGAAAAGCGTTCCAAATATTTTTCAAATAAATATGTAAAAAAACTAGACAGAAAAATAAAGGTGACAAAAAAGGAATCAACCAAAAATCATTTTCTGTTTAAAAGCTATAATAGTTTTGGTCCAAGGACCCATCTGTAATGAAATAGAAAACTTCCAGGGGGTCTTGCGGAAAAAACTAGAAAACGGTTCGTTTAAAAGAAACGACTGAGCGGCTGACAGGCGGGCTCCACCTGTCAGGTTTGAATTTTCAAATGGGGAAAACAGGGCGCGATGGTGCACGAGAGGTGCGGTGGTCGCCGGCGGCGATCCACGGTGAGGCAGGGGGATCGGACGGTACCTTCGTGATCAGTGCACCTTTCCGCGTCTGTGGGTGGTGGTGGTGGTCGCCGGCGAGCACTGTGTCGATGGCGGCCCTTGCTCCGGTGGACGGCGGTTCGGGCAGTCGTGGATCTCGCCGGAGGAAGCTGCGGGGATCAAATAGGAGCGGGGGTTAGTCTCCTAGTTGCTCGAGAGGGTTGCTGACGAGGTTAGGGCACCGGAGACGGCATCACTGGAGTGAATCGAGGTGGAGACCGAGGCGGAACGAGGCGGCCGGAGTTGGGGAAGAAGGGCCCCTCGAGGCTCTTCCAGTGGCTAGGTGGGGTCTAGTGAGGTGGTGGAGTTGTGCGGGGGCGAGAGCGAGCTCGGGGGTGCTATTTATAGCCGGCCCGAGGCGGTTGCCGTGAACGGATAAGTCCGGCGAGTGATTACGGCGGCACTGTGGCTGGACGGTCGGCTTAGGAGCTTGAGCATCGTCTAGGTGGAGCATTGGTGCCATTTCAGCGTCCAACTCAGCAAGGGGGGAAGGGTTACGACCTGTCCTCGATGGAACGGCCGCACGGCACGTCGGCGGCAGAGAACACGCTCTGCGCGTGCCAGGCCACGATGACGGTGCTGCATGCGTGCGCTGGCAAGGAAATGGCCACGCGGAGCTACCAGGAGGTTTGGGCGGCGCCGAACGGCGTTATGCCGCAGTTTTGCTCCCTGTCGGCCGTTACGGTGGTTCTGCCGCCGCAAAGCACGCCGGCGCAGGCGGGCCAGGGCGCCACCGACGCCAGGAATGCGCCAAGCACGCGTGTGAAGCTCCGGACAAGTAGGCCAGGCTATGAGCAACGTGCCAAGTGCACTGTGGGCATGTGACTGAAACTCTGACGGAGAACGACACTGCAATCTGAACTTAACTGAAGATGAACAGTAATAGTGCATGCCAAGTGTTTGACAGAATGATTTTGGCATGTAGGGATATTTCCTTGAGCTGATTTTTGGTGGAGGGGTCTCTCATTGTAACTAGAGGTTGCCTGAATTTTGGTGGAATTTTTGGAGGAGTGTAGATATGAATTTCACCAAATTTGGCAAATCTGGTCCAAACTTGCAGAGGGTGAATTTTGAAATATTTGCAAAGAAGAAGAGTGGATCAAGATGGTTCTAAGTTGTGGGTACAAAGGACTATCCAGAAGGGTTGAGTTGAGGTCAAAAATCAAATGCATTAAGGTACTTGCTTTGCAAATCACCTAGGCTCAAAAGAAAAGACAGAATTATTTTGGGAAGAGAAATAATTGGAAAAAAATCCAAAAAAGGATTTTATTAGTTTGTACAAAATGTTTGGGTTGTACCAAAGTGGAAGGAGAGGTTTTGGGGAAGTTTTTACCATAGGAGGTATGGTAAACAAGAAGGATCCAAAACCAAAACGAAAGCCCAAAACCAAAAGGGTTTCTTTTTAGAAGAAAAAAAATCCAAGAAGAGATTTTCAGAGGGCAAACTTATAAGAGGGTTTTTAAGAAGGGTTTAAATGACCTTCTTCAAACCAAGCAAGGCTCTTTCTGAAAACAAAAACCACAAAGTTTTTGGAGTGTCACAATCTTGAGCTTGTGTTCCTTTGAAAGAAGTAGGATCATACTTCTCTTGTTGAGGAACAAACTTCGTCTTGGGGTATTGATCTTCTTCCCACTCAACTCCATAGGCATTGAACTTTCGTTCAAAACCAACACCTTGGTTCTTCCGGTGCCTTCCTTGCTTGCGTACAATTTCCTCAAATTGCTTACTCCCGACAAGGCTCTTGTAAACACCTTTCTCTATAATTCCCTTCAATAAACTATTTTCTTGCTCAAGTGTAACTTGGCTAAGAGAAATATTAGTGGAATCAAGAGAACTACTAGGAGCAACAATATTGGATTTAGCATGATCATTGTTACTACTAGAGGAAGAAACCTTCTTGTTCTTGTTACTACTCTTGACTTGAGGCATGTAAGTAGATAAGAGTAAATGCTTGGCAATGTAAGAAGAACTTTTCTTACGAAGATCATCATTGATTGCCTTTAAGAACTCATGCTCTTGCTCAAGGTTGAGCTTTTCAAAGCGTAACTTCTCATGAGTCCTTAAAAGTTCTCGATGATCTCCTAAGATAGTTTCATGAGCTAACTTAAGAGTGTTTAGTTCTTTAGTTAGGAGCTCAATCTTCTCCTTATCATTGTCATTCGTTTAATCTTGATTAGCATGATTAATTGACGTTTCATCATAGTATTCATCACTAGAGTTGTCAAAAAGTAAATCATCATCACCTAACAAGTCATCTTCATCACTATTGAAATCAACATACTCGGGGTGTGTTACCTTTGGGCCTTTAACCATGAAGCATCTTCCAAGTCCTTCATTTGGTGAATCAAATATGTCGTAGGAGTTGGTTGACACAAGTGCTAGACTGGCAACACCTTCATCTTGAGTATATTCGGAGTCGGAGTGATAGCTTCTCTCGGAGTGATTGTCAGAGTCGGAGCCGGATACCCATTCACCAACATGAGCTTGATGTCTTCATTTTATGTAGCTCCTTGATGACTTCTCCTTCCTTTCCGAATCCTTGCTTCTCCGGGATGTTCTTCGTTCATAACGATCATCTCTACTCCTTCTCTCTCTTGGTGGTGATTCTTCTCTTCTACTTCTCCTTTTAGGTGATTCTTCTCTTCTTTTGTAGGGTGCCGTAAACTCATTGGAATAGTGTTCGGGTCTTCCACAGTTGTAGCAATTACGCTCTCGACTAGAAGATCTTTTGTCATTGTAGGACCTTGACTTGGAGCTTTTCTCTTTGCTTCTACTCTTGTAGAACTTGCTGAAGTTCTTCACCATTAAGCTCAAATCTTCATTGAAGGTTTGTTTCTCACTTGATGATGTGGGGGCTTCACATGAGGCTTTGTAAGCACCACTTGACTTGTTGTGAAGTTCCTCCTTATCCTTGAGTGACATCTCATGAGCAACAATTCTTCCAATGACTTCCGTTGGCTAGAGATCTTTGTAATTGGGCATCATTTGGATCAAAGTGCACACGGTATCATATTTTCCGTCCAAAGCTCTTAGGATCTTCTTGATGATGAATTTGTCGGTCATCTCTTCACTTCCTAAGCCGGCAATCTTATTTGTGATAAGAGCAAGCCTAGAGTACATTTGAGCGATACCTTCGCCATCCTTCATTTTGAACTTGTCAAGTTGACTTTGAAGCACGTCCAACTTGGATTCCTTGACGGAGTCGGTACCTTCGTGCATATCAATCAAAGTATCCCAAATTTCCTTTGCATTCTCAAGACGGCCGATTTTGTTGAATTCTTCGGGGCACAATCCGTTGAAGAGGATATCACAAGCTTGAGCATTGTATTGCAGCATCTTCAACTCATCCGCGCTAGCTTCACGGTTCAGTTCTCTCCCATCAAAGAATTCACCTTGCAAGCCAATACACACAATAGCCCAAACGGCGGGGGTTATATCCTAGAATATGCATTTTCATCTTATGCTTCCAACTAGCAAAATTAGTACCATCAAAGTAAGGACCTCTATGGTGATAATTTCCCTTGCTAGACGCCATACTCTCCTAGGTTGTGAAACCAAGGCTATGACCACCAAAAGCTATGGAAATCAAAGCAAATGGAGACCAAAGCTCTGATACCACTTGTAGGATCTTGAAGTATGTCTAGAGGGGGGGTGATTAGACTACTTGACCAAATAAAAACTTATCCTTTTCTCAATTTTAGTCTTTGGCAAATTTTAGCTAACTTAGCACAAGTCAAGCAATCTTAATACAATTAAAGCAAGCATGCAAAGAGTATATAAGCAGTGGAAAGTAAAGCATGCAACTTGCAAGAATGTAAAGGGAAGGGTTTGGACAATTCAAACGCAATTGGAGACACGGATGTTTTTGTCGTGGTTCCGATAGGTGGTGCTATCGTACATCCACGTTGATGGAGACTTCAACCCACGAAGGGTAACGGCTGCGCGAGTCCACAGAGGGCTCCACCCATGAAGGGTCCACGAAGAAGCAACCTTGTCTATCCCACCATGGCCGTCGCCCACGAAGGACTTGCCTCACTAGCGGTAGATCTTCACGAAGTAGGCGATCTCCTTGCCCTTACAAACTCCTTGGTTCAACTCCACAATCTTGTTGGAGGCTCCCAAGTGACACCTAGCCAATCTAGGAGACACCACTCTCCAAGAAGTAACAAATGGTGTGTTGATGATGAACTCCTTGCTCTTGTGCTTCAAATGATAGTCTCCCCAACACTCAACTCTCTCTCACAGGATTTGGATTTGGTGGAAAAAATATTTGAGTGGAAAGCAACTTGGGGAAGGCTAGAGATCAAGATTCATATGGTAGGAATGGAATATCTTGGTCTCAACACATGAGTAGGTGGTTCTCTCTTAGAAATGGTAAGTTGGAAGTGTAGGTTTGTTCTAATGGATCTCTCCACGAATGAAGAGGAGGTGGAGGGGTATATATAGCCTCCACACAAAATCTAACCGTTACACACAATTTACCAATCTCGGTGGGACCAAATCAACAAACTCGGTCAGACCGATTTAGTAAACCTAGTGACCGTTAGGGTTTTCAGTGGGACCGACATGCAACTCGGTAGGACCGATATGGTTAGGGTTAGGGCATAACGTAATCGCGGCGAGACCGATTACACAAACTCGGTGAGACCGACTTTGGTAATAAGCTAACCAGAGAGTTGGTCAGGTAAACTCGGTGGGACCGGTTCGCTCATTTCGGTGAGACCGAAATATTACGAAAAGGAAACAGAGAGTTTACATTGCAATCTCGGTGGGACCGATCGCTCATCTCGGTGAGACCGAAACGTTACGAAGGGAAACAAAGAGATTACAATCCCATCTCGGTGAGACCGAGATCCCTATCGGTGAGACCGATTTCCCTAGGGTTTGTGGCAGTGGCTATGACATCTGAACTCGGTGGCGCCAGATAGAAATAATCGGTGAGGTTGAGTTGGACTTTAGGTTTAGGTCATATGTGGATGTGGGAAAGTAGTTGAGGGTTTTGGAGCATATCACTAAGTACTATGAAGCAAGAAAGTCATTAAGCAACACCTCATCCCTCCTTGATAGTATTGGCTTTTCCTATAGACTCAATGTGATCTTGGATCACTAAAATATAAAATGTAGAGTCTTGAGCTTGAAGCTTGAGCCAATCCTTTTATCCTTAGCATTTTGAGGGATCCACTTTTCTCATCCATGCCATGCCATTCATTGAGCTTTCCTTAAATATTTGTCTTGGAATAGTATTAGCTCAATGAGCTATATGTTGTTAGGAATTACCAAAACCACCTAGGGATAGTTGCACTTTCAGCAGATGGCCTTCGTCTACCTCCCGCTAGTCACTGTTGACGATCTTTCTCGATCCGCCAGCGACCACTGGCCCGGACCCCTGCCTCCGCCGCCTCGCCCTCCCCTCGACCTCGCACCACCGCCATGCTTGGCAGCGCCCCCAGGCCATCCCTTTAATCCCGACCGACCTCTAGATCGGGCGCCAGTAGCTCTAGGCCGCACACGTACCTAAGATAAACACCAAGGCGCTGCTTCCCCGGCGTAATAGGCGTACTAGCACCTGTTACGCTGGGGAATGCTTTCGTTAATTTGGAATCAACTAGCCAGAAATTGAAATTCAGGGGGGCGACGGACCTCTAGCTAAGGTGAAATAGTATATGAGGAGAAACCTTGTGCATCGCGAGTTACTAGGAACATCTACTATCAAGAAGAAGCGGTCAACTAGTGTCTTCTGTGGGATGAATACCGTGCAAGCAGAGACGTAAGATTTGCACGAATAAGGGAAGAGGAGTACCTTTTTCGGTTGCCGGTGTGGTCACCTCCACTTGTCGCGCCGATCTTCTTCCTTTTACCGGGGAAACCGATGTTCTGGAGGGTGCAGGCTTGGACGAACCCATGGCCAAATTGTTGACTGTGTTGCCGTGGACGTATGTCGGCGGAGGGGAAGCAGATCCGAGGCGGCGAAGGACGGCGTAGCAGGAACAGCTCCAGTGCGGTGGAGGGTGTCGAAGTTGGAGCGGCAGCAGCGAGGCGTAGGACGGCGTGGTTGAACTGGCTCGGGTACAGACGGCTCGGCCTCGGCTTCAACTACTAGCCGTGGAGGGCGTTGCGGATGAGGTTGCGGTGGACGACGACATAGGGGTATCGGCTCTGGCGTGATGGAGGAGGGCGGTGGTTGATGGGTGGGATGGGGTGGCCGACGGAGGACGCCGGGGTTTCGCAGCTGGTGGAGAGGTAGTTTTGGCGCCCATGGAGTACGAATGGGGAATCAGACGGGTGGCGGGAACCATGTTTCGGTCTGGGACGCGCTTGTTTTTGGCTTTTTTGAACAGAAGATGGGACGCGCTTGTTTGAAATTTGGGGAAAGTACAAACATTGCCACCCTCTTACATTTCGGACCTACTGCGGGTCGGGGGTAGGATGGTAATCCCGGGTGTCCCAAATAGTTGGCGGGAGCGATTTCGGCCACGCGCATGTGTGCTTAGGCGGCCATTGTGTATGAATGTTTTTCGGAGGCGGTTGCATGGCATCTAGATGAAGCTACAAACCTAACCCGTTTAGACCTTTGGACGTCGGGCCAGTAGGTTTCATGGGTCGGAGTTATTAGAAAAGTAATTTCCTTGTACTACCAAACATTGGTCTCATGCGGTTTCGGGCGAGTAGAGGCTCTTTTGGCGCTTCGTTCGAAATTTTGAAACACAAGCATTCACGTTTAGAGTACTCTTGAACTATGAGGATTGACCTAAATAGACAATGTTATATTTGACCTTGTATGTTTGAAAACCTCATTAAATTAGCCGCTTCTTTTTGAAATTTTGACACTTGAAAATCCTATAACTACGATTATTTTGGAATGGAGGAGCTAAATTTGAATCTATTTTGTACACGACTACATATGCTATTATGTACAAAATCAGAGCAAAGATTGGTGCCCCCATAATTTAGGTATGGTTTACAAATGCCATGATATCAAAATCATATAATTGAATGGACTTCATGTTGAATTCGATTTTTTTAAACCACCTTAAGTTGAATTCAAATGTATGCTAGTTCATAGGTAGCTATTTATAATGTTCATTGTGTAACTTTCGTATGTATAATGTGCTTTACACACACAACATGAACTATACTCACGTTTATATTTGATTGCTAAAGCGATGCATTGTCTGGAGTTCAAAATACTAACTATGTGGATCAATTGTGTTGAATAATAACATAGACATGCTCAAATTCGATAGAATCTAGATGTCTGATGGATCAATGACCGCTCCTTACACGAATTGCAAATATCATGATCCCATCCTAATATTTGGATACAATTTATATCTTTAATCAATGTGTACAACAGTCTTTTACGTGTAGTTTCACTCTCCATCGGTGGTCTCTCACACATGCTCACACACTCTCTCCCGAGGTGTCTTTCTCGCACACATGCTCTAGATATTACCCTCGCTCCCTCTCGTAACCATTTACAACTGTTTTCACTAACCTTTATCGCAAGCACTCTTCCTCTCGCAAACATACACATGCACAATCCCCATCGACCCTTTCTATATACATGGACCTGCCTACGTGTCTCATGTACACACATTATCTTTAGGCCTGTCTCTCACGCATTGTCTCACACCACTACTGGAATTAGCTTATTTGTCGTCTGCCAGTCCTTTGCCGTCTGCTTGCGGACGGCAAAGAAGGTCTTTGCCATCAGCTACCTAACAACACATGGCAAAGAACTGGCAGACGACAAATAAGGTCTTTGCCATCTGTCATTTCTTTGTCGTCTGCTGGCAGACAGCAAAGAAACTTTGCCATCAGCCAGCGGACGGCAAAGAGGTGCTGGTGGGGTCCCAGTACACTGCAATGGTCCAATCCCCTCTTTGCCGTCTGCTGGCAGACGGCAAAGATTCTTTGCCATCTGCTGGCAGACGGCAAAGAGGTGGGACTATTTTTTTTTGCGGGTAAAAAGAACGGTGCCCCCACCTCCTCTATCTCTGTCCCCTCTGTCTCTGCCCCCACACAACTCTCTCTCCCGCTTGTCTCTCCCTCTCCCTCGCGCGGGGCGTACGGGGTGTCCGTCGACGCCGCCTGCCCCGGCAAGAAGGCCGGCGACGCCTGCCCCACAGCCGAGCACCGCCCGACCCCGCCTCCCTCGATCCCGCGCCGCTGCGCCACCTCGCCTCCGCCCGCTGGTGCGCGCCGCCACCTCACGGACCCCATGAGCCCCGCCGCCTCGCGCTGCAGCCTGCGTCGCGTCCACCTCCCCACAAGCTTGCCGCCCCACCATGGAAGCCTTGTCGCCGGTCGCCCCGACCTCGAGATCCGCCGCCGCCATGGGAGCCGAGCATGGAGCTCCTCCAGGCCCGGCCCTGAGGGGGGACGGATTCGAGTTCCTATCAGATCTAGTGGCCAGGTATTCTTTTTTGCCATCAATTGTTTTTCTGGATTGTTGACTCATTGGGTGTGAGCGTTTCTCAGGGATTTTGCCTTGTTTTCCCCTGCCAGCGATTGGGGGCGGCGAGTACACGCAGGCAGCGCATGCGGTGGCAGATCTGCTGGACAGAGCAGCCGAGTCCAGCATTGGGAAGGTGGGGGAAGTGCTGCCAGTACTCCAACTAGACCTGAACGGCGCATGCCCGTCTCTCGACTTGTCGGCGGCAGATCAGAGCAGTCAACAAGGCACGACGAGCTGCAGGCCCATGGCTGGATAAAGAGGTACGAAGTTTCCCTAAGATAAACTAACACATAATGCATTTGTTGGCATCACGTGATGCGGCATAGACTGTGATGCTGATGCTGCTTAGTAAGCATGATTCATGAGCATAACTGTAATGCTTATATGAGCTGATTTGCTGTAGTACCTGTAGTTGGCAACAACTTCGATTCCGTCCATGAACTAATGGGAAAATGTTAGAACAATGACATTGCTGCTGATGCAAAAAAATGTACATGAAGTATGTATAAATTGGAGGCTAGTCTAAAAATAGTGTCTTATATAAAACAAGGGCGTAGCTAGGTCTCAGTCAAAGTCTCAGTGAAGTGATATATCTTTGTAAGAAAGGAAAAGGAAAATCTGAAAACTAAACTTGCACGAATCTTAATGTATGGTCTCACGTATATAGCATCGACTGAGACATGACCAAGTTTTAGTCAACCGAGACTTAGCAAGACTAATAAAACGATTATCTCGCCTTCTCTAATGCTTTTATTTATTTTAGTTACGGTATTTCTACTTTCCTTGTTTGCTTACAAGCTGTTTTTTCTTTTTGACTCTGATGAATCCCCCAGGCCATTTTCAAGGACCCGTTCAGGAGGGGTGACAACCTCCTTGTAAGTCCTTGCTACTTTTTATCTTCCATGCTTCTTTCAAACTTTTTATGCACCAAAGATGCTGGATGCCATAAAGTAGGAAAAGTAAGATGCAGATGGGTCTTTGAAAAAAAATCACAGGAAAACATTGTTTCTGGGCACTGCTAAATTTTAAAAATAAAACTGAATTTTGTGGCTTAAATTTAAAAATGAAAACTGAATTTTGTAGCTGTTTGATGTGCTTGGACATGCGTGTGATCTGTTGGACAAAATAACCAGGTGTTTGCGCCCTGTTGTGTAAACACCCTAAAATTCCACTAGTTGACCTACTTGGCTCATAATTAATTGCTTATGAGACTGTCTCTTGACAGAAACAACTTGGCATGTCAGACAACTATTTGACTAACACAAATCTTAAATACTTGAACTGAGAAAAAAAAGCTTCAGCTAAATCAGTGGCCAAGTTTCTACTGTATTTGGCGCAAAGTCATTGGTTTGTTGATCTTTTCCTATTTATTACTCCCTTGTCGGTTATGTGCGACTGCTACACACCAGAAGGTGTTCCAATCCCCACCAACAAGAGGCACAATGCTGCCAAGATCTTCAACACCCCGAAGGTTGCAGCTGAGGAGACATGGTACGAATACCTCCGTCGATATTTCAAGTTTTTTGTTGTTGCGGTGTTTCATATAAAAGTTGTAGTAGTGCTCTTGTGTCTTAACACACATACACATGTGAGAACATAATAAGTTGTACAATATAGATTAGTACCACACCGCACTCACTTTGCATCAGATGGAAATGAGTTAGGAAGATAAGAGTAAAATTGATGTCCCTGGAATTACAGATTTATTTAGCAGATACAGACAGAAATCGGTACCAAAAATGGGTTGAAGGACCACAAAATTTGGCGGTTTCCACATTTGTATCCTTATCTGCTTACTGTTAGAGCATTGATTAGGCTTATCTCTGAACCCAAACATGTATGGAATTGAGCAGGAGTACCGTAAGGATGTGAACTGGCCCGTTGGCTGGCCCATTGGTGGCTGCCCTGGTTCTCAGGCAAGAAAACTCTCAGCATGCTCTCCAGCTTTCCATGTGTTAAACTTACATAAAAACTGAACATTGCATTTCACCAAGTGAAATGCTACATTTCTACTCCTAACTCATTCTCTATTTCTTAGTGCTTTTGTTATGCAGGTTGGAAGAAAAGAAGAAGATCCAGAGAAGATCTTAGTAATAAGATAGTTTTTAGGAAAATAGATATTTAGTTTTAGGTCATTTCTTGTAATTTCAGATATGGAGTGCTTGTCTTTAGTTTTGTTTTGACTCTGTGAAACTTGCTACCTATGGATGAAACTATGTAATATTGATGAAACCATGTATATGTATAGATATTTAGTTTTTGTTCATGTGTGTTTGTGTGTGTGTGTGTGCGTCCGTATGTGTGTGTGATTTTCTATGAAAATGAATTGATATAAGAAAAAACAGAATTAAATGGGGCAATATAGGTTCTTTGCCGTCTACCAGCAGATGGCAAAGCCTCTTTGCCATCTGCTGGCAGATGGCAAAGAGCCAGTCTTTGCCATCTGCTGGCAGACGGCAAAGGCCGGACAAATTTTGCCGTCAGCGGCGGACGGCAAAGGCCTGCCGTTAGCCACCTAACGGAGTAACAGCGCATTCTTTGCAGTCTGCATTCTTTGCCGTCCGCTGCTGATGGCAAAGGCCTCTTTGCCGTCAGCCGCCCGAAGCGGACGACAAAGTAGCTCTTTGTCGGGCCTTACTTTGCCGTCTTCTTTTGCCGTCCGCGGAAGACGGCAAAGACCTTTGCCATCCGCCGTCCATGCCTTTGCCGTCTGCCGTGGCAGATGGCAAAGTAGCTGATTCCTATAGTGCACCTCTCTTCCTAATCGACGAGTATGATTCTAGTAGAGCATTCTATAGGATGCCCCTTAAAGTTAGGTTGGATGAATAGTAATATCAGAGATAAAGGGGTTACCTTAGTCCGAGAACCTAGGGTTACAAATCCTAGCCGGCTTTGTCAGTGGACACAGAGTCCTTCACAATTCTGCTATCTTTGTCTTGTACGACTAGTCATCCATGGGTCTTCCTAAATGCATCACGGGCCGACCAATGTGGCACAGGACAGAACCGAACGAAGGGCCTCACCTCGACCCACCGGACCTCACGCGGTGACACACCCTCTGCCCCCACGTTTCATTATCTTCTCACACCCACACATACCAACACAAACACCACACATACAGAAAATTTCTTCTGGTGCCTCTATTCCCTCCCCCCTTGCATATACACACTAAGGGAATGGAATCTCTCATCGTGACATCATATTCGTCTCTCTCTCTCTCTCTCTCTAGACCACTCTCATTTCTCGTGCTATCTCTCCCCCTCCCCCCGGTCGGCCGCTCTATCCATGCCTCTCTCGAATACGTAATACACACACATACCTCTCTAGGCCCCGCCAAATGCATCAACTACACATTCACACATGTTACATCACGTCCCCCATTGATCTAAAAAGCCCTCTCTTCACGTTTATTTCGCATACAACATTCCTTTTGAATAAAGTGTGGCCAAAAAATTATTTTAGAGTTTCTACATATATACAACATTACAAAGTTATATGGAGGAGTACGAACGCTAATTTGCATTGCATGGTGCCCACAATGATATTTGTTCCGCACTGTGAATTTGTATATTTTATACTATATACAAAGTTAGTCATAATAAAGAGAAACGAAGAGCATCTCTCTCTCCATCGCATACCCCCCTCTACGCCCCTTTCACGTATGCACACAAAACTATCTCCAGGTCCTCTAAAAGTAAGCCCCCACAAAATTCATGCATGTTTCATCTTTCTCTCGCGATATATGCAATGACGATCATTGTATTTGAAGCGAAAGCACGATACGCACATTGGACTTCAGAATCCACTCATTACGGTCACCATTTACGTTTAGTGGTTATTATACAGTCACGGGCTCACCGTACAACTCTGTATTTGCTCATGACATGACTAGTTGACCAGTTAAACGCTCCACGTGGCACCTCTAGTGTTGCATCACATTATCTCACTACCACCGTGCCCACCTGTCGACTTGTATCTACTCTACATCTACACTCTTATACAATACATAAAATATACACTCTTATAAAAAAACAGAGTTGGTGATGATGGTGTGCCTGCCATCTTGCAATATAGGTCGTCCGATTTATATCTGGCGGATTGGAAAGAAACTATGACAATTTTGCAAAAAGGTACCCACACACCTCTCCACATTTGCAAATAAGGCCTTCCCTCGTTCATCCTTTTCTCTCACAAGATAAACAAGTCATAAAAATGCATCTTGATGTTACGTGCAACGCACGGGCATCTTGCTAGTAAGAATGAAAACAAACGAAAAAAATATTTGGACGGTGGTTCGAAGTCATGACCGCGGGCACAGCAGACAAGGTGGCCTTGTATTGGTATGCTGAGCCGTCTGTTTTAACACACAGGAGTTGGTGTGGTGATTATACACACACGCATGCATGCACACGAACTGCATCCACGCAACACTCACACAAACACATGCACCCACGCACGCACACAACACTCACACATACACACGCAAATACGCACGCACGCAACACTCACACGCACACACGCACGCATGCATGCACACACCAGTACACCACACGACCAACACACACCCTCACGCTCAAGTGCTCGACCTACACGTGCATGCGCACACATCAGGCCCTGACAGACACATACACAACCAGGTGATTCCCACGCACGGGTTGGAGCCTTGTCGCGCCTACGTAAATTTGTGTTTATCTGACCTTTTCCCTATGTGAACTGACAGGTGGGACCCACAAGGAACGTGGTCAATTTAACTAGTCAACATGGCGCCACACAGACTATTTGGCCGGTCAACAGAGTGCAATCCGATGCTGAACCGCGAGTAAGTGACCGTATAATCACCGCAAAACATATATAGTGACAGTAATCAGCTTATTCTGAAGTTCAGTGACCGTATTACGCTTTTCTATCTGTAGGCCCTCCAAAACTACATCTCTACACGTTCTCGCATGTTACAGCACTACTACTACACTCTAACATAATAAATCGTATGTGTTTTTAGTTTTACTAGATATCATATTGTTACTTATAATTATTCAGTTTGCATACATTGAAATGTATGGCCAGTATCATCTACCGCGCGGGAAAAATCCCGCCCTTTCCTATTTAATCGGGTTTGTATCGATGGATCGTGCGAAATAGCAAAACTATAGTACTATACAGTACAAGTGACAGTTCACTGGGCCGTCGTGTCGTCTAATCCTCCGTCGTAAGAGTGGAGCGCTCGCTTTCATAAATCGTCTAGTCCCTTTCGCCGACATGTGGGACATCAAGCTACCGGGTCCACGTGCCATACCGGAATACAGTGCAGAGCAGCCGGGGTGAAGCACCACAGTCATGGCGCCGGCGTAGTAATGAGCAATGAGGCGTCAAATCACAAAGCTGCACCTTTCCCGCAGTTAAGTTGGAGGGACGAAGTAATAATGCTAAAAAAGAAGTTGGAGGGACGAATCAACCATCATTTCACTCGTTGCTGAATCCGCTTCTCCCTCATCTTCTTCAACTTAACCATGTGTTGCTTCTGTCGTTGTTCTGCCTCATGTGGGACGCAGATCAGTTTGGTAAAGCACTGACACATGGGACCGCATGTTAGCAAACCGCCAGGACAACATCCTCCGAAAATAAGAAACCTCCCCCGCCATCAGCGCGGCAAAATCACCTCCTTTTTACTAATCTTGATTCTATAATTTTTTAGATCAATATAATTGAGATTTGTATAGATAGCACACAGGAGCAAAACCAAGTGGTACGGTTAAGGGCATCCACAATGTGTAGCCAAATGTGAAAATAGCTTTTGGCATCGTGGGAACCATTATGGACGGTGTTGCCAAAGCCAAAAAGATGGAACCAAAACTCCATGATTGATTGATTGAAGGAATAGAAAAATGCAACATCTCTCCTCTTTCTCCCATGCTTGGACGCATGTAGTACAGTATAGAGCACATAGTCTACTCCCCTGTCCCTTCTATCACAAATCACAAAGCGGTGAGGCATCAAATCACAAAAGCACGGACGAAGCAACCATCATTTCACTCTTCGCTGACTCCGCTTCTCCATCGTCTTCTTCGAGAAACCATCTCACTGCACTAGTACTCCTAGTAGTACTAGTACTTTGGTTCAACGGACTTCCTGGATGCAAATAAGGCGGTTGTCTCGGCTTGCAGGCGGCACTTGCGAATGACTTACCATGGTCTCCCTCAATGGTGTTCTCCGTCGAACGCACTTCCCAAACCACAAAAAAAAGATATCGTCAACGTCACCGCAATGGGGAAGGAAGTCAAATATAGTTACTACCTCCATTTTTTTGTACACAAGGCCAGTATATCCAAATTACAATTTGCAAAGGGCCACTAACACTAACCGAGGCAAAATTGATGGGGTTAGCAACCAAGGACATTAATATCCCCTACATGCATGCAGAAGTGAGAGGGTTGGTTTGCATGGCGCTACATTAATCAAGTGATGAGGAGTGAGATGGTTAGCTCTTTGATCTTTGGAGAAAAAATACGCATTAATTGACACGTGAAACGAGGATTTGTATCGATTAAATCCCGAGAAGGAAAACCCCGCCTTTCTTTTTTAACACTAGTACTCCTAGTACGTACGTACTTATCCTATTTGGGTCTAGGCCTTGCATTGCCAAACTTCTCCACACATTTTTGCCAAGCTTGCCTAAAGTTTTCAAAATGAGAAGGAGGTACACTTGCGCACGGCTGTCGCGGTCACACCGCACCCTCACACGGTCGCTCCTGCACACCATGGTCGCACCGCACCCTCACACAGTCGCTCCTGCACGCCGCAAACCCAACCAAGGGAACGCACCCTCACTGACACGTGCTGTCACATGTGAACAAACCAAACTCAGCCATCCTATCGCTGACACATAATTTTTGTTCATAGAGTATGTTTATCCAACCAGGCGACTTGCATAACAAATATAGTAAGTTTTTACACAGCAAAAGATCCATAAAAACAACAACATAAAGAAAAACTATCACTGCTCGTGGAAAGAGACGGCCTCGTCGTCTTTGGCTGCCGGCGCGAACCAGCCGTAGCTGCCGATGTGTGTCTCCGCACCGTGGTTGTCCTCGGCCTCTAGCTACTCATTCAAGCAGAGCGTGCGGGCGCTCTGCACGGACAAGAGCACAGCCCGGTTCAAGTCGAGGACGTCCGGTTCCGCCTGCAGGAGGGCCTCGATGGCAGCGGCATCCGCACGCTCCGCGTCGAGTCGAGCCTCCGCCGCCCGGTTCAAGTCCAGGACGTCCGGTTAAGCCTGCAGGAGGGCGTCGATGAGAGCGGCATCCGCGCGCTCTGCGTCGAGTCGAGCCTCTGCCGCCCGGTTCAAGTCTAGGATGTCCGGTTCCGCCTGCAGGAGGGCCTCAATGGCAGCGGCATCCACGCGTTCCGCCTTAAGTTGAGCCTCCGCCGCCCGGTTCACATCCACAACATCTGGTTCCGCCCGTAGGAGAGCCTTGATGGCAGCAGCATGCGCGCACTCCATGTCGAGTTGAGTCTCTGCCTCCCGGTCCTTCTTTAGCATCGCCATGTTGAACCGCTGGTCCGCCTGCACCATGGGGGACTCGGACGCTGGCACGAAGTCGACGTCCATCGTCTCATACCCATCGGGGGCCTTCTGCGCCGCGACCTCCGCCATGAACATTGGATCGACTTCCTCCTCCTCGTAGCTTGGCTCTAGAGAACTCCGGGATTGGCCCACCGCAAAGCGAGCTTGGGAACAGAGGTCTGTGGCGCCGACCGCCGCCGCAATTTCTGCGCGGCGCTCCGGCATCAGCATCTTGTAGTAAGTGATCTTGCGTCGCACCATGGCTTTCCGGCGAACTAGGGGACGCTTGATGCGGGCTAGGGGATCGAAAGGTGGGGGAATGGACTGGAGATTTCGTGTGGTTTTATGTTTTAGGGCAGTGGCTGGCGTAGGCCGAGCAGCGAAGGTTCTGGTGTGAATAGTGGTTCCGGTGATGACCGGTCAATTGGTTTTGACTGTACATCACTCTTGTCGCGTTCGCCTTGCAGCCCGGCATGCTGGACCCTCCACGTCGCTCACTGAATGGAACGTGCTTCGTCTTGCGTTTTCACTCGCTTGTGGGACCGCAGTTGAGAGCAAACCGATGTCCGTCCCCCTCACCCGCCCATGTCATTTATTATACTACCACTCCCTCCGTTTTATGCGGAATAAATAAAAACAGAGGGAGTATACTATGGATGAGGATCCCTAACGTGGCCGAACCCATTGAGTAACTGACATGCAGGGCCTAGCAAGCATGGGGTCCGCTAGTAAGTGACCGAAAGGGAGGGTAAGGCAGGGATACCTACGTTAGAGGATCCACTTCCACTACTACTCCCTCCTTCCATTTACTATACAGGGCCTAATGCATTTTTCGAGGCTAACTTTGACCAAATGTTAGAGTAATAATATATGACATGTAACTTACACAAAGCATACGGTCAAATTTGTATGTGAAAAGAGTTTCCAATGATATAATTTTCACATTATACATCTCATGTACTATTAATCTTGTCAATAGTCAAATTGGAAACCATCTCGAGTACAAATCTAGGAGTACGTACGAATCTAACAATATTGATTGGGCGTTGTTGAATGTTGATACCTTCTTGATCAAAGTAGAGATACTTTGACTACACATAAAACCTATATGTAAACTAGAAAGGATAGGATGGAGTATATTGTATGTTCAAAAACGAAACGAACATTGAATACCCTTTATATATGATTTGCGGATGCTATGATCACCGGTTCAAATTTTTGAATCCGCCTTAGGTATCACGTGCCCCCACTCATTCCCTCTCGATTTCATCTCGGGGTCCGGAGATCTATTGAAAGAGGACTAGGGTGGGTACATGCGAATGATACTCGGCGGAATGTTCAAATGAGGCATGCGGGAGGATGGATTCCACTGGAGGGCGACATGATCGATGGAGAAGAGGTTTGGAGAGGAATGAGAAAAAAGCAAACGCCACATGATTATACTTGAACGGCTCAAATAAACAATAAGTTGTCTCGCTTGGCCTACATAGTGAAAGGCCTAATGCGCAACGCGGAGGACTGACGCTCGAATATGGCCGGGAAAACAGGGAAACCGACATGTAGGGCACACCCGTCGGGACGATGTAGCGCAGACTAGTCCAATGGAGGAGCTGGCCCACGACCTCCTCGCCACCGACAACCATTCATGTGGGTCGTTGGGGCCAACAACGGGGTGCAGCTCCAGCACCGCCTCTGGACACGGCAACCGCGGTGAGCGTCACGCTCATATCATCGCTAGACACGGTCGGTTTCAGTGTGCCGAGGGTGGTGTTAGTGCTATGGCACGACCAACAGTATGTTTGGTTTGTGCCCAAGGTTGCCCCATCAAAGCATTGGGTAGCCAAAATTTTGGTTGAGGTATTGGTTGCCCATGATTTGGCCGACATTGGCAAGAAAAATGAACTAGAGTTGGCTAGAGTTCATTGGCATGACAAAAAATGGCAACCATCCAAACAAAGACCAATCTATGGGCCATGACCAAAATTTTGGTTGAGGTATTGGTTGCCCATGATTTGGCCGACATTGGCAAGAAAAATGAACTAGAGTTGGCTAGAGTTCATTGGCATGCCAAAAAAAATGGCAACCATCCAAACAAAGACCAATCTTTGGGTCATGACCAAAATTTTGGTAAGGTGCACTTTGGCCACAATCCAAACACACCCTAACACCCGGCTCGTCGAGGATGCACGGGGTGCTGCGACGCGTCCGCGGAGTGGTGTAGTGCGGCCAACTGCATCCTCTGGACCTGAGACCATCCCGGGTCGTCTTGCTTTTTCAATGACATGCGGGGATCGCATGTGAGCAAAGGGCATCTCCAACGTTGCCACGACCGCAGCTGACTACCCTGGCACACCAAAACCCTCGTCCCTCGCGCCGTCGCGCGGTGCGTTCCCAGCCGGCACCAGCTGCCCGCATTCATGCCGTCCATTCGTAGGTCGTCGTTAAGAGGCTCGGTGCCCGAGGAACCAACTCCGGCGACTTAATGACGCACCCGGACGCTTGGCCTCACCGGAATGCGCTACTTAAGCGGCAACGCCCAGCTAACCTCCACACCATAGCGCATCGTCCTCCTACCTGGCACCACATCCGCCATGACTGCAAGTGCGAACACTCTGTGGGAGAGCTTGTCTTCAGGGATGAAGTGCGAGGTCGCCGCCCTCGCTCAAGTCGCCTCTCATGACGCAATAGCGGCGTAGCCGGACGCGGACGCGACCGCACAAGCGGTGGCCACCCTGGCGGGCGGCGATGGGAGCACCGTCAGCCATGCGTCCTACTAGCCGCCATCCAGCGCCCGGCACCGCCGAGGTCGGGGACTCCTCCGAGGATGAGTAGGGCATGGGAGGCGGCAGGGCATGGTGTGCCAACTGGCCGGTCCGTCTCCCGTGTTCTACTTTTCCTCGCCGGAGACCGCACCTTCACTTCACGGGTCTTGAACCCCGCCCCCATACATAGAGATCGCAGATGGAGGACGTCGGTCGACGCCGTAGAATAGGTTTAGGGTCGGGTTTCTTTTATTTTTCTATCATATAAAAGTTTGAAATGTAATGAAAATCTGCCGTGTTTGCATTAATCTCGGCCGGTGTATATGAACTTTCACAATAATATACATATTGTAGGAGTACTAGCAAGATGCCCGTGCGTTGCACGGAAGATCAAGATCTTGTGGGAGAAAAGGATGAACGAGGGAAAGCCTTATCTTCAAATGTGGAGAGGAGTGCGGGTAAATTGTCATAGTTTCCTTCCTATCGGTTAGATATAGATCGGACGGCCTATATTGCAAGATGACAGGCACACCATCATCACCAACTCTACTTTTTATTGAACCGAGACAAATCTAACATGCGAAGTAAAATAAACACATAGGGTCTATACATACACAAATTATCTTAGGCACTCCAATAGTACGTCCACTACACATTCACGCATTTCACATCTTTCTACATCTACGGGAACCTACGAAAGGGTTAACGTAAATTGCCTCTCTCTCCTCCCCTGATGTTCATGGTTGTGGGCCCCTCCCTCCCCCCAATCTACAATCAACAGCTCACACGTTTCACATTACGTTAACTATGTAACTGGGATTACGTAGGTGTAGCATTACTCGTCCTCAAAAACCCAACTAAGCCAACCTCCCAGCATATCGCGTGGGAAGAGACCCGGCCGCGCCGTTTTAGTCGGGATTACCGGATTACTAGTAGTAGTATCGATGGATCGTGCAAAGCAGCAATTCTTTTTGAGGGGGCGAAGCACCTAGTTTAAAAGGAAAAAAGGCGGTACACTCACAGCACTCCTTTCGCGGTCGCATTGCACCCCACACACGTTCGGTCCTGCACACGGCTCACAAAAATGGAACGCGCTTCGGCTTGCCTCTTCACTAACACGTGGGACTGCACTTGGAGAAACCGACCATGCGCCAAACTCCCCTCGCCCACCGCACGAAAATCCTGCCCCCCCCCCACACACACACACAAATTCCCCCCAAATCCGATTCAACCGCCCTTCGGCCAACTAGCCAATAATATTCCCCAAACCCCCCTCCCCCCCCCCCCCCCCGTCCCCCTCCACTCCATTCGCTCCGCCAAAGCCGCCCTCCCCGTCGTGCCGATACGTCGGCGCCGCGGTTTGTCGAGGGGACGCACGGCGATCCTCTCGCTCCCATAGTACGCTCTCGTAGACTGCCGTCATCTAGCCACGCCGCCACCTCTGGCTACGTTCTTGTGGAGGCGCACGGTGGTCAGCGCCGCCACCGCTGACGACGTTTGTGTGGAGATGCACGGCGGTTAGCTTCTCCCACGGTACGCGCATTCTAGACTGAGGCCCCATTCATGTCGGTGTAGCGCTGAATATTAGCTAATAGACGCTGTTAATCTCACTGTTTGCCGAAGTAGTTTACTGTCAATATGCTCTACTTAAGAAGCTTCCTTGCCCTGTTCTGCACTCAATCTGCTTAGCTGAGATGGCATGCCAAGGCCGATTAGTTGCTAAAATATCTTGCCATATATTTATTGTGATGTAGATTGCCATGGTCTAGTAGCCAATCTGTTAGGTGAAATAGCTCTACACCGTTTTATACTCAATCTTTGTTGCTGCGATGGCCTTCGATAGTTTGATGGCTGTGTGCTCGGCCTCATTGACTACTGAAATAGCCTGCCATAATTTAGCACTCAAATTTGTTTGCCGAATTAGCTTTACATATATTTTGTTACTTAGATCTGCTCGTCCAAATATCTTGCCATAGCTTTAGACATCGACCTAGGTATTTTTTTTCTGGACTTCATTTTTTTAGAAAAGGAGGAAGACCCCCGGCCTCTGCATCTGGGCGATGCATACAGCCACTTTATTAATTATTCTCAAAATACCTTACAAAGAAATATATATTTTCCTGTAATATCTAGTAGAAGAACTAATTTGTATGTCTAACAGATCGACAAGACTTGGATAACTTCTGCTCAAAGATTCTCTGCTGCATATGTCGAGGGGGTTGAAAACTTCATGAACTTTATCAGAGCTGAGTACGATGATCCAAAATCAGATGTTCTTTGCCCATATAGCAGTTGTATGAATTCAGTTACAAGACCCCAGTCAACTGTGCAAAATCATCTACACTTGTATGGGATGTCGGTCACATATACTAGGTGGGTTCTTCATGGTGAAGCTGTGAACGTCAATGTTATTGACTACGTGGAAGCAGCAGATCACCATCTTGATCTACCTGATGCTCAGGTGGAAGAGGAGGAGGAGGAGGTGGTGGCGGAGCTAGTGAGTTTGACCAACATTGAAACAATGCTACGACATTCTCGTGCATTCTGTGAACTTTCACCTGCAGAAGAAAACGGTGGGCCCGCATGTTGGAACAATGCAACGTTGCTGTCACCCCAAGAAATAAGCTGTCAATATTCTCAGCTATGGTCACCTTTCTTCAGGTGAAGACATCTGAGCGGATGACCAACAAATCATTCGATGCGATGTTGGCTGCTTTCTGCAAATCTTTCCCAGATGCGTCTGAGCTGCCACACACCTACAGTAAAATGAAGAATTCCCTTCGTGCAGTTGGAATTGGATATGATATGATCCATGTTTGTAAGAATAATTGTGTTCTGTTCCGGAAGGATTATGCCAACTTAAGTGAATGCCCGAAATGCAAACCATCAAGATGGAAAGATGGCGATGCTGTGAAAAGGATTCCTCATAATGTTCTGAGACATTTTCCAGTTACACCAAGATTGCAGAGGTTGTTTCATGATGCTGAAACAAGAGAGGATGTACTGTGGCATTCTAGGAACCAGGAGTACAGAGATCAGAATGTAATGAGCCATCCATCTCATGGTAGTGAGTGGAAAAGCTTCAATGATAAACACAAAAAGTTTGCTGCTGACCCGAGAAACATTAGACTTGGCTTAGCTTCAGATGGATTTAACCCATTTGGTCACCAGAGCGCCACATATAGCATGTGGCCAGTGCTTGTTATCCCTTACAACATGCCTCCAAATGTCTGCACCAAAGAATCAAACTACATGATGGCCTTGCTCATCCCAGGTCCAAAAAGTCCTGGAAAGGATTTTAATTTGTTCATGGAGTCTCTTGTGGAGGAACTTCAACAGCTATGGAAGGGTGTTCTCACTCGAGACCTATATAGCAGCCCACCAGCTGATTTCTTTCTGCGTGCTATTATAATTTGGTGCATCCATGATTATCCGGCTTTGGGCACTATGTCAGGGCGAACGAGACATGGTTACAATGCATGTGTTCGCTGTGACAGGAATCTGCTGTCATACGCAATACTTAGCAAGATCTGTTACATTGGACACTGCCATTTCCTTGCCAAGGACAAGTCGCATCCTAGAAAATACCGAAGACATGTGTTCAATGCAAAGCATGAAAACCGTGATGCGCCAAAGAGGCTCACCGCCGATGAGTTGCAAGTGGAATTAGAGAAGGTCAGGCATAATACACCAGGAAACCATCCTGGTAATGGTAGCGGGAAAAGGAAGCATGGCAGGGCATAAGAGAGATTATTGTTTACCCGCAGGTCCACTTTGTGGGACTTGGAGTATTGGAAAGATTTGGATCTGCGGCATAATCTTGATGTGATGCACATCGAGAAAAATATATGTGACAGCATTATCGGCACACTTCTTAATATTGAAGGAAATACGAAAGATACCTTAAAATCTAGGATTAATTTGACACACCTGGGTATCAGAAAGGATTTGTAGGTGCAAGATGAAGGTAAACCACGGGATATGGCACCAGCTATGTACGTCTTGGACAAGGTAAAAAGAAAACAATTCTGAGAGGTCCTGTCACGTGTGAGATTCACACATGGATTTGCTTCCAACCCTGACAGGAGAGTCAGTGCAGATGGAAACAAGGTACAAGGGTTGAAAACTCATGACTGCCACGTTCTACTTCAAAGGGTTTTACCTGTTATCCTTAGAGGATTGGGCCGCCCTGACTTATACAGAGCAGTTGCAGAGTTGGGACAATTCTTCAGGGAACTCTGCAGTAGAAATATCAGGATAGATGCTTTGGAGCGTCTTAGAGACAAGATACCAACTATCATATGCGACCTTGAGAAGATATATCCTCCAGCCTTCTTTGATGTGATGGTGCATTTGGCTGTCCATCTACCTGATGAGGCACTACCTAGAGGTCCAGTACAGTATGGCTAGATGTACCCTATTGAAAGGCGGCTAGGCACTTTCAAGGGCTATGTTAGGCACAGAACTAGACCCGAGGGTTCCATTGCAGAGGCCTACATTGCTACAGAAGCATTGACATTCTGCTCAAAATACATTGAAACAACTGATCAGCTTAGCAAAGAGGTGGGTGAAGACAATCCCGGGCTCAATGTTTTCGATTATTCTGTTCGAGTTATAGGGAAGAGTCAACAAGAGGACAAACCTAAAGATTTGGACAAAATGGTTTGGTATGTGTTGAATAACTGTCCTGAGATACTACCTTATATCAAGTAAGTGCAGTACTGCAGCTTATACATAATAATCTACTAAACTTGCAGCACATTTTTATATATTTAGATGTTTGACGCGATCACTATGTTGTACAGCATCTACAAAGAGGAGTTACTGCCGCAAAATCCAAGAAACATTGACAAGCTGGTTAGGGCAGGATTTGCGAAATGGTTCAAGAACCATGTAAGCTTTTGAAGTGCACTGTCAGTTTTTGTAATATATTGAGTACATAAGGTGATCAGCTTGTCTATTTTCTAACCATAGGTTAAGAAGATGCGGGAGGATGGGCAGGCAGTTGATGATGCCCTTTACTCACTAGCAATGGGTCCTGATACTCGGGTAAGACATTGTGAATCTTGCGTTGTTGGAGATGTGCGCTACAACACCCTTGCACGAGACGAAGGCAAGAAGACACAAAATAGTGCCATCATGAGCACGGATACGTATGACAAAGAGACAACTGAAATGTATGCTAACATAACAGACATTGTTCAGTTGCAGTATATCTCCAGTTTCGAGGATCATCAGTGTGTGGTTCTGTTGTGCTGTCGTTGGTATAACATGTTTTCCAGGATCGCAAAACCCAGAGCTGATGATTATTTCAAATCCATCAATGTCAAGGCGGCGTACTAGACCAACAAGCCTTTTATTTTGGCAAATCAAGCAACACAGATATTTTTCTTGGAAGACACATTTGCACGTAGCGATGACTGGAGAATATTGCAAAGGTTTGAGCAGAGGAATTCGTTTAATGAAGTTGCACAACAAGATGATGCTTACACTGCTCCTGATGTACAAGATAACACAGATGTTCCTAATATCTTTGAGAACCATCACGTCAATGACGCCGGCGAAAAGATTGCCTGTCATGCTGTGGACATACAAGAGTTGATCAAGAAGAAGCCAACGTTCGAGGACGTTGAGGACGAAGAAGAAGATGACACCGTGGGGAATTACGATTTAGACTGATACACATGGCAAAGATGTTGACACTGCTGCTGCGGATGGTGATTACATTGCTTTTGTTGTATTTGCCTGTCAGAAGACGTTTTTTATCTACTATGTGAAATTGTGTTTGCTATATAACTGAAACCTGATGAACATGTTGTTTAGTATTTTGCTGTGAGAACATCACTGTAATGTATGCTGATTTGTGTTTGGTGATTATATGACAACTAAAACATATGATGACATTGTTGTTTAGTTGTACTCATATTTGGTTGTGAAACTTGAATTTGATGACATAGTTTGTTGTTGGACTGCAATTTGCTCGACATCTTCGAATGAGAACAAAGCTGACCCGACAGGGCCTCTGCTATTTATTTATTTATGAGCAAAAGGGGATACCCCCTGTTTTCCGTTAATAGAAATCATTAGATGTTCACAACACTATGCCCGGCCTGCTACACAGGTTTCATTCATTACTAGTTTCAGCAAAGTGCTCATGTCGTAGCCACTGAATACATCATGAGTGCTACATACACTGCAAATAAAGAGACAATCATCCTACAGAGCACATCGATTTTGCCCATTATCTTCACAAGCTCTTTCATCTCCTCATTGCTGTCAAGGCCGTTCAGTAGCTGTTGCTTGTCCATGATCAGAGGAACTGCATCTTTAACCTTTTGCTCTGCATCAACACCCCAACCTGCTGGTATTGGGATTCCTCGGCTAACCAAATAATCAGCGTAGTTGCATTCCCCCACATCAGCAACTTCCCAGAAATACAAATCACACGAATCTTCCCTTTTCTGCATGAATCAAATCGGAAGATCATCAACCAAACTATTAAAAAAATCAGCAACTGAAAGTAGCAGAACAACACTTAAACATATTATTACCCCATGATTCGGGCATTTGTAGAAGACTCGGTCAGGGTTGAGGATTGTGATTGAGACGCGACGAATGACTCTACGTGATTTGCAGCAGTGGCACCACACCAACGGCAGCGGGTTGCGATGAGCAATCGGCTACGGTGCGCGTGCCGGCGGGGGTGTGATGAGACCCACGAGCGATGGTACGGGTGGCGACTTGGCGCATATCTGGTTGTTGCCTGCTGAAGAGCAGGTGGACGAGCAGCCGGCGGACATGGTTGCTGCGGCCAGAGCTTCTGATGCTAGGCAGAGTAAGTAGAGAAGAGGATAAGCGAACGTTGGATATGTCAGTTTCATTACTTGCAGAGTAGCATAGCACCATATATAGTCATAGTCTAGGTTTGGATTCGAACTAGCTATAGGAGCACGTCTCGACAACGTCTCTTTACTGGTACACTAGCTTGTTCTGTACGCCTTCCCAAGTCTTTGATTTTCTTTCCCTTTTTTGCGAGGAAGGAAGGAGGACAAAATTGAGAGTTCCTGGGACTCGAACCCAAGACCTCTCGGTTGAAAATCAAGGGTGCTAGTCACTTATGTGGCGAACGTTCCCTGTGAGGAGGACGGCAGACGAACGCATTTTCCTCGCAGTTTTCTTCCTATATACAAAAAAGTATGCTACTTGGTTTCTGCTTAGTCAACAAATGATTGTGCCAACCTTGACCGTTGGATTGACATTCAACGTCTGTCACGTTTCTTCAGTCTCTTCTTCCTCGAGCCGCCAAAGCCAAACCAGCGCCGGCGGGACCGCATGCTCCCGCCTCCCACGGCTCCTGTTCGTTCCCGTCTAAGGCCTCACCATCGTCCTCCGCCTTGGTTCGCTCGCCATGGCGCCGCCATCCGGTGTTGTCAACATGGTCAACAACCAAGACGAATAAGGAGATGACTGTACATGGTGAGGATGACAGTAGGGACCCAGCAGCGTACACAGTAATTTTATTTTTTCGGGACGGAGAAGGGTATCAACTGGGTTGTGCGGGACCCGTGGCCCGTCTAGCCCAGGCTTTTATTTCATATGTTTAGCACATGACCAGCCCAATTTGTTTTTTTCCATTCTGAAAAATGTCTAGCCAGCTATTTTGTTTTTTGCAGAATAACCAACATAGCCTACTTGCTTTTCTATGCCCTGCTGGGCCGGAAATCTTTCAACACGAGGAGGGATGCATTTTGCCCAAAAAATGGGCTATAAGTAATAAGAAATGGGCTATAAGTAATAAGAAATGGGTTGTAAAATGAAAAAATACAGCAAACAAGCAATTAGTTCCAAAATATTGTTTTCTTTCGGATTTTGATATTTTAAATTTCATTGTTTTTGTGCGGGTAAATTTTCATTGAATTTAAATTAAGGTATATTTAGATTTAAAATTAATTTGAATCTGGCTAGAAATTTTGGGTTGTATGCTATTTGGGACAGATTTGGAGGCTGACTTGTGGGTCTACTAGGTTGACGTGTACTTTGGCTTTGTCAACTTAGTCCACAAACGATTCTAGCAGCAGTGACCGTTGGATGTTAATCCAACGGCCGTGCTGCTTCTTCAATATGAACGATTCTAGCTCCAGTGACTGTACGATGTCCATCCAACGGCTGTAGTGCTTCTTCAACCTCTGGTCTTCTTGCTCCAGCCGCCCAAAGCAGCGTCGGTCGTGCCGCATGCTCCTGCCTCCCGTGGCCGGCTGTGCTGCCGCGGAGGCCTCACGCCCCCTACTATTCCCACTGTTGGCCAAGCACTGAGGCGACGGCAGCCTCACACCGCAGCGGAACCAGTGAACCCTCGTACTCCTCTCTGCGCGGGCTTCCACTGCCGCGTCTTCCCCGGCTCTGCGTCGTCCCCTTCCTAGGCCTTCCCGTCGTCCACCGTGTGGTGCTCTCGGCGTGGCCTGGTCAACGTGGTCAAGGAACGACTTCCATCGGATATGGACTGTACGTGGAGAGGCTGACAGCTGGGTCCACGGCCGCAGCAAGGAAGTACCTCCTTATTACGCGGAAAATAATGATTCCTCCACCTGACAGCTGGGACCCACCGGACGGGCCACTGTATTTTGTGAAAAAAAACATTTCCCCCTGACTGCTGGGACCCACCAGCTACATGTTCGCACGCAAGGAAGTGCGTCCGGGCAAATAAACGATTCGCCCCCCTGACTGCTGGGACCCACCAGTTACATCTTCGCACGCAAGAAAGTGCGTCCGGGCAAAAAAACGATTCGCCCCCCTCACTGTTGGGACCCACCAGCTACATCTTCGCACGCAAGTGCGTCCGGACAAAAAAACGATTCACCCCCCTGACTGCTGGGACCCACCAGCTACATCTTCGCACGCAAGGAAGTGCGTCCGGACAAAAAAAACGATTCGCCCCCCTGACTGCTGGGACCCACCAGCTATATTTTCGCACGCAAGGAAGTGCGTGACAGTCGGGACCCACTACAAGAAAACTGTTAATCTATGATGGATTTCTGGTGACGGATTCACAAACCATCATCAATGGTATTTCATCGATGATGGTTAGCCTAGATCCATCATGGATCATCAAGGGGGCGACGACCCCTGATATCTGGTGACGGTTTTATGACAAACGTTACCTTGCTGTCACAATCCCAATATGTAAAGCTTTTGTTCTTATTTTACTCCAATCTGAGCAGCAATTGATTTTGCCCCTGATGTGTCATGCTCCAGATAGGCCGCATTATAAAAAAAACATCCGAAATTTTTGAAAAATGTTCCCAATTTTAAAAAATGCACGAAATAAAAAAGATGACCAAAAATCTTCAAAACGTGTTAACATTTTCAAAAAATGTTCCCACTTCAAAAAAAATATTTTTTAAGTAAATGTTCAGAAATTTTATAAAATCTTTGCATTCTTAAGAATATTCGATTTTTCAATAAAAAAATTAAAAAAAATAAGAAACCGTTGCTACAATGCATGTTGCTATAATTTTTTAAATTTGTCTTTTCCGTTTTTTCCTTCCTTCTTTTTTTTAAGAATAACAAATATCAAAGAATTGTTTGTTTCCAAACAATTGTTCCAAATCTTTAAAAAGTCCCCGTTTTCAAATTTATTCACAATTTTTTGTTTGAAATATAAAAAATGTTTGAAAATTGTTTGAAAACTTCAAAAAAGTTCCCATTTGAAAATATGTTCGTAAATTAAAAAAAATAAAAGTTGTTCGCATTTTAAAAACATGTTCGGAATGTTCAAAAAATGTTCCAATTTTAAGAAGTGCACAAATTTTAAAAAATTGTTCACAATTGTTCAAACTTGTTCATGTTTTCAAACAATATTCCCAAAAGTATTTTTTTTGAAAATGTTCAGAAAAATTATAAACTGTTTAATATTTCAAAAATATTCGTTTTTAATATATTTTAAAAATAAAAAATCGCTGCAACAGTGCGTGTTGCTTTTTTTAGGCGGACAGTTAGCGCTACAGTGATCACTACAACATGATAAATGGGCCGGCCCACTCAGGGCACTCCTTTGCGAAGAAGAAGATCCCATCGAGCATCCAGCAGACCAGCACTATGTGCTCACCCCTAAAAAAAGTGTTTTCCCTCTCGTTAGGGTTTTAGTCCTCCCGGGGCGACTATAGTCGCCGCCGTCGAGATCTCGATTTCCCCGCCCTGATCACCGGCCGCCGCACTTTGCGATCGCATCAGGATCTTCTCCTGGGCTTTGCGCTAGGCGGGGGGAGATCGGGGGGTTGGGGCTGCTGCTACAAGGCCCGGTTTTTGTCTCAATCGGGTTAGGGTTCCAGAGAGGATGTCTTCGAGCGCGGCTCAGGATGCGACGGCCGCAGGCTCATCGGGGACAGATGATGTGGAAAAGATGATGAGGGAATTAGGGCTTCGAGAAGAAGACCTCGATGATGTGATCATTGATGAGAAGGAGGTGCCGTCGGAAGCTGCCAGATGGATCGCCCTAGCGAGGGTGCACTCCAAGAAGACGTATAGCCAACACTGATTTTTCAAGAATATGAGATCAGCGTGGGATCTGGCGCAGGAGGCGAATTTCAAGCCTCTGGAGGATAATCTGTATACCATCCAATTCTCGTGCTTAGGGGATTGGGAGAGAGTCATGCGTGCTGGACCTTGGCACTTCAGGGGTGATGCGGTGATCATCAAGCCTTATGATGGGATCACGAAGCCGTCCACAGTTCAGCTAGACACCATAGAGATATGGGCACAAATCCATGATGTACCATAGCTATATGCTTACCTGGTGTCATCACTTGGCGCTAAGCTTGGAGAGGTGCTGTTCACGGAGCCACAGTCGCAAGATTTTAAGGGTAATTTTTATCGTGTTTGGGTGAGAGTCAATGTCTCTAAACCTCTCAAGAATGTTGTATCCATGATTCGTGATGGCAAAAGGCAGATTTACAGGGTCAGATATGAAAAGCTCCCGGATTGGTGTGCGGTCTGCGGGATGCTTGGCCACCAATACAAGGAGCATGGCAATGGGATACACCCTCCTTCAGCTTTAGTCTTTAAGGATCTGAGGGCAGGCTGGTTTATGCGTACTAGTTGGGGTCCTGGTGATGGACGAGGCCGGAGAGGAGGCCGAAGGGGTGGTCGATCAGATGGCCAAGGAAGGAGCGCTCAGTACCAACCTTACCATGCCGATAATGGTTCTGAGGAGGATCTAGAGGACGACAATGATGCTGTGATGAAGGAGGCTGAGAATAACAGGAAGAGGGTGTCAGATCTAGCAGTGGGGAAGAGTGTGATGCCGACAGGGAATCATGTAACCACAAGCAATGGACAGCAAGCTACGTTGGCACTTCCAGCTCCCGTTGTCCCTCCCAGCCCGAGTAGTAAGCAGGAGCCCAAGAGGACAAAGATGCAGAAAGATGATGGCAAGAGCAACATGGACAAGACTGGAGTACAAGGCAAGGGTGACATAATATTGGCGGGCCTCGAGGGGCGCCGCCGAGGCCAATGAGTACCTTATGTTGGAACTGTCGTGGTGCGGGCAACGCCGCGACAGTTCGTGAGCTTCGCGACTTCGCAAGGCAGTTTGCCCCTACCCTACTGTGTATAGTTGAGACACAAATCGAAGGAGCTAGGGTAGAAGCTTTAGCTAGTACTCTTGGTTATGATAAGTCATATGCTGTTGATAGCCATGGTAGAAGCGGTGGTATTGGACTATTTTGGAATGATTCAATAAAAGTGGAGATTCTTGGCTATTCTGACTATCATTTAGATGTGTCGGTAGAGGAAGACGAACAGGAAATATGGTGGATGACTTGTGTGTACGGTGAGGCTCAGACACACCTTCGACACCAAACATGGCAGGTTTTGAAAAACATTAGTACTTTGAGTACTCTTCCTTGGCTCTGCATAGGCGATTTCAACGAAGTTTTACGTCCGAACGAACATGAGGGGGTTGGACAGCATAGTAACGCTCAAATCCAGGCCTTCCGGGATGCTACGGATGTTTGCATGCTGCTGGACTTAGGCTATAAGGGCAATTTTTGGACTTTTGAAAAAAAGGTGGTGGGGGGTACCTACACATGGTGTCGTCTCGACAGAGCAATGGCGAATGCAGAATGGCTAGCGAGGTTCCCTTTGGCATCAATATCACACATTACGTGTGCCACATCAGACCACTCTCATATCTTGCTTGACTATGGAAACAGAACAACTAGAAGAGGGGAGAGACCTTTCAATTACGAGCTAATGTGGGAGACACATGAGGGGCTCAAAACGATCTTGTCAGAAGGATGGGCTAGGAAACCACCATGCAGTAGCGTGGAACAGATGCGTGACAAGCTGCGAGCCTTGCAGACGAGTTGACCAGATGGAGCAAGGACACCTTCGGAAGTGTTAGGAAGGAAATTAAGAGGCTTAAGCAAATGCTGGAGGAGCTCAGGGGCGACCCACTAAGAGCGGCACCTTCTCATGTTGAACTAAAGATCAACGAGCAGCTGATCGAGATGTATCACAGAGAGGAGATCATGTGGAGACAACGGGCAAGGGTCGAGTGGCTTTCGGAGGGAGACAAGAATACCAAATTCTTTCACCTTCGCGCGAGCCTCCGCAGGAAGAAAAATATGGTGAAAGCCTTACAAAACTCTCTGGGTGCTGTTATCTCGGATCCGGCCGAACTCCGGGACATGGCAAACATGTTCTACCGAAATCTGTATACTACGGAGGGTGTTAGTAACATGGAAGAAGTGCTGGAGCAGGTCCCGCAGAAGGTGACAGAGGAGATGAACGCATCACTTTGTGCTCCATACACAAACGAAGAGGTAAAAAATGCTTTGTTTCACATGTTTCCTACCAAGGCGCCGGGCCCGGATGGCTTTCCCGCACACTTTTATCAACGACATTGGGATGTATGTGGTGACGTGGTTACCAAGGTCGTCCTAAGCATAGTCTGTGGGGAAGAAAGTCCTGAATGCATCAATGACACAGTGTTGGTTCTTATTCCGAAGGTAACAAATCCTACTGCTTTGTCTTAGTTTCGACCTATTAGTCTTTGCAATGTATTGTACAAAATCGCATCCAAGGTGGTAGCCAATAGGTTGAAGATCATATTACCTGATATTATTTCGGAGGAGCAGTCTGCATTTGTGCCAGGGAGGCAAATTACGGATAACATCATTTGTGCGTATGAATGTTTGCATTTTATGAAGCGGTCCAGGGCGAAGTCAAACAGTTTTTGTGCACTGAAGTTGGATATGATGAAGGCCTATGATAGGCTAGAGTGGACATACTTGAGAGCTATCATGACTGAACTTGGTTTTGCAGAACAGTGGATAAACACAGTCATGGCTATGGTTTCATCGGTCTCTTTTTTAGTTCTTTTCAATGGTGAGAAGCTTGATCCTTTCAAACCTACCAGAGGAATCCGGCAGGGAGACCCAATCTCCCCCTACTTATTCTTGATTGCAGCAGAGGGCCTTTCGTGCCTCCTGAAATCCAGTTCTCAGTCATCACTAGCAGGTATCAAGGTGGCCCCCACGGCTCCAACCATTAACCACCTTCTATTTGCAGATGAAAACCTGTTGCTTTTCAAGGCGAGTGTAGAGGGAGCAGTTACAGTGTCAAACCTGCTAGAGAAATATTGTGATGCTTCGGGGCAAAGGATAAACCATGATAAATCCTCCATATTTTTCAGTAAGGGGTGTCCGGGTCCCACCAGAACAGAGGTGAAGAATTCATTACAGGTCCAAGATGAGTCCTTGTCTGAACGGTATCTGGGAATGCCAACTGATGTGGGTCAGTCAAAGAATGGAACTTTTAAATACCTGAGAGATAGAGTATGGGAAAAGATCAAAGGTTGGATGGGGAAGCTGTTGTCCTCGACGGGCAAAGAAGTTTTGATTAAGGCTGTGGCACAAGCGATACCTGTTTATTCCATGGCATGCTTCCGGTTGCCGCGGGGGCTTTGCGAGAACATCACATCGATCATAAGGCAATTCTGGTGGGGGAGTAAGCAGGGCAGAAGGAAGCCCAGTTGGGTGTCATGGGATGTGATGATGAGACCGAAATATATGGGGGGCCTCAGATTCGGAGACATGGAGATTTTTAACCTAGCACTTCTTGCACGGCAGGCTTGGCGCACAATGGTTTCGGAATCCTCATTAAGCTCCAGGATCCTAAAAGCAGTTTACTTTCCAAACTGTTCATTGCTAGACGCAGAGCTGGGGTCTCATCCATCGCAGATTTGGAGGGCCATTTTGGATGGTCGGGACATTTTGGCACAAGGTTTGATCAGGAGGATTGGAGACGGAGAAACCACAGACATTTGGGAACACAACTGGATACCGAGGGAGAGTTTCAAAAGACCTATAACTTCTCTGGTGCAGCATCCTCCTACTAGAGTGGCGCAACTCATCAATGCATCTACTGCGTCTTGGAATGAAGGACTAGTTCGGTCTATTTTCACTCCCTTTGACTCTGAGGAAATCCTAAAGATACCATTGTGTACGCGTACAGTTTCAGACTTCTGGGCATGGCACGAGGAACGACGTGGTATTTTCAATGTTGGCTCGGCATACCGTATGATTTTGAGAACAAAAATCAATCGAGAGGCATGGCTGCATGAAACGGAAGGATCGTCATTTTTTCAGCATGAAAGCAAGAATTGGAGCAGCATCTGGCACATCCAAGTACCTTCAAAGCTCAGGATATTCGTCTGGAGGTTAGCTAGACAGTCTATGCCCTGCGGTGAGTTGCTTATGCATGGCCATATGTCGACAGAAGATACATGCAATCTCTGCGGGGCGAGAGACACATGGAAGCATGCGTTACTGACATGTCCGATGTCCAGCAGTGTATGGGCGCGGGCCCCTGAACATCTGGTGCAACATCTTGTTGATCGCCAAGAGGAGAGCCCAAAGGACTGGCTATTTGTGCTACATGATATACTAAGTAAGGAAGATTGTGTTCGGCTTGTTGTCACGTTGTGGGCAATTTGGGGGGCGAGAAGGAAAGCAATCCACGAGGCCATATTCCAGTCACCATTATCGATACATGGTTTCATCACGCGATACCTGGCTGAGCTTCAAGTGTTGAATACAGTATCGTCGAAGCCGGCGGCAGCAAAGGCCGTTAGATCGACTATCTGGCAACCGCCGGTAGCGGACAGTGCAAAAGTAAACGTGGATGCTGCAGTACCCCAACACAGAAGATATGGAGCCGTGGGTGCGATAAGCAGGAGCGCTGATGGATCGTTCCTGGGAGCCTCAGCCCTAGTGTTTAGACATGTTTTAGAACCGGAGACTTTGGAAGCATTGGCCATTCGAGAAGCCCTTGCTTTATCAGATGATTTATACCTGCGGAGGATCCATGTGGCGTCTGACTGCAAAGTGGTGGTTGAGGACATTACGAAGGAGAATGCATCTCGGTATGGAGCAATCATACATGAAATAATAGATCACTCGTCGTTTTTTAATTTTTGTAAGTTTAGCCATGAATTTAGGAGCTCAAATTATGAGGCTCGCAATTTAGTGAAGTATGCACTTTCTCTAGGGGTTGGCCGCCATGTTTGGTTAGGCCAGCCCGAAGATCTTCCATTCGTCCCTGTAAACATTGTGACGGTTTAATAAAAGCTTCGCGAGATTGTCTCAAAAAAAACCCTAAAAAAAGCACTATTGTGCTCAAACAAATCTCATCCAGCACGAACAGCCGCCGTACAGGCTCGCGCGGATTCGCGCAGGGGAGCTCCGCCTCTGGGCCAGGCGCGCAGCTGGCGACCATCTCGGCGCCGAGGGGGAAGGAACAAGGGTGTGGCTGAGTCTGGTGCCTTCGCCACTCGCCGCTATCTGCCGATGTGGTTGCCTGCATCTGCATGAGCCACCCGCCGACCGGCCGGCCACCCCGTCATCGCCAGCCATTGTCGCACCAGAGACATCCTCCGACCGCTGTTGTGTCCTGCCGGCACTAAGGCGCCCTTCTTCGGACAAGTTCCATTGTTCCCCTCCAGGCCCTCCTCAACACCCAACAGCAGCCGGCAGCCAAGGTATGTCTCCTCATTGCAAGACACTTCACCTGTCAAACAAACTATGGCCACTTGATTCCTTTTCCCGATTGAACCTGATGCCATTTGTTTTACGGAGAATGTGTATTATTTTCACCTCGGGCGACCAACTGAAATATGTATGAACTGCTAAAATGGTAGCTAAAATAAAGAACTCAATATAATTTCGAGTACTTTTATTTTTGTGTTAACTGAATTCGGGTGTTATCTGATGTTTGTGTTAAATGAATTGATGTGCTAACTCAACTCAACTTGTCAACTAAATCTTTAGAGTTAACTGAATGTTGGTGTTAACTGAATCTTCAGTGTTAACTGAATGTTAGTTTTAACTGAAACTTTAGTTTCAACTGAATTTATGTGCTACCTCAAATTAGTGTTAATTTAATCCATGGTGGCTTTTTTGAGGGGGGTTACTTCCGTAATTTGCCAAAATATCTTAGTTTCTTAGGAAACTTGATTGTTTTATGTTTTTCATGCATGTGATGTCTACAATGTTATTCAGCTGCTACGATTACCCAGCTCTAAGCACTCTTTCAGGGTGTACCACCAGAGAATATTCTGCATGTATTCATTGCGATAAGCACCCCCTTTCTTATGGCTTAAGGAGCAAAATTGGGTATATTGGGCACTATCGTTTCCTTCCAATGGGACATCGTTTGCGTAAAAACAATGAATTTGTTGGTCTTCATGGAAGGAATGATGAGCCAGGTAAATTCTCTATCAAAGAGCTACAAGCAGAATTGGAGAAGGTTGGACCTGGCCAGAAAAAGGAAAGCAGGAAAAGGAAGCGTTCTGACTTGAGCAAAAAAAAGCACCATGTGCCAATTTGGAGTCGGAGGGTTTGTTTGTGGGATTTGGAGTATTGGAAAAAAATTGAAGTTGAGACATAATCTTGATGTCATGCACATAGAGAAAAACATATGTGACAACCTTGTTGGGACAATTCTGAATATAGAGGGTAAGACAAAGGACACAATTAAAGCTAGGCTTGATCTCAAAGATTTGAAAATTAAAAAGGGGCTGCAACTGAGGGATGAAGGAAACTCATATGTGATGCTTCCAGCTCGATATACCTTGTCCAAAGAACGAGTGATTTCCTTTTGTCAGTTTTTACGAGAGTTAAAGTTTCCAGATGGGTTTGCTTCGAACATCGCAAGATGTATAAGTGCTGATGGAACCAAGGTACAAGGTCTAAAAACACATGATTGTCACATTCTTTTGCAAAGAATCTTACCTGCTGGCATGAGAGGATTTTTGGACACTGATATATACGAGGCAATAGCTGAGTTAGGCAAGTTCTTCAGGAAATTGTGCTGCAAAACTCTTAACAAAGGATGTGTTGGCTGAAATGAAGAAAGATATCCCTGTAATATTGTGCAAGCTTGAGAAAATTTTCCCCCTGCTTTCTTTGATGTGATGGTGCACCTTGCTGTACATTTACCCGAAGAGGCGTTGCTCCGAGGTCCCGTGCAATATGGGTGGATGTACCCAATTGAAAGGCGGTTGTATACTTTGAAGCGCTATGTGAGGAATAGGGCACGACCAGAAGGGTCAATTGCTGAGGCATATGTTGCTGATGAATGCCTGACATTTTGTTCCAAGTACATCAATGATGTTGAAACAAGATTTAATCGGGAGCCAAGAAATATTGGTTTTTCAGATGAAGAAGCCTATGATGTTGATGTTTTCGGGCATGGAGTTAATTTTCCTTCAGCGTATCAATATGTATATGTTGAAAATGAATTTGATCAAATGGTGTGGTATGTGTTAAACAACTGTAGTCAAGCTGAGAAGTATATAGAGTACTAGATCATTGATGGCGCGCGTTGCTGCGCCCGTCTATTTCTACAATGAAATGGTAGGTATTTGATAAATAAATGACCACATGAAATATATTGAATTTACCTAAACATAACCATACATCAGTTGTTGCGCCTATCTATTTCTACAATGAAATGATAGGTATTTTGATAAATAAATAACCACACGTCATATACTGAATTTACACATAAACATACATTAGTCGGTAATCCAAGAAAATCTCATATATATACTCCGTAAAGGCAAGGTCACATATATAAATTGGCTTCGTATAACAACATACAGAACAATTTAGATAGTAAATACAACTAATCAGTACAGAATAGGCAATAAAAACTCCTCCGTTATCAATATTAGTCCTTTTTAGAGATTCCAATATGGACTACATATGGAGCAAAATGTGTGAACCTACGCTTTAAACTATGTCTATATACATTTGTATGTAGTTTATATTGAAATTTCTTAAAAAACTTATATTTAGGAACGGAGGGAGTAGATTGTATACATCATGCGTAAATGGGATCTTCACGTGCCTCTACCAAAAGGCCACCATTTCCGAAACAAAGAAGATTTATGTCTGCCTAATGCAGCTGGCTTTTTCTTGTGGAGGGCATCACATTCATAGGACATGCATCCTAACAAGAATTAAATTAGTTGCAATATCAAATAATGATATATACTAAATACTACAATACGAGCAGTAGCAGGGATATGCGGTAATCATACTTTTCTTTTTTGTTTGGTGTTTTGTTAAAGATCAATCAGACTGAAAGCTATATGTAATAAAGTGGCAGACCAGCAATTCCATTTTATACATGAAAATGCTTCCAAAACAAACCAACATGGAAAATGGTGTCACTACACTTGTACAAAATAACTAAGGTCCAACTTGAAATGTCAACCAATCAGCAACCACTTGTGTCGCTTGCAGAAAAGATAACTATCCGGTCAGGACAACATAACTGATATAGCAAAGTAACATCATGTATAAAATGGAAGACAAAGAGTTCTACACCAAAAGTGATAACTGAAATAAAAGAGAAGATATGCGTAAGATGTCAGTATACCTAGCGTGTATCCAGTGCGTCGTAGTTGAGCTGCTCAAGCTAGATATCATTACTTAGTTATGCATTAGTACTGAAATAAATTTCAAAGAAGATTCAATCAAATTTTATTGCACCAGCACATATAAATACATAAAAGACGAACTTGAATTCTCTTTGAAAACATAACATCCGTTCAATCAGCAACAACCATGTTTTCTGCAACACTATTGGAAAATTTGAACAATAACAATACCCATGATTGACATGCTCGCTTCTTGTGTTGTTGTTTTTCATCTGACACAGAGCTATTGCAAGTTCGAACTATCTCTACCACTGTTGTGAAACCTTATTCAACAACCAAAAAGAAATGTCCTAAATTTAAGCCCAGCTAGAGCGATTAGGTTTTTTTTATCTCTAGGAAATATATACAAAGGGCTAGACGTTTTAAAGAAAGACAGTTACACGAATCTGTAGCAAACATTGCTTTTTGCTTAATCTTTTTGTCATACCTCGGAACTGTTATAAGCAAAATGAGTATTTATGAGGTCCAGGGAAATAAAATGGAACCGGTGTTTATGTTCTTGAGGCCAGCTTATAAGGTTCAATCATATCCGCTCCACGGTTGCCGTGCCATGACATGGTGAAAATAGATACTGAGTTTGTACGCAGGTACTCATGAATTAGAGAGCAAAAACAATCGTACCTAATTTATAATCTTCATGTAGTACTACTGCAACTCATAACTGAAAAAGGATCACATGATTTAGATAAAGATAACCTATACGATGTGTAAAAGTAAATTTCCTCCATAAATATTTTCATTACCTCATATATCACAATGTTTTGACCTGCAACTGCATCTATCAGTTCAGGAGAAAATTCACAGATTCAATGAAATATTGTCTGGGGTTGAGTGGAAGACTTAAGAGAAACAAAGCTTGCAAATTTGTAGGAATGGATTGTCTAGTTACCTTGTAGAAGGAGATTTCACATCAACATCAGAGGAGGAGAGGATGTACTGCATAACCAGAAGAGGATTTTCAGCTACAGATAAGCATTGCCGAAGATTTTTTTCTAAGATATTGTGACTGTGCAACGCAACAATCAGAAATGAAATCGGCAGTATTGTACCTTCCATGGAGTTAACCGGTTTCCTATCGTGGCCTTCTACCTACAATCCCAAACACAGACATGTCAACATTCTGCTATTGTTACTCTCTCAACAGGTACACATTATTTGACAGGTTACAATGTATCCTCCACTTATAGATTTCATCCAAGATATCATTGCTCTGGACAGCTATGGTATCCTCGAGCTGCAGTATCCTGGACATGATGGTCATCACGCGCTCCCGAACCTCCAGTGTGCTGCACGAACCTGCCAACAATAAGCACCACCAAAATGAGCCGACACCGCCGTCCCCATGGGCAACCGGCAAACGGACACAAGACGGCCGGCAAATAGACGGCGAACCTCGCGACGGTGTCCTTGGTGAATCATGGTGCGCCGGCCTCCAGATCCGGCTGGAGCAGGATGGTGTAGCTTCCATTGGTGATCTGCTCTTGAGTTGCCTTGAGGTCTCAGTGTGCTGGAGGCGATCTTCTCCTTCCTCACATTGGTTATCACAACCAAATCACAAAATATTAATGAATATGCAAAATAAATAAGAGAAATGCATAGATGTTTAGTAAACCTGGTTAGATAATTGATTTTTGAATTTGTATGGGTGAGGTTTCCCCTCAAAGTTAAATGCACAAGATACTTAGCATCAATTCCTATGACAAAACGGAATCGCCTACCAAGTTCCTTTCTCTATTATAAACTAAACAAAAATGTTTATTCTTTTTTGTTCTGCTCAATCCAGTAAAAGTCTAAAAGAGAAAGAATTCAATTAAAAACGTATCACCAACATACAATGTGCACTTCGAAAAGCAATTAAACCATACATAAAATAAATAAGAGAATTCTGAATTTATCCCTATTTGGAATACCTAGGACAAGTAGAAAAAATATGTATACTATGGAACTTACATATTAAATCCAGTGTATCTACCATAACCATAGCCATGTCTTGGGTGATTCTCGCATGGGGAAAGGCCTCCATCTCTAGCCTAGGCATATTGCGAATGGGGAAAGGCTGGTTGTACCTGTAGGCTGTAGGCAAGGCATGGATGTGCGGAAGCCATCTAGGACGACAATCGCACCGCACATGTGGACGCTGAATCTGGTGGCACCGCCGGCGGACGATATGGCTAGATATGAATATGATAGACGATGCCACACGAGGTTGAGGTCGCGGGAGAATCTGGTGGCGCCGCCGGTGGACAATATGGTTGGATATGCTGGACGCTGCCACTGGAGATTGAGGTCGGGGACGGCTCTGCCGCTCGAGGTCAACGTTAGTGAAGCGCGACGACCTGCTTGATGGGGAGGAACAGAAAGAATTGAGGTCGAGGCCGGAGGCCTGGGTCGGTGACAGCGGCGGGAATCGAGATGGGCCCGCAGGCACCATCCAGTCGCGATGGATGCGGTCTGGATCCATAAGCGCGGCGACAAGCCGCCGGATCCGGCGCCAACTCCTTCACCCGCCGGCGGTCAAGCGCGTGCGGGCGCAAGCCCTGCAGGCGGACAGAAGAGAAGAGGTCGGGGAGAGGAGTTTTTTTTGAGGTGGGGAGAGGAGGAGTCGAGGCAGAGAGAGATTGGCATCACGAGTCGAGGCGGAGATATGGGCCGTAAAACCAAATATCAGCCCAGTTAACCACAGTGGGCCAAAAAAGCTACGGGAATAGCTGCCCTTTAGGACGGCCAGCCCACCTCGCGAAAAGAATCATGTTGAAGGAAGATCTAACGGCCAGGGACGTTTAGCACATGAAATCGAATGGCTAGAAATGCTAATGGGCTGAGAGGCCTGGGAGGGTGCTCGGTTTTAATATATCTAAATGTTCTCACTTCTGAATTTGTGTATGTTACCTTTGTGTTGTAAATATGTGATCTATTGATTGATTTTATTTTATCTACAGAATGTTCAGCGGTGAGCTAGAGAGAGAAGGACTGCCAAACATTGAAAGAAGGATTCGGAAAGGATTCCAGACATGGTTCAGGAACTATGTTAGTTTTCATTCACATGTAAATAGAATTTTTGCTTGTGAGATTTTCACAACAGATTCTAATGTACATGTTTGTGTGTGTTGTTGCAGATAATGAGGTTGCGGAATGAGGATGACAAAGAGGTTGACGAGGATCTCTTTGCCTTGGCATGTGGTCCTGATTCGAGAGTCAGGAAATACTCATCATGCATAATGAATGGCATTCGGTTTAGTACTGTTAACCGTGATAACAGTAGGAGAACACAAAACAGTGGAGTCGTGTCTGAAGGTAGGCATGACAGGAAGGTCATTGACTTTTATGGAACCCTGAAAGAGATCATTCAGTTAGACTATAACTTGGATGACAGGTCGGTTGTTATGTTTAAATGTGACTGGTTTAAGCTTGATGGTAAGAAGACTGAACTTCAAAATGATGGTTTTTTTACAAGCATCAATGTGGGAAGTTTATGGTACAAGGATGATTCTTTGATTCTGGCTACTCGGGCTAAAAAGGTCTTCTATTTGCCAGACACAAAGTTAGGGAAAAATTGGCAAGTTGTCCAAACATTCGACCATAGGCATTTGTTCAATATTAGTGAAACTTAGGGTGCACCTTTTGCTGCCCTGCATATCAAGAGGAGGAATGTTGTGATGAGGATGTCAGGCGAAAATCAGTTTCTGACCATACATATGAGAAGCCTTTACATAGAGAGGATGAGCAAGGCGTTATTTTTGAAGTTGATGTAGTTGCCCGCTTGATGAAAGACAAAAACATAGAAGTATATGGAAATGAGGGTGAAGATGAAGAAGATGACACAGTTATGGAGTACTGCAGCGAAAATGAAGGAGGTGCCGCAATGGATGTTGACAGTGATGACGACTAGATGTTTTAATTTAGAAGGTACCACCTTCATTCTTGTTCTACTGTACTATCTTCATCATTTATTTCTGGGTTAAATCAACAAGCACAAGGGCATCTAAATATTGATCTTGTATCAGACTTCAGGAAAAGTGACTTCAATATGATCTTCATTCTTGTTCTATTGTACTATCTTCATCATTTATTTCTGGAATATATGACTTCAGTATGACTGGTATGGCGCTGCTAGAAGGACGACGCGAGAAGGCTGGCCGAGGGCCTTTTTTGCCCACGGCCGGGCAAGAGGGAAGGGATTTTCCTTCTTAATTCTTGCTTGATTAGATTGGTACATCTCCTCTCTTTATATAGAGAGGTTTACTTGACTCCCAAGCAAGGCTTACTTGACCCCTAAGCAAGCGACCCTTATCTCTAATTAACCACACATCTCCCGCACACGCCGACGCGCTAGGAAGCCGCATGCAGCAGCCTGCAGCCTCACCCCCGCCGACATGTGGCGGGTAGCAATCCAAGATGGAAGCGGTGACGGCGATGGAGGGGACTTGATCTGCTGGATGTGGACGCCCTGGGATGGCGGCGACACTGATGGGAACGAGGTCGTCACACTCCCGTTGTAGGGCATCCCATACTAGGCGGTGGAGCTCACCGGCGGTGGCTGCTGCAGCTGCAGTGGCTGCTGCGGCGGAGCGCCGGTCGCGGCGGAGGCCGCTAGGAGCGGCGGCTGCCACTGCAGCCAGGGTTGGGCGGTGGTGGCGATGGATGGCAGCTGCAGCGGCGCGGCGGAGGCCGCTAGGAGCGGCGGCTGCCACTGCAGCCAGGGTTGGGTGGTGGTGGCGATGGATGGCAGCTGCAGCGGCGTGGCGAAGGCCGCCTTGTGCGGCGGCTGCCACGGCAGCCACGGCAACGTGGGGGCAGCGATGGGCGGCGCAGTCGGGTGCGGTCCGTGGGACCCGGCCAAGAACAGGCGGATCTCCTGGACCGCCTGGGTTAGGTCCCGCAGCACCCCGAACACCTCCTCTCAGGTGAGGACAGCGGGGGCGGGCGCGACGGAGGATCCCGGAGCGGGCAGGAGTGGGGCGACGGTCGTGGTGGTCGCCGGAGGCGACAAGGTGACCGGCAGCGGAAGAGACGGGCTTGGCGGCGGTGAAGACATGATCGAACCGAAGCTAGCTGATACCAAATTGGTATGGCGCTGCTAGAAGGACGGCGCGAGAAGGCTGGCCGAGGGCCTTTTTTGCCCACGGCCGGGCAAGAGGGAAGGGATTTTCCTTCTTAATTCTTGCTTGATTAGATTGATACATCTCCTCTCTTTATATAGAGAGGTTTACTTGACTCCCAAGCAAGGCTTACTTGACCCCTAAGCAAGCGACCCTTATCTCTAATTAACCCTAAGACTAACGGGCTATACCGCCAGCCCAGGCCCATTACGTACTCTAACACTGACCTCCATTCTTGTTCTAGTGTACTGTCCGCATCGTTTGTTTCTGGAATATATCAACAAGCACAAGCATGACATCTACATATTAATTTTGTGTGGTAATTCAGGAAAAGTGACTTTAGTATGACCATTTTGCAGAAAAAGCTTGCCATCTGCATATTGATTTTGCTGGAGAATGAAGTTAGAAAAAGCATGTCATTTGCTTATTGATTTTGCTTGAGGAAAAGTGACCTCAAGAATTGTTGTGGCTTGCTTGAAATGGTTGTTCTGTAGTGTCAGAATGACCTTTTCAGATAAGCAAAGTGTTATCCTGGGATGGTTTGATTTTACTATGTCAACTTCAGTTCAGCAAAAATACAAATGATGTTGTATGTGCAAGTTAGGCTTTCATCCTGTGATGTTGAATGTGCAAGTTAGGCTTTCATCCTGTGATATTGTATGTGCAAATTTGGATGTGCTATGCATATGGTTCAGTGAATCAAAACTAGCTTTTGCATGACTAAACCTGGGAATAGTTTGACATCCAAACTAAACCCAGCCCAAACCGTAGGACTACACCTCTAGCAACCAAACCAAACCAAAATAATTAAGCTAGCATCCAAACCAAACAGCATGCATTTTCCACCCAGACCAATCCAAACTACATGCATTTTCCACCCAGAGCAATCCAAACTATTTGCCATTTATGAATTTAACTCATGGTTTCAACCCATGGACAACGGATAAGCAAGTTGAAGAGTAACAACCCAGTTTTACTAGGAAAATGATAGCTCACTGGCTAGCTAAGTAGCCGTTGGATGATACAGAATGGGGTCTTGAATTATTACACAGAATGGATGTTACAGAATGGAACTTTACATAGTTGCTAGATCTTACACAATACAGAATGAATTTTACATAGTTGCTGGATGTTACAGAATGAATTTTACATAGTTCTAGAATTAACACAGTTGTGGAGATCATCTGGTTTCAGAGATGGGAGTAGTTCTTTGCTTAGTCCTGGAGATGATATTGGACTTGCTCTCCCTTCTCTGCAGTGGTTTCTCCTCTGCCGGTTTTCTTTTTGGTACCTGTGTATCAGCAGGTACAACAGAATGCTATTCAAGCTGTCACTGTGATCAACAATGTACATAGCAATGGCCGCTTTTTAACACGACCATGTCTATGTCTCACAAGTAGAACATAGAGTTCTTCAATTCAAAAAATCTGCAGGCTTACAAGAATATTATAATGCTTTTGCAGCAATATCGCTCTGTTTTTTTACAGCCATGGTAGCATTTTGCACAAATAGACAACATCTCTACGCTGAAACAATTAATGACATCAATTCCTCTGCGCAAAATCAGTTAAATCCGGCAACAAGGAAAGTACTTTATTTATTTACTACCCCATTACTGTTAATCTGCTTCTCCACCAGAGCAGACCATCCAGATAAAACCGTTCCGTCATGCTCTTTCTCCTCGAGTCCTCGTCAAACTCTTCCCTGCATGGATCATAGAAGAAATGAAGCTCTAGGCATTGACAATAGTGCTGAAGTGAAAAAGTGGATATGACAGAAATACAGTGTTCAGGTTTCGTTTGCCTCTACAACAGAGCAATATATCCATGTATTTGAAGTATGATATTAACCATGGAATGTGTGGAAAAAATACACGATAGCTTCAGTATCATGCTACTACTCTGGGACAGTGGGAAATCATCTGCTAACTTTATTTAATTAGCAAAATTGTATAAAGACGTTTTATGTATATTCTAAGCTAGTAAGTAACTAAAAATCATCTATGACCACCTAGTCTTTATTGCGCAAGTCATCGTAACTAATATTCTATAAAGGCTGTTGGAAGGCAAGGGGAACCCGAAAAATTTACATACGATGCAAACATTATGAGTCTACAAGAATAGTACCTTCTCAAGGCGTCGAGCCAATCATTACCAACTGTAGGTTCATTCCAAGTTTGCTTTTTTATAATCTTGTCGAGAACCTCCCTAAGCTTCATGGCCTTGGTGTTAACATCTAGCAGAAGAGGGGTCTGGTGCATTCAGTTTTAGTTTCATGTCAGATACAAAAGAGAGGAATAACATATAAGAATGAGATATCTTAAGACAATGCAAAATACCTTAGAGCAGACATAGCATTATTTATTAGGTTCTACAGGCATTAGGAGCACCTTCATTGTAGGATGTTCAAGACAATATGTCATTCTGTAACATGTGAAAAAATGAAGTTACATTGCTTTACTGTATTGCCGGTGAGGAAGGCACAGAAACGCATGAATAACATGTGATACCATGTAAAAAAAAGGATGCCAAAAAAGTGGCAACAGCAGCATTCTTTTCAAATTACCATATCCGGAAAACAGTACACTGAACAATAAACTTTGGGAAGCATTCAGTAAAGTGAAGGTTACAGAAGTCATCTTGATTCAAGGTGCAACAAGTACATACTAAAAACCAAGTGACATGAGATGTTCTGAAGACATTCTAAATGAAAAAGGTGCATGTAAAATAGAAAAATGATTGCACATGCTAAACTGATCCTGAATCAGCATCCTCTGTTACCAGTAGTTCCATTCCTGGTACTATATAAATACTAATTAGATGTTTAGACTAGATCAAAACATTCCACTGTTCCACCATAACAGAGGTCGACATTTTTATTTTGGAGAACTTCACTGCTGATCTTGCATCTAATACAAGGGCATATTTTCATGGTAGGCTATCTGACTCCAGATGTTCACACCACTCACCGCACTGACGAACCACAAACAAATATGACAACAGTAATAAGGAAGTACAGTTTAACTAGTTGAAGAAACAAGGTATCCAACTCAGATCCACATGTCTAACTGATATAAACCTAAAATAACGAGAGCTTGGCTGATATAAACCTAAAATAACGAGAGCTTGGGTGAATGAGTACCACATCTAACAAACAGTGGCATCAAACAACAATGATGGCATCTAACAACTAAAATCATCATCAAACAGTGGCAATGTGGCATCTAGAAGAAAAAACTGTGTCATCAAGCCAATTTCTGAAGACCACCTCGCAGGACGCCGGGCAACCTGCAGCCTCGCGCCCTAGCTGGGGTCGACGCCTCGCGCCCCCACCGGACAGGGCAGCAGCCGGAGTGAAGACTGGAAAGGGGGAGCCAGGGGGCGCTGCCGGACGGAGTTGACGGGCGACGGCAGGGGATGGCGGCGAGCGGCGCCGACGGGCGACGGCAGACGGTGGCGGCGGGCGGCGCCAACGGGAGACGGCAGGGCATTGGCTAGGGTTCATCAAGTCGGGGGAAGAAGGCCAGGGGCGTTGTGGCTGGTTCGTGCAGTGAGGGTTCCGCGGTTGCGTGCAGGCCGAGGCGCTGATCTAGGGTGGGAGGGAGAGGGCGCGAGGAGATCGGCTTGAGAAGGGGGGAAATTTGGACTCCGGCGGCGCTCGTTTTGGGATAGCGGGGGAGGAGGAGACTAGCACGGGCGGCCACGTCTTTTCCCATCTCACTGTGCAGTGGGTCCACGTTAAAATACGCGGTACGCCATCGAAATATTGAGCGCGGTCGGCCGAAAAATACGCGGGTGAAAGCACAAGTGCTCCCTAGGTGGTTTTGGTAATTAATGTCAACATATCTCTTGTTGGACTAACACTTTTACCTAGTATGTTTCAGACAAGTTCAACAATGGAGTGACATGGACTAAAGGATGTGGAACCCCTTCAAGATACTAAGGACAAAAGATTGGATCAAGCTCCAAGATCAAGACTCTACATGTTTTCATTTTATTGATCCAAGATCACATTGAGTCTATAGGAAGAGCCAATACTATCAAGAGGGGATGAGGCGTTGCTTAATGGCTTGCTTGCTCAAAGTGATTAGTGATATGCTCCAAAGTCCTCAACTACCTTCTCACATCCACAAATGTCCTAAAATCAAAGTCTAACTCGGCCCCACCGATTCTTTCTATCCGGCGCCACCGAGTTCAGATATCTTAGCCACTGCCACAAACCCTAGGCAAATCGGTCTCACTGATAGGGATTTCGGTCTCACCGAGATGGGATTCTAATCTCTCTGTGTATGCCCATTACCAACACCGATTTTGAGCAATCGGTACTACCGAGATTACAATACAAACTCTCTGGTTAGCTCATTACCAAAATCGGTCCCACCGAGTTTGTGTAATCGGTCTCACCGAGTTTGCCTGACCAACTCTCTGGTTAGCTTATTACCAAAATTGGTCTCACCGAGATTGTGTAATCGATCTCATCGAGATTACGTTATGCCCTAAACCTAACCATATCGGTCTTACCGAGCTGCATGTCGATCCCACAGAAAATCCTAACGGGCACTAGGTTTACTAAATCGGTTCATCCGACTTTGTTGATTCGGTCCCACCGAGATTGGTAAATTGTGTGTAACAGTTAGATTTTGTGTGGAGGCTATATATACCCCTCCACCTCCTTTTCATTCGTGGAGAGAGCCATCAGAACAAGCCTACACTTCCAGCATCCTATTTCTGAGAGAGAACTGCCTACTCATGTGTTGAGGCCAATATATTCCATTCCTATCATATGAATCTTGATCTCTAGCCTTCCCCAAGTTGCTTTCCACTCAAATCTTCTTTCCACCAAATCCAAATCCTGTGAGAGAGAGTTGAGTGTTGGGGAGACTATCATTTGAAGCACAAGAGCAAGGAGTTCATCATCAACGCATCATTTGTTACTTCTTGGAGAGTGGTGTCTCCTAGGTTGGCTAGGTGTCACTTGGGAGCCTCCGACAAGATTGTGGAGTTGAACCAAGGAGTTTGTAAGGGCAAGGAGATCGCCTACTTCGTGAGGATCTACCGCTAGTGAGGCAAGTCCTTCGTGGGCGACGGCCATGGTGGGATAGACAAGGTTGCTTCTTCGTGGCCCCTTTTTGGGTGGAGCCCTCCGTGGACTCGCGCAGCCGTTACCCTTCGTGGGTTGAAGTCTCCATCAACATGGATGTACGATAGCACCACCTATCAGAACCACGACAAAAACATCCGTGTCTCCAATTGTGTTTGAATCCTTCAATCCCTTCCCTTTACATTCTTGCAAGCTGCATGCTTTACTTTCTGCTGCTCATATACTCTTTGCATGCTTGCTTGTTATGTATTGTGAGTGTTAAACTTGTGCCTAAACTCCACTCCAACTTAAGGAAATTAAAACCTGCTACTGTGGGTACCTAGTGTCTAATTACCCCCCTCTAGACACCTCTTCTCGACCCCTTTCAATTCGTATCAGAGCTTTGGTCTCCATTGCTTTGGTTTAAACACCATTGGAGGAAGATGGATGAGTCTACTATTGGGAGTCTTAGACATAGAGTGCCTATACTTGATGGGGAATATTTTCATGAGTGGAAAAATGAGATGCTTGTGATTTTCAATCAATATGATTTGAACAAGTACATTGCTAGTCCTTGTGCACCTCATGTTGATCCTATGCATCCTACCCTTGATGAGTCAATTAACATGATTAGGAATCTTAGAACTGTTAATCTTATCACTAGAGGCTTGCCTAGAAACTTGATTAGGAACTTGCCTACTCTTGAGTGTGCCTACACTATATGGAAATTTCTTGAGGAACACTTTCCAAATTATTCCTTGAAAAATCTAGATGAAATTCTCCATAAGTCTATTGCCTTGAGTAAGATGAATACTAGTGATCCTATGTTTGGTGATCGTCTATTTGAGCTTACAAACCTTATGCGTGCCAAAGGAGAAGTTGGAATCATTAGCGATATTGTTTCCGAAGCTATTAAAATTCATATGCAAGATCATTGTCAAACTCACTCTAACGAATTACCCTCTCTAGGATTTGATCCAGCACATGACGATGTTGAACATGGATACTATGATGAGGATGATGATAGTGACTTCGATCTTGATGATGCAATGAGACATTTTGGTCTTATGGCAAATCTTCGGGGATATATGGCAGGAGGAAAGGAATGGGTTCTTGACAGTGGATGTACCGATCACATGACCGGAGATAAAGACATGTTTCGTGAGCTTGCTGAAAACGATGGTCCTCGAAAGTATGTCACTTTCAGTGACAACTCAAAGGGTAAGGTGGTTGGCCTCGGTAAGGTGGCCATATCACATGATAGCTCCATACAAAATGTCATGCTCGTTGAATCTCTTGGCTACAACTTACTTTCAGTATCTAGACTTGCTGATTTCGGTTTCAATGTTCTATTCACTGAAGTAGATTGCCAAGTGTTTCGTAGAGATAATCATAAAATGGTCTTTACCGGTATACGTAGAGGTGATCTTTACATTGTTGACTTCACTAAAAAGGATCAACCTAAAACTTGCTTTATTGCTAAATCTTCCAAAGGTTGGTTATGGCATAGACGATTAGGTCATGTTGGTATGCGAAACCTTGACAAGCTTATTAAAGAAAATCATATCCTTGGTGTTAATGATGTCATATTTGATAAGGATAGACTTTGCAGCGCTTGTCAAGCAGGTAAACAGGTTGGAGGAAGGCATCCCGTGAAGAACATCATGACCACAAGGAGGCCACTCGAGCTACTTCACATGGATCTTTTTGGTCCCAACGCTTACAAGAGTCTCAGTGGAAATTCTTTTGGTCTAGTTATAGTTGATGATTTTTTAAGATTTACGTGGGTGTTCTTTCTCGATGATAAATCGTAGGTCCAAAAGATCTTCAAAAACTTCGCTAGGAAGGCCCAAAATCAATTTGAAGTGAAGATCAAGAAGGTTCATAGCGACAACGGAACGGAGTTCAAGAATGCAAATGTGGACACCTTTCTTGACGAAGAAGGGATTTCACACGAGTTCTCGGCTATGTACACACCTCAACAAAATGGAGTTGTTGAGAGGAAGAACCGGACGCTCATCGAAATGGCAAGAATGATGCTTGATGAGTACAAGACGCCAAAGCACTTTTGGGCGGAAGCGGTTGAGACAGCTTGCCATGCAACAAATTGCTTGTATCTTCACAAGCTACTCGACAATATGGCATACGATCTCCTCACCGGTAACAAACCCCAAGTTGGATACTTTCGAGTATTCGGCTCAAAGTGCTACATTCTTGATAAGCATCGCCGTTCTAAATTTGCTCCTAAGTCTCATGAAGGTTTCCTACTTGGTTATGGCTCAAACTCTCACACATACCGTGTCTACAACAATTTCACCCAAAAGGTTGAAGAAACGGTAGATGTGAAGTTTGATGAATCTAACAGCTCGCAAGTAGAGCAATTGCCAATTGATGTAGGAGACAAAGATCCCTCGGAAGCAATCCAAGACTTGTCTATTGGCAAGATTTGCCCAACGGAGGTGAAGGAGAGTACCTCGTCCGTCCAAGTGGAAGCTTCTACCTCACGACAAGGTGAACCAAGAGTTGATACGGAAGCATCCACAAGTGGGACACACCAAGATGAAGAAAACGAGGAAGTGCATCAAGATGAACGTCAACAACCTCCTTCTCCACCACGACAAGAGAACGCCAACGCCAACAATGAAGAAGACCAAAAAGAAGAACAAGATGAAGAAGATGTTCAACCAAGACCCAAGCAAAAGCTTTCATGAGTTCGAGCAAGAATTGCTAAAGACCATCCCGTAGAGCAAATCTACAACGATATCGGAACCGGGAGAATCACTCGCTCTAAAACTCGTTTAGCTAACTTTTGTGAAAACTATTCATTCATCTCTAGCATTGAACCTATGAAGGTTGAAGAAGCATTGGAAGATCCGGATTGGAAAAATGCCATGCATGAAGAGCTACACAACTTTGAGAGGAATCAAGTTTGGACATTGGTTGAGAAGCCCGACGACAACCACAACATCATCGGTACTAAATGGGTGTTTCGCAACAAGCAAGATGAATATGGACAAGTAGCTCGCAACAAAGCATGTCTCGTCGCCCAAGGCTACACACAAGTCGAAGGTATGGACTATGGTGAGACTTATGCTCCCGTTGCTAGACTTGAGTCCATTCGCATCTTACTTGCCTATGCTAATCACCATGATATCACCTTGTACCAAATAGACATTAAAAGTGCTTTTCTAAATGGTGAAATAGAGGAGGAAGTTTATGTTAAGCAACCTCCCGGCTTTGTCAATCCTAAGAAACCAAATCATGTTTACAAACTTCACAAAGCCCTTTATGGTCTTAAACAAGCTCCTAGAGCGTGGTATAAATGCTTGACCAAGTTCCTTATTGAAAAAGGCTTTGAAATTGGAAAAATAGATTCTACTCTTTTTACTAGAAGGGTCAATGGAGAACTATTTGTGTGCCAAATCTATGTTGATGATATTATATTTGGTTCTACTAACCCTCATTTTAGTGAAAAGTTTGGGAAGCTAATGTTGGAGAAGTTTGATATGTCTATGATGAGTGAACTCAAATTCTTTCTTGGTTTGCAAATCAAGCAAACTAAGGAAGGTACCTTTGTCTCTCAAACGAAGTACACCAAGGACTTATTCAAGAAGTTCAATATGCAAGAATGCAAAGGTATGACTACACCCATGCCTACTAGTGAACATCTTGACTTGACCAAAGATGGTAAGCCGGTTGATCAAAAGGTTTATCGATCTATGATTGGTTCATTGTTATATCTATGTGCTTCATGTCCCGATATCATGCTAAGTGTGTGCATGTGTGCACAATATCAAGCTGCTCCTAAAGAATGTCACCTTAAGGCCGTGAAAAGGATAGTGAGATACTTAATCCATACACCAAATTTTGGCATTTGGTATCCTAAGAGGGCCTCTTTCGATCTTGTTGGCTACTCCGACTCGGACTATGCCGGAGACAAGGTTGATAGAAAGTCCACTTCGGGTACTTGTCAATTTCTTGGTCGATCTCTTGTGACTTGGTCCTCCAAGAAACAAAACTCGGTATCCTTATCCACCGCCGAAGCGGAATACATTACCGCTGGATCATGTTGTGCTCAATTACTTTGGATGACCCAAACTCTTAAAGATTATGGGATATATGTGAAACATGTTCCATTACTTTCTGACAATGAAAGTGCTATCAAGATTGCTCATAATCCCGTGCAACATTCTCGAACTAAGCATATTGAAGTTCGTCATCATTTCATTCGAGATCATGTTGCTAAGGGTGACATTAAACTTAAGCATGTTCGCACCGAAAAACAATTAGCGGATATATTCACTAAACCACTTGATGAGAAAGTGTTTTGCAGGTTAAGAGGAGAATTGAACATCATTGATGCTTCAAACTTGAAGTAGAAACTCCATTCGATACATGCAAGGCATGAGCTTATGACTAATCCTTGATATTTCTCTTATGATGATAATATTATGTCTTGGATATATTTGCACCTTGCATGTTATCTAACTCATGTAGGTACTTGGATGAATTGAATTCCATGAGATTGTAACCTACTCATATCTTGAGCAATCTCTACATCACCAAGTCTCTACACAATGGTGGTTGAAGAACAAGGAAGCACGGAACCATTCAAACATATCCTTTGAAAAATTCTATGCTAGTTTCATGATTGTCATTTTGGATACACAAGTGCTCTTCCTTGCAAAAACTAACCCATGTAGGTAGATGAACTCAAATTCCGAGTGGTGCTCCTAACTCTGGATGAGCTACATCAACCTTGAGCAACCCACACAAGTTCAACTACATGATCAACACCACCACCCAAGGTATGTCATTCCGTCTTAGAGAAGCTTTACTCCAAGTCATGAGTCAAAGCAACTCGACAAGATGTGAATACATCAAGATGCTTAAACGATAAATGGTAATCCCATTTTGAGCTTAAACGATGAGTATGACCTGTGATCAAGTGATCTCACTTGACTCCTAAGTCAATATACTCTAACATAGGTGACTTTGTCGCCGACAAACTCTAGATGAAGTTCTCATGTGTTCTTTTATGTGCTTTTGCATTTGTCTCATGCATGTTTGTTTCCCCTTTCAAAAAAAACTTCATCTAGATTTCTTTCTTTTCTTTTTGTTCTGCATTCCCTGCATCCAATTCATTGCATACCCTTCAGTTAATTCCTTGCAAATCCTTGTGAGATTTTACTTGTCTAGTGAGCTGAGGTGACAAATGTTTTCTCTGCGATGAACTCGGTCTCACCGGTTTGTTGTTTTCAGTCCCACCGAATCTTTTCGGTGCAACCGAAGCATACAACTCGGTGCCACTGATTTCACTACAGGAAAAACATCTTGCCACTTGTTCCTGTTTTACTTTTGATCCAGCTCCACTCAATGAATCTTGTCCTCTACAAGCATCACATTTTTATCAATGCTTTGTGTTGTGACTCAAGGACCAAACCCATTCACGACAAATTCCAGAAGGCCCTTCTTGGAAATTGATGTCAAAGGGGGAGAGAGAGATCACATCAAAGCTTATCACTTCCAAAGGGAGAGAGAGTATCACCTCCATAGGGGGAGAGAGAGATCTTCAGGGGGAGAGAATACTCAAGAAGAGAGTAATCCTCAAGGATCCTAGATGCTTGGTGTTCAAGAGGAGAGATGTCACATGTCTTCATGAGGGGGAAGAAAGACATGTTCATATGTGCTTATTTGCATTAGCTCTGATTTTGCATTCTGCTCTGTTTTTCTGTTCCCTATCTTCTCCCAGTATCCCATGCTAGATTCAGGGGAGCAAGACATCTAAGGGAAAGAAACCATTTAAATTCATTGCACATCTTTACCTCTGGGGACATGTCTAATCCAATGTGGTACTCAGTACTCACTCTCTACATGTCATCCCAGTCTTGGTATTCTTGTGGTTTCTTTTGTTTGCTCTGGCTAGTAAGTGTATCTGTGTTATCTAACCTTGTTTACACAGGTTCATTCCATCCTAAGCCAACTCAAGACCACAAGGTAAGTATATGCATCACAGTCATGTGTATGAGGAAATCTTGCTGATGCACATATTGTTTGCAAGAAGGACTCATGAGCATGAAGGTACATTTCCCACATACACATCTGTTGCTATCTTTTGCTCTGATGCATATGGCCAAGATACATGTAACACATTGCTTACTCTGTCATGTTTATGCATTCACATGCTTCTATATTCCATATTCACATGATTTGCATACATGTAGGGGGAGCCTATGCTGGTTACATGTCTTTCCAAAGCTTTATTTGCTATTCTCTATATCTTTATCTAAAGCTTTGATGTATGTTGTCATCAATTACCAAAAAGGGGGAGATTGAAAGCACAAGTGCTCCCTAGGTGGTTTTGGTAATTAATGTCAACATATCTCTTGTTGGACTAACACTTTTACCTAGTATGTTTCAGACAAGTTCAACAATGGAGTGGCATGGACTAAAGGATGTGGAACCCCTTCAAGATGCTAAGGACAAAGGATTGGCTCAAGCTCCAAGATCAAGACTCTCACTTACTGCCTTTTTTTAGAAGATGATGGCCTCGTCCATTGTGATGATAACACCTCTATGGCCAATGGAAGTTATCTTGTTGCCCAGCCTGATGAGCACAACCAGATGGTGAACAAGGAAGGTGATGACAACCAGCCTCTTCGGTTGTTATTCTACTGACTTTATTCTACATTTATCAGTGAGATGAAACTTTAGAATTTGAATTCATCCATTCAATCATATATGCTTAATCTGAATCCTAATTTCATATCTTGTTGACTGCATCTTTCTGTGTAGATTCTGAATTTAGCAATTCAATCGTATATGCTTAATTTTGTGAACATTCATTCTTGATATCCTTCAAGTCATGGTTACGGCATGTAATATGATATACCATTGCAGGCATTGCTATGTAATACCATTGTGGGCACTTCTTCTGAATAGAGGCGGCTTAGCTATTGTTTTGGATATGTAGTATATGCTGAGTTTTGCAACTGCATGCCATACAACCATTTGTGGTCGCTTTTCTTGTGTTTTGAATACCAAAAGAAACTGATAAAAAATATTACTTGCACAAAGTTGATTATGCTTGTGAAAATGTTCCTTGCCATTCTTCATTTGTTTATCTGCTCTGCTATCAACTCTTTAAGCTTGTGATATCATGTACTAGTGCATAGATCATTAGCTTCTCTTATTACTACCATTTGCTCTTTAATTGTTGCTGCCATCGGACCACCAACATATTGTCTTGGCTATTTTCTGAGCTTAGTTGCTGCTGATTTTTCTTATTTGTAGGCGTGCAACTAGTAGAGGAACAATGGGAAAGGGGAAGCAATATGGGGAAAGGTCTCAATAGGATCAGTCGAGCTCGGAGGGCCAAAATGCCACTCATTATCCCGGAAGGAAAGATAAGGCCGGAGCTTCCTCTTCTTGCTGCAAAATTTGCAACTGAATGCAATATTGCTGTCAGAAACCATGTGCCTGTGCTTCAGTGCTGGAAGGATTACAAGAAAGAGGACAACACTGGGATCTTCCAAGATTTTGTCGGCAAAATTGGTGTAAGTACACAGTCTAGGCCTTTCCCCTCTTCAATGACTAGCAAGCTACATATCAGTTAGCAAATGCAAGTCAAATACAGCATGTAACCGACAAACCTTCGCCCCATTCTCATTAGTCTCACACCTTCCACTGTTATCTGCATAGACTATTTGATATTAAACACTTCCAGAGAAATAATGGCCTTCAATTTATACAAATTATAGTCATGTATGCTACATTAGGGAGAAGATTATCACAAAAGCAAACTACTAATGATTTAAGATAATTATGTTTTGCTAAAGATTTATTTGCTCTTCAGGACAGATTACTGTCATTGCTCCTGTAGTCAGCTGTTAGCATTTAGATGCGGCAACCTTGGGTGAGATGATTGTCGTAGCTTATGAATTTGTAGTTGCCTTTGCACTAGGATGGTGTTTTTCTTTTCTATTTCATTATCTTTTGATAGTTACCTAATCTACTTTCTAGATTGTATGGAAAAGTAAAGATTTAAGAAAAGCAATTGAAAAGATAGGACAACTCTGTTACCTCGCAAAAAAAAGATAGGACAACTCTTTTCGTGAACACAAGATTCCTGTATGGAGAGATATCCAGATGTCTTTTATTTTATTTTATTTATGTACTTAAACTCAACGTCTATATTGTGATTCTTACTCATGTGTTTTCTTCTGTCTAGATAAAGTTCCATATGGACACAGAAGCTGCACCAGTTATGAAGGCTTGTACTCAAATGATGAAGTCTGCAGTCCGTCAATAATGGTACAGGCTCAAGCAGAAGTATTTTAATCCTTTCCCACTCAATTTGGTGACGAGAATTTCTCCTGTCAAATCGATGACTGATGACCAGTGGAATGCCCTTGTGGAAAACTGGAAGAATCCCCAAAAGATGGTATACACTTCTTGAAAACCTAACTCTTTGCTTGTACCTTTTGGGATTCTTTGATTTAAAACTTTAAGTGTAGTTTTTAGATTCATTCAAAAAGTAGTACTCCCTTTGTAAATTAATATAAGAGTGTTTAGATCACTAAAGTAGTGATCTAAACACTCTTATATTTCTTAACGGAGGGAGTATATGGCAGAGACTACACTGGCATAGAGTGTGGACTTATGGCGGTCGACCACCAGGGCGGTCGTTATCTAGCACGTTCATGTGCGCCTCGTGATATGGAATGAGTCAGAATGGTGCCAGGGCTAGAAAGTGGAAACCTGACGCAATACAACCTACCGGGGTGAGGTTGACATGTTTAGCACATGTCAGGGCGACGCTAACCAGCACGAACCCCGATCCTTGCTCTCCCATCCATTCTGATCCCCTCATCCCCATCCTCCATATTGCTGATGTGATAGTTTTAAATTCTGCTAATTGTGTGCAAATGAGTAGTAGGAGTAGTAGTTCTGCTGCAAACAAATAGAAGTAGAATAGTAGTAATTCTGCTGTGATTGTTTTAAATTCTGCTGTGATTGTCAGGATAGCAACCACCATTAGCATTTTCCCACTGGCACATCTATACCTGATTTTACAATATGGCATGGGTACGTTCATTTCGTGTACCATAGATTATCAATATTCATTTACTTAGTTTTTTCAAGTAAGATAAGGTCCATACAACTGCACGTCTACACAATTGGGTGAGACATGAGTGTTTTCTCTTTACATGCATCTAAGGCACTGAACAATATATATATCTGATAAAGTTTCTTGAGAAAGTGATATACACACACACGCACATGTGTAACTTTAAGCATCATATTTTAAACTACGATGAGCAGAGTCATGCAACTCATCAATTAATCAGTGACCAATTGTAAAGATCCAAACACTTTAATATGTGTATCCATGTAATATCAGTTTTACATAATTTAAAGTAGCAAGACCAAAAAGATACTCCCTTCATCCTCAGATGTTTGCCATAATACAGTTAAATATGTCCTTGATTTAGGAATGGAAACAGTACTGAGTTGCAAGTTATTCATTGTTATAAATGAAATAATCATTCAAATACCAATTGGGTCCATTTTGTTGATCAAAATTTGTACATAAAAATTATTTGTAATATAAAGGGGGAAAGCAGGGTAATGATTTTTAAACAAATTTATAAGACAAAATAACATCAATTTATTTGTTACACATATTACATTGTTATTTTATTTGCCATTTTCTAATTTATGAAATTGCTTATGCGCTTATACCAGGGCTGCACAATTAGATGCTTTTATCTATCTCTCTTGTCTGGTAGCTTGCTATAGCTGCTATTTTACAAGTCTAGTGCTGCATGCATTCTTCATGGGAGCATTGCCATAAATTTCTGGATAGAAATTGGGGAAGTGCACACAACTTTTTTATGATGGTATGACATTCAGGATTTTGCCTTGCTTGATTAGATTGCCTAAAAGTTGAAACACACCTCGGGCCTTTCTTCATCACCAGTAGAAGAATCCCAAAAAGATAGATGCTAACCTACAAAGTGCCTTACATGTATTTGATCTTTTGATGCAGAAAATCTGTGAAAAGAACAAAGCTAACCGAGCACAGGTTAAGTTCCATCAAACAACTGGTTCGCACAGCTATCGCGTGCACCGTGACAATTTGGTAAGTCAGGCTTGTGGTTGTGGATTCTACCTGGGAAATTTTGTTTTTACAGAGTTATTGTATATAATGTTTCCCTGGCTCCAGCCAATAAATGCTTTATCTAGCCAATGTTATCTTATCCTAAACAAATGAATAAAGTCAAGTGCACTTCTTCATAGTTATTGAATCTAAAGCAGCAGTGAATACAAAAGTAAGCTTGCTGCATATATGTTGTTTCAGGGAGAAAAATACAAAGATGAAGAACCCACTGTAGTGGATTTGTTCAAAGAATGCCACTACAGCAACAAGAAGAAAGGGTACACCGAGACTGTACAATCTGCAATTGTAAGTCAGGGTTTGAAGAGTGCTAACCATATCACAATGTTTAATTTTTTCAATAGATCCAGTAGTCAGGGTTCACATGAACTTAATCTTTTGCATAATTAGATGTCTTCATCTGTACATCATATACATACATGTGATCAAACCAAGGGAGGTTACCTATTTGTCTTTTATGTCTTGTTGCAAAGCTGTCTCATAACCTCATAACTATGTTTGTTTGTTGCTTGCATTGCTAGAATAAAATGGAAGAGAAGGTCTCTCAACCTACTAAAGATGGACAACAACCTATCTCTGCGACTAAGGTTGTATCTGAGGTGCTCACTCAGCACACCAAGAAGCCTAAGTTTCTTCAGCATGTGGGGATCCAGTGTGCGTGAGAGAACTAGTGATACCAACCTTGAAGCACAACTGGCAGCAGAGAAGAAAGGTAATGCAGAGCTTCGAGAGTTTGTCCACACCTTGACTAAGAAGGTAGAGGAATCAGAAGAAGCAAGGGTCAGACAAGAAGAGGAGTACAAGAAGAAGCAATTGGAGATGGATGCAAAACTTGACCTTTTGCTAAGCCAGAGGTGATCAAGTTCAGCTACAGGGAAAGGTGTGGTTGTTGAAACAGTATATTGCACTAAGGTGATGGCAATGTGTGATATTTTGCTGGTGCCATGCTTTTGTTGGAAGTTATCTGGTAATGCTTTTGCTGTTGAAATTGCATGCGAACTATTCATGTATATCATGCAGCCGCGGTAATTTGTGACACCAGAGTGATTGTAGTTTCATATTTATGTTGGATCAGAACATGTGTGATCTGATGTGGGAACTTAATTTATGTTGTCACATTATTATGTTCTGTAATATATTGTTGTTCATATATAACATTGATGTATAGTTTAGAAGCAATCATTTACTGTTTTGACCTGGGTTGATGATGGACTGGAACAAGGCTGAAATTGGTTGGCTAAGCAGACCAAACTGGGATGAAGTTCGTTGGCAAACCACACTGAAATAAGCAGGCCTAGAAATTGTGTCCATGCTAAAAATAATAATGGGCTCAATCAACTGAAGCTTTGGGCTGGGTGTTGCACTATAGCTGGGCCGAAATTGACTAGCAATCAGGGCTGAATTAATTCGTCCCAACAATAGCATACTGGATTAAAAAAACACAATGGGCTGAACAAAGTGAAGCTTAAATGGGTTGAAATTAGATAGGGTTGCTAGACAGAAGGAAATGGGTTAACGGGTTGTACCATAGGAAACATATAATGGGCTAAACCTTTACAAATGGGCTAACAAATTGGACTGAAGGAAATAGGTTAACAGACCAGATTGGGCTGAAAACATAATGCCAAAAGTGTAATTGGGCCGGCCACTACATGGGCCTTTAGCCCATCATGTCCATGCGCATGCCACATCATGAATTCTGTGATGGTTTTGAGTCATCACAAAGGTCCAGGCGAGGCCCAGGCCTGGCCCAAATTGAATGGGCTTAGTGCTGATCTATGACGGCCAAGGATCATCATGGTTCGACACAATTTGTGAAGATTTTGGCCCACCGTCACGAAGACCAATCTATGACAGGGAATACATGATGGTTTTCAAAAACGTCGCCGATGGACGTCTGTGACAGTTTCATAGTGATCTGTGAAGGTTTGGGGTTGTCCTGGATCAACAACATTCTTGTAGTGGCACCTGGTCGAAGCGTACGTAGCGTTGTCATTCTGGTCACGAACGTGTACGTACATACTGGTGGATGTAGAGGCGCGCACATGTCGTAGTAGAGGCACACACGTGTCATAGTAGAGGCGCGCACGTAGCATGTACACGTACGTACAGCGGCTAGTGCGCGGCCACGTATGTGTACATACGGGCGGGGTCTCGAACGCCTACTCGCGCATATATACGTACGGCCAGGGCTCGTATACATTGGCTGGTCGGAACAGAGAAACAGCGTCGTCTCGTGTTCATGGGGAGCCAACCGGCTGGGTCGGAACGGAATGCATCGACGTGTTCATCGGGAGGGCTTGGAAGGAACAGGCGATGGAAATGAGGCCGTGCGTACCGCAGAACCGAGGAAACGGCCTTGTGTTCGACCGGCCATGTTCGAAATAGGATCCTGTTCATCGGGAGGGGTGTGGCGTACCGCAAAACGGAGGAAACAGACCTCCTACGGTCGAAACGGGGGTCCTCTTGATCGGGAGGGGTGTGGCGTACAGCAAAACGGACGAAACAGACTTGTGTTGGAGCGCTACGGTCGAAACGGGGGTCCTGTCATCGGGAGGGGTGTGGCGTACCGCAAAATGGGACTCCACGGGATACTGTTCATCTCCACCGTCGACCTCCTCCAGCCTCCACGGGCTACTATTCATCCATCGTCGACCTCCTCCAGCCTCCACCTGCGACTGTTCATCCACGGGCTCCTGTTCATCCAGCCTCCACCGCGCGCTACTCCACCGGCTACTGTTCAACCACCCCTCTCCACGGGATCCTGTTCAACCACCCCTCCATGGACTACTGTTCATCCACCCATCCACCGTCTACTGTTCACCCAGCCCTCCACGGGGTCGTCCTATTCATCCAGCCCTCCACAGGGTCCTGTTCATCCAGCCCCAACCGACTCGATCGATCGGGGTCATGTTCATCCATAGGCAACGCCACGGGTCATGTTCATCCACTCCCACCGCTAACTATTCATCCACCCCCCCCCCCCCCCCCCCCCCGCAATGCTCACTGTTCATCCAGAGAGGCAGCATCGATCGGCTTCAGTTAGCAGCAGTAGCGAAGGAATCGATCGCTCGGGTTCATTAACACGTAGCCTGCAGTGCAATCACTCGGCTTCAGTTAGAGCCCAACGCCTCGCTCGGGTTCAGTTAGACCCAACGCCTCGCACACACGCGCGTACGTATACGAGAGAAACGCGCATCGCTCGGCCCCTGACCACCCACCGTAACCGGGAACTCCCCAAAATTTTCCTCGCCCTCGCTTCTACCACGGTTTTTTCCATCATGGACGGCCCAAAGAATGTCATGCAGCTGCGTCTCCGACCCGCCCAGGACGAAAATCCCATTTTCTGTTGTGATTTTTTGTCATAGAAGTAGGATCCCACCACATCTATGATGATACCGGGTTTTGTCACAATTATCATCATAGAAGTGTCATATGTATGACAGAAAAAAAATTGTTTGGCCCAAAATGTCACGGATGTGTCTTTTTTTGTAGTGTTTATATCATACTGCTTGAGTTTATCCCTCTACATCATGTCATCTTGCTTAATGTGTTACTCTGTTCTTATGAACTTAATACTCTAGATGCAGGCAGGAGTCGGTCGATGTGTGGAGTAATAGTAGTAGATGCAGAATCGTTTCGATCTACTTGTTGCAGACGTGATGCCTATATACATGATCATGCCTAGATATTCTCATAACTATGCACTTTTCTATCAATTGCTCGACAGTAATTTGTTCACCCACCGTAATACTTATGTTATCTTGAGAGAAGCCACTAGTGAAACCTATGGCCCCCGGGTCTATCTTTTATCATATAAGTTTCCAATCTATCTTTATTTTGGAATCTTTTACTTTCCAATCTATATCATAAAAATACCAAAAATATTTATCTTATCTTATTATCTCTATCAGATCTCACTTTCGCAAGTGGTCGTGAAGGGATTGACAACCCCTTTATCGCGCTGGTTGCGAGATTCTTGTTTGTTTGTGTAGGTACGAGGGACTTTTGAGGAGCCTCCTACTGGATTGATACCTTGGTTCTCAAAAACTGAGGGAAATACTTACGCTACTTTGCTGCATCACCCTTTCCTCTTCAAGGGAAAACCAACGCAGTGCTCAAGAGGTAGCAAGAAGGATTTCTGGCGCCGTTGCCGGGGAGGTCTTCACTCAAGTCAAGACATACCAAGTACCCATCACAAACTCATCTCCCTCGCATTACATTATTTGCCATTTGCCTCTCATTTTCCTCTCCCCCAATTCACCCTTGCCGTTTTATTCGCCCTCTCTTTACTGTTTTCCTTCCCGTTGCCATGGCCTAATCGAAAAGAACTAAGGTTCTTTCCAGGGTTTTAGTACCTTGGATAGTCCCTCTATCCTCTCTAAGCTCATAAATAATGATGCTATGGAAAGACCTAACGGTGTTACCAACGAGAGTTTGAATAATTTTGATGAAGATGACTTTGGAATTTTTCGTTATTTACTTGATGAGTCTTTAAAAGATGCTTGGGATAGGTTATTAAGGATTCGGGCTAGCTATGTGCCACAATATCAAATTGAGATATACTTAAAAAGCTTTTATATTGGCTTACTCGCTTCTTCCAAGCAAGTTCTAGATTCTATTTTTGAAGGAGGTTTTCTTGAAGGGGATGCTATAGATACTTATGAAAAAAATGAAAACTATATTTGGGCACCCCATGAATGATCAGGTTGAATCCACCACTCTCTTATGCTTTTATCAAAACGAAATTATCAAAGAAATGAAGGTTAGCTTAGATGCAAATTTCCGTAACGTGCTTAATCTTTCTTCCTCCATTAATGGCAATTTGCTTTCCCAAAATAGAAGAATGAATGCAATAGAAAGGAATTCTCTTTTCTTTCCCAATACCAAAGATGTCAATACTTAGATCTATTCTCGCTTTTATGCCTAGCTAGGGGCGTTAAAGGATAGCGCTTGTTGGGAGGCAACCCAATTTTATTTTTGTTCCTTGATTTTTGCTTCTATTTAGTAATAAATAATTCATCTAGCTTCTGTTTAGATGTGTTTTTATGTTTTAATTAGTGTTTGTACCAAGTAGAACCTATAGGATAACCTACGGTGATAGTTAATTTGATTCTGCTGAAAAACAGAAACTTTTGCGCACACGAGAATAATTTTAATAAATCACAGGAACATGATTTTTAGTTGATTATTTTTGCAGTAAATTAATACACAAATTTCCCAGGAATTCCTATTTTGGTAGGATTTTTGGAGTTCTAGAAGTATTCGAAAGTTACAGATTGCTACAGACTATTCTGTTTTTGACAGATTCTGTTTTTCGTGTGTTGTTTGCTTATTTTGATGAGTCTATGGCTAGTATAGGGGGGGGGGGGGTATGAACCATAGAGAAGTTGGAATACAGTAGGTTTAACACCAATATAAATAAAGAATGAGTTCATTACAGTACCTTAAGTGGTGGTTTCTCTTTCTTGCACTAACGGAGCTTATGAGATTTCCTGTTGAGTTTTGTGTTGTGAAGTTTTCAAGTTTTGGGTAAAGATTTGATGGACTATGGAATAAGGAGTGGCAAGAGCCTAAGCTTGGGGATTCCAATGGCACCCCAAGATAATCCAAGGACAACCAAAAGCCTAAGCTTGGGGATGCCCTGGAAGGCATCCCCTCTTTCGTCTTCGTCTATCGGTAACTTTATTTGGAGCTATATTTTTATTCACCACATGATATGTGTTTTGCTTGGAGCGACTTGTATGATATGAGTCTTTGCTTTTTAATTTACCACAATCATCCTTGTTGTACACACCTTTTGGAAGATACACACATGATTTGGAATTTATTAGAATACTCTATGTGCTTCACTTATATCTTTTGAGCTAGATAATTTGGCTCTAGTACTTCACTTATATCTTTTAGAGCACGGCGGTGGCTTTATTTTGTAGGAATTGTTGGTCAGTCATGCTTCACTTATATTATTTTGAGAGTCTTTTAGAACAGCATGATATTTTCTATGGTTATAAAATTGGTCCTAGAATGATGGGCATCCAAGTTGGGTATAATAAAAACTACCATAGAAAGAGAATTGGATGCTATGATCAATTTGATGCTTGATAATTGTTTTGAGATATAAAGGTGGTGATATTAGAGTCATGCTAGTTGGGTAATTGTCAATTTAAAGAATACTTGTGTTGAAGTTGGCAAGTCCCGTAGCATGCACGTATGATAAAAGTTGTGTAACAAATTTGTTGCATGGGGTGCTCTTTTGATTGCCTTCCTTGTGTGTGGAGGTCGGGGGCGCGCGATGGTTACTCCTACCAACCTCCCCCCTAGGAGCATGCGTAGTAGTACTTTGCTTCGAGGGCTAATAAAACTTTTGCAATAAATATATGAGTTCTTTATGACTAATGTGAGTCCATGGATTATACGCACTCTTACTCTTCCATCATTGCTAGCCTCTTCGGTACCGTGCATTGCCCTTTCTCACCTTGAGAGTTGGTGCAAACTTCGCCGGTGCATCCAAACCCCGTGATATGATACGCTCTATCACACATAAACCTCCTTATATCTTCCTCAAAACAGCCACCATACCTACCTATTATGGCATTTCCATAGTCATTCCTAGATATATTGCCATGCAACTTTCCACCGTTCCGTTTATCATGACACGCTCCATCATTGTCATATTGCTTTTGCATGATCAAGTAGTCGGCATCGTATTTGTGGCAAAGCCACCTTCATAAATTTTCATACATGTCGCTCTTGATTCATTGCACATCCCGGTACACCACCGGAGGCGTTCATATAGAGTCATATCTTGTTCTAGTATCGAGTTGTAATCAATGAGTTGTAAATAAATAGAAGTGTGATGATCATCATTATTAGAGCATTGTCCCTTATAAAAAAAGAAAGGCCAAAAAAAGAAAGGCCAATAAAAAAGGAAAGTCCAAATAAAAAAGAAGGAAGGCCCAAAAAAAAGGAGGAAATAAAAAAGAGGGACAATGTTACTATCTTTTTCCACACTTGTGCTTCAAAGTAGCACCATGTTCTTCATATAGAGAGTAGTGGGAATTTTTCATTATAGAACTTGGCTTGTATATTCCAACGATGGGCTTCCTCAAAATGCCCTAGGTCTTCGTGAGCAAGCAAGTTGGATGCACACCCACTTAGTTTCTTTTGTTGAGCTTTCATACATTTATAGCTCTAGTGCATCCATTGCATGGCAATCCCTACTCCTCATGATTGACATCAATTGATGGGCATCTCCATAGCCTATTGATTAGTCTCGTCAACTTGAGACTTTCTCCTTTTTTTTGTCTTCTCCACACAACCTCCATCATCATATTCTATTCCACCCATAGTGCTATATCCATGGCTCACGCTCATGTATTGCGTGAGAGTTGAAAAAAGCTGAAGCGCATTAAGAAGTATGAACCAATTGCTTGGCTGAAACCGGGGTTGTGCATGATGGGAGCATTTTGTGTGATTAAAATGAAACACAACCTAACTATATGATTTTGTAGGGATGAACTTTCTTTAGCCATGTTATTTTGAGAAGACATGATTGTCTTGTTAGGATGCTTGAAGCATTATTATTTCTTATGTCAATATGAACTTTTATTTTGAATCATTTGGATCTGAACATTCATGCCACAATAAAGAAAATTACATTGAGAATTATGCTAGGTAGCGTTCCACATCAAAAATTCTGTTTTTATCATTTACCTACTCGAGGACGAGCAGGAATTAAGCTTGGGGATGCTTGATACGTCTCCAACGTATCTATAATTTTTGATTGTTCCATGCTATTATATTACCTGTTTTGGATGTTTATGTGCTTTAATTTACACTTTTATATCATTTTTGGGACTAACCTACTAACCGGAGGCCCAGCCCGAATTGCTGTTTTTTGCCTATTTCAGTGTTTCGAAGAAAAGAAATGTCAAACGGAGTCCAAACGGAATGAAACCTTCAGGAGCGATCTTTTTGGAACAAACGCAATCCAGGAAACTTGGAGTGGACGTCAAGAAGCAGCCGAGGTGGCCACGAGGCAGGAGGGCGCGCCCTAGGGGGATGGGCGTGCCCCCCACCCTCATGGGCCCCTTGTGGCTCCCCTGACCTACCTCCTTCGCCTATATATACTCCCGTACCCTGAAAACATCCAGGAGCACCACAAAAACTATTTCCACCACCGCAACCTTATGTATCCGCGAGATCCCATCTTGGAGCCTTCGCCGGCGCTTCATCGGAGGGGGAATCGACCACGGAGGGCCTCTGCATCATATCCAAGGCCTCTCCGATGAGTTGTGAGTAGTTTACCACAGACCTTCGGGTCCATAGTTATTAGCTAGATGGCTTCTTCTCTCTCTTTGAATGTCAATACAAAGTTCTGCTCGATCTTCTTGGAGATCTATTCGATGTAACTCTTTTTGCGGTGTGTTTGTCGAGATCCGATGAATTGTGGGCTTATGATCAAGTTTATCTATGAGAAATATTTGAATCTCCTCTGAATTCTTTTATGTATGATTAGTTATCTTTGCAAGTCTCTTTAAATTATCAGTTTGGTTTGGCCTACTAGATTGATCTTTCTTGCAATGGGAGAAGTGCTTAGTTTTGGGTTCAATCTTGTGGTGTCCTTTACCAGTGACAGCAGGGGCAGCAAGGCACGTATTGAATTGTTGCCATCGAGGATAAAAAGATGGGGTTTATATCATATTGCTTGAGTTTATCCCTCTACATCATGTCATCTTGCTTAATGCGTTACTATGTTCTTATGAACTTAATACTCTAGATGCAGGCAGGAGTCGGTCATGTGTGGAGTAATAGTAGTAACTGCAGAATCGTTTCGATCTACTTGTTGCGGACGTGATGCCTATATACATGATCATGCCTAGATATTCTCATAACTATGCACTTTTCTATCAATTGCTCGACAGTAATTTGTTCACCCACCGTAATACTTATGTTATCTTGAGAGAAGCCACTAGTGAAACCTATGGCCCCCGGGTCTATCTTTTATCATATAAGTTTCCAATCTATCTTTATTTTGCAATCTTTTACTTTCCAATCTATATCATAGAAATACCAAAAATATTTATATTATCTTATTATCTCTATCAGATCTCACTTCCGCAAGTGGCCGTGAAGGGATTGACAACCCCTTTATCGCGTTGGTTGCGAGGTTCTTGTTTGTTTGTGTAGGTACGAGGGACTTTTGAGGAGCCTCCTACTGGATTGATACCTTGGTTCCAAAAAACTGAGGGAAATACTTACGCTACTTTGCTGCATCACCCTTTCCTCTTCACGGAAAAACCAACGTAGTGCTCAAGAGGTAGCATGACCTAGTGACCTGATGCCATGTTGCAGATCCTGGGTGAGTCTCGGATGAGAGGAAGGTCACGAGAGAGAGGAGGAGAAGATTTCTTTGAAGAACTCTATCTGATTCATTCCCAGCTGCAAGATGTATATACATGTGCTTTTACAGTTTTCACCCTCTATATTCCCACAATTACAAGTAAGTCCTAGTATCCTACCAACAATCATGTATCCCTTTGAAACGACATTACATTGTAGATGTTCTTTTCTTTTAGAAAGAACACTGTAGTGTTCTTGCAATGAGTCGATGGTTCTGCATTTTTTTAGACGATACATTCAGCATAACTGGAAAATGCATTATTTTTTTCCTGTGAGCTGGTGATTTAGTTTGTGGCTGTTGCTGTTTTGGGTGTTGGTCAAGGAGCGGTGAAGGAATTTGTAATGCGTGAACAAAAATTCAGATTTTATCCAGCAACACTGTTTTCAGAATTTTTTTATGTACATATAAGCTGCCTTCTTCCTTTGCTGTCTTGTTTTAACAAATTGAGATTAGTGATGTGCTGGAAACGGGACGGCTGCAGTACATGTGACATGAGGCCTGACTGCTTATCACATAAGATTCGCCAAAACCAAGCTGCGTAACTGTATCTTTGCTGTTAATTACGGAATGGCTAGTACTGGCCAGTAATGATTCTGATGATAGGTAAGAAAGTCAACATGGAACATCGCAGGTATCCCGACACACTTGGGCTGGAATCAGTCGGTTGATAAAACATCGTTTCCTGTAGATGACATTCAGCATGCCAACGATTTATGACGGAAATCGCAGAGCCTAAGATTCTGAAAGTGGGAAAGATTATCTGAAATGGCACGTCCACGACTTGAGGTGTGACGGACGGACGACAAGCCTTTCGACTGTGGACCCACTTGTCAGGGTAATGGGAGTATTTAACAAAAAACCATCACATTTCGTGGAACTGTGTCTATAAACTACCACTTTATAAATTTGTGCTGAAAACTACCACTTTCTCACGAATCATAACTAAAAAACTACCATGTCTAAAAGGATTCCAATTTAACTCCTTTAAACGCGTTTCTGACTAGTTGAGCCCACATGTAAGCGTTGACATGGGGATGGCCACGAACGTCGGTGGCGAGTCGGTGGCGTTGGGCGGATTGGAGAGCGAGGACAGGATGGAGCACGCGTGCTTCAGCAGCGGGCCGCACAGCCCCGGGTTGCCCTCCTACGCCGCCGCCGGCTGCACGGCGAAGATGCTCGCACCGCCGCCCGCGCGGGAGATGCACGTGAGCCACGCGCCACGCCCGCCCCCACCGCCGACCGGCGAGCAACGCCACCTGTGCCGTCCTCCTCCCTTCTAGCCGAGCTCCGCTGGAATGACCCAGCCGCCCGCTCGCCCCGGCTATGGCCATCGCCTTCGTGCCAAACACGCCAAGGCCGCACCACTAACCGCTCGGGCCTCCCGCGCCACCCGCCGCTCTGCCCCGCCAACCAGCGAGCCCCGCCACCTGCGCCGCCCTCTCTCCTAGCCGAGCCGCCTGCTCACCTCGGCCATGGTGGCCGCCATCGTGCCAAGGCCTCGCCAACCCCCGCTCGGCCCTGCCAACCGACGCCCCCGCCTTTGCAATCCCCTTCGCCGGAGGGGGGGGGGAGGGAGGGGACGGGAGACGGAGGAAGCGCCGGACGCCGACGGAGCGGTCCGGCAGGCTGCCATTGCCTTGACTGGGAGACCAGCGCCGGAGTGCACATGACGTGTTCGAGGAAATGCAGAGGAGGAGGAGGAAGATTGATGCTGACAGGTGGGCCCAATCAGTCAGAAACGCGTTTAGAAGAGGCGAATCGGGCACTTTCCCAACATGATAGTTTTTAGTCAAAGATTAGTGAAAAAGTGGTAGTTTTCGGCACAAATTTATAAAGTGATAGTTTGTAGGCACGGTTTCATGAAATGTGGTAGTTTTTTTTGTTAAATGCTCAGGTAACGGGGATTGCCAGGGGTGCCGATCGACCTATGTGAGTCCGTGTAGCTGTGTGTGTGCGCGTGAGTTATTTGTTCTCCTCTGTACTGAACGAACAGGGCATTCTAAACTGTCTGGAGAAAGTCTGAAACCCTCCTAGTTCAGCGCATCTCTCTCTTCGCGAATACGCAAAGTTTGCGTATCATTTCATTGATAGGAGGAATAGAAGAAGTACGGTGAATGGTACAATACATGACACGAACGGAAACATCGAGGCCAACACCGAGGACACCACGAGCGAGCAAGATAGCGCCTTCAAGAAGGAAGACAACGCTGAGACGTAGTCGCCATCCGGTTCGGAGAAGCCAGACCTAGGGTTTCCCCTGAGCTCGAAGAGGGGCGTAGCAAAAGGCCGTGGCAGCGCCTCCAAGAAGGAAAGCGACACCCGCAGGCGCCGCCGCTGCCAGCACGGGCAAGCCGAGCATGGGTTTCTCCCTGGGCTGAGGCTGCTCAATCCCATATCCACTGATAATGGAGTCGAGGATAAGGAAGCCGACTCTGGTTGGATTGGTGGGGCTGCACCTGCCGCCGGAGGGTGGCACTGCCTCTGAACCCATGAACAAAGGATCAGGCCAAAGGGGGAGGCTTTGGGGTGTACAGGGTAGGGCCGGTGGCGAAGCAAAGACCACCGCAATGGGGGGACGACGGCGACCGGCAACGCCGGCAAGCTAGGACTGGAGAGACGTAGATCCGAGCTGCCGTGGCCGTGGCCGTCGAAACATTGGCGAACCAGGCTAGCTGGAAGGGACGCAACTACTGGCGCCGAGGCCGAAGCCGCCCGGAGGAAACACCGGCAAGCCTTGAACACCGGAGAACGCGGGGTCGAAGCTGCCGGAGCCGAAGCAGCGCAACAAAGAACCCATCGCGAGGCGCCCCTCGTCTGCCGCTACCATTGGAACCTCACCACCACCGCACGAAAGCCGTTACCTTTGAATCATGGGGGAGGAAGAGCCGCCGGAGGAGGGGGGACGCCTGCGCAAGCAGGATGCGTGCACCCCCGCAACCGGCCACATGTCCGCACCCAACCGAAGCGCTAGCGACACGCAAGGCCGCGCCGCCGGGGGGAGGGGAGGACCATGGGGATGGGCGTCCATGGCCGCTGCCAAAGAACGCCGCACCCCCCGCCGGACCGGCAGGAGTGGGGTCAGCCGCTACGGTGGTGGTGGGAACGCCCGTGACGGCCGGGGAATCTCGGATACGCGCGCGGGGAGGGATGGAGGTGGTGGGGGCGAACCAGATCCGCGCGGCCAGGGCACGCCGGAGCCCTGCCGGACCAACAGGAGCCAGCCGCCGCGAGATGTGAGGTTGGTGGGCGGGGGAGCGCGCGAGAGGACAGATCCGCCCCGCCACCGCCTTCCTGGGGCCCGGCGTGGCTTCGCCGGCCGGCCCTCCGGCGGCGGCGATGCGGGGAGGGCGGCGGAGGGAGGTGCTAGCGCCGGCGGCTGGGATTCCCCCGTGTCGCCAGAGGAGGCCGACCGCGGGGGGGTGGGGGGGGGGGCATCTCTCTCTCGCTCGCTCATCCCAAATTCTGGACCTACCTACCTCTGTTGAATCCGTGAGATAGATCCTTGCAAGGGCCTCTCATGAAACCCCGATAATAATGCTGCCCTGAAGATTAATTGTCTTTATGCGTCCCTTTCCGCTCTAGTTTCAGTACACTGATCACTGCCGTTTCTGTACATGCAGCGAAGTCTGCTAGTTATATTGCTGTGAATCCTTGTTCTGAATTCGCAACGCGGAGGCACCTCACAATCAGGGCATACCGTCCTTGCAGCAATGCAGCTAGCTTGCACCCGTAACGTATGGTATACAAGCAGGCACACGATCCGACCAAGCTAGCACCGATAGCCGTCATCCATGTCAACGACACCTTGGTTGGCCTTGCCGCACTCGGTCGACCCACTCTTGCCGTAGACGTCGACGGGCTCGGTGAGGGCGTGCGCCCTGGTGTAGTGGGCCTCCTGGCAGACGGCCTCGGCGACCCTCATCTTGAGGTGGATGGCGCACTAGACGCTGTCGGAGTGGTCGGAGAAGGGTGTCCTTGACCTGAATCGGTTCTCTGTAGAATTCGGCACTTGTACAGGTTCAGTTTAATTCAAATGAAGTGGCCGTTTCGGCGCCAAGACTCGTCCACCGTGCATCTGAAATCCAACGTCTCAGCATACTCGCAAGTTGAAGAGAGCGCTCCGAGCTGGAGTACCTTTCTTCCGTAGAGAATAGAGATGTTCAATGGATGCTTCGGCTCTGCTGGGCACAAAAACCTTTTTTTTTCTCAAACTTGTTTGGATTGCTGGACCTATGCGTCTAGTTTTCGATGGCCAGCTCCCGCATCCATGTCCGCGGACTGGTCCCTGTCTGCGGACTGATGCGGTGTCCGGTTTGTGGGTCAGCATTAAAGATGTCCTTAAACTCTCTAACATTCTTTTGGTAATTCGGGCGTCCAATATTGTTTTTGCTATTTCCTAGTAATAATTAGGTATGTTTATATTCTTGGAAGTAGACGTTTATATTTTATATTTTGATAACTCATAATTACAAGAAAGGTATGGTTATCGACCTAGCAAGTTATCTCTTAGCATTTCTGCAACGAAGTCAAAAGTGATTTCAGATTTCATTTAGTATTATTCATCATTACTACAAATCCATAATTTGAAAATTTCATATTCAAATTCAAACACAACATATGTTTCAAATGACTAATACAAATCGAACATGATGGATGGAACATAATGAAACTACTGTCCACGTAGATGTCACATATGCTGAAAGATTTAATCCTCAGGAAGTCACCATCACCCTAATGAAATTCATTGTCCTCCTCCATGGCAATGAATCTTAAAAATATTCTTTTCTGAGGTGAGTTCATCTAGAAAAAATGAAGTGCCAGTGTCATTGAACATCATCATGATTTTGATCAAGTAGCAATGTCATTGAACATCATCAAATTGCATGAAAAGAAACAGAACAAAATTACATTGCACACAAATTTTCAAACACGATGCAGGTTTCATTTGCGCCGCCGATTGGAGAACCACTAAGGGGAGGTAGCCGGCGTGGGGAGAATGAGCAGTATCGTACCTCATGCGGGCCGTGCTAGGCATCAAGCCGACCGCACCGGATATCACAACATCGACCTTGGGCTGCGTGGCTCCGACATGGTGTGGGGAGGAGGGAGGAGGGAGGTGTAGAGGTTGTTCACAACGACCAGCAGTGGATAGCCCAACAATGCCAGACAGACGAAGGCGACTAACACCAAGCTACTCGAGGCGATAGCTATGGAGAAGGGCGACATAGGGAGGTTGCTAACACGGGGATGTTCCGAGGTACAATGAGGAGTTGCAAAGGTTGGTTGCATGACCCAGGGAGGCATGCGATGGCAGGGGGTGACATGCGGTGACCGAGGATGCAAGGACAAAACAGAAGGGGGAAGCTGTACAAAGCTTCTGTCCCATTTTGATCAAGTAAACATCATGATTTTGATCAAGCAACAATGTTGCTAAACATCTCATTTTGATCAAGTAGCAATGTCATTGCACATCATCAATTTGCATGAAAAGAAAGAAAACAAAAATACATTGCACACAAATTGTCAAACACCATGCATGTTCAATGGTGCTGCCCGCCGAGCACAATAAGGAGGTAGCCAAAGTGAAGAGATTCTAAGTAGCGAAGAATCATGTGTTGGCTATGCTAGACGCCTAATAGACAACATCGAACCTCACGACGTCGACCATTGTCCGCATGGCTTCCACATGGTGTGGGAAGGAGGGAGGTGCGGAGGTGGCTCGCAAAGACCAGTGAATGATTCTTGGAGGCACGAAGATAGCTCAGGAGCGCCAGACGAGGGAAGGATGCCGACAACAAACTACCCAGGGATGATGGCCATGGCGCGTCGAAGGGCGTCAAAGGGAGGTTACCGACGTGTGCAGGGGTTGAGGTGTCGAGAGGAGGCACAGATAGAGGTTGCCGACACAGGCAGGGGTTGAGGTGCCAGGAGGAGCAGCAGAGGAAGGTTGCACGGCCCGAGTAGGCATGCAGTGGCAAGAGATGACGGAGGGTGGCTAATGGCAGAAGTATAGCACAGAAACTTCCGTCCCATCACAACTCCAAAATTTTAAGGACCCTAAAAGTATAGGGATAATGTATGCCATCAAAAATCTTCTAGAAAATATATTGTTCCTATATTATTGACAATTTTAGGGCATGGAATAGGCTAATAATAATCGCCGCGCGCAACTGGCTCCTAGGTGTCGGCAACGTTTATATGTGAGAAGAGTGCTAACTCCGTATCACGCATTAAAAAAAACTCAATAACTCCGTATAACACAATTACAGACGATGAAGTGGCACATGATTATTACTATTTTTTTTTTTTTTAGAATTGACATTAGATCAAGCTTAACAAACACCAGCAGACAATGCACATTCTTACAGGAATAGAGGCATTCAGGCAGGGCGGCAGCAACAGAGCACACCACACACGACTAGAAGCAAGCCGCGAACTGCGAATCCAGTAGCGAGCCGAGGAGCAAGCACGCTCACGCCGAATCAGTCGCGCCTCGCCGGATCTGATGGTGGTCCTCGTCCTCGCCGCTGCCTCGCTTCGGCAGTGCCGGGCGGCTTAGGGCTTGAGGCAAGCCAGGGCAGAGCAATGCTGGCCTCCGTTCCGCGCCTCAAGAGGGAGCTGGCGTGCTGGGGAAGGGTGGAGGGAGCGGCTCGCCGGGCCAGGGAAGAAGGAGCGGCGCTGCCGACCACGGCCGCCTCCGCCGCCGCCACGCGTCTGTGCGGAGAAAGGATGGAGAGGTCCTACGGGCCCGCGCGGGGTTATGGCCCGGGCCGAGAGGTCGGCCCACAAGCCCACCTTGCGCCCAAGGCCCGGTACTGCGACGGTTTCAGGTACCTTGAAATACCCCGCCTTGGCGCCCAACGGCTTTTCCCTCCCCTTTCCTCCTCCTCGCCGGAGCCCCAAGAAACCAAGAACCCACCGTCCCCACCTCCGTCTCGCCCCCCCACCTCTCTCTCCACCGCGTAGCGCCCGCCGCCTATGCTCTCCGGCGGTCCAGCGCCGGCGGCGACCGATGGATCGGTTCCACGACGGCCAGCACGTGCGGCTGCGGAGCCGCGTGATCGGCAAGTACCTCCACGCTGACGACGACGTCCAGGGCGTCTCCCTCCGCGCGCGCCGCGCCTCGATGAACCAGGCGTGGACGGTGCACATCTACAACGGCAACGGCGTGTACCTGCTCCTCTACAGCGCCACCTACGGCCGCTACCTCGCCACCACGGCCACGCGGGCGCCGCGCGGCCACCGCGGCTTCCGCGCCGGGCAGCGCGACTACGACCAGACGGAGGTGCAGGCCATCATGTGGCGGGCCGTCAGGTCAGGCTTCGGGGACGACGTCCTCCTCCGCGACGCCGGCGGCCGCTACCTCCGCGCCAACGGCAAGTACCGCCCCTGGAACACCGGCGTCACCGTCGTAGCCAGCGACAACGTCAGCGCCATGATGTACTGGACCGTCGAGCCCATCCCCGCCAGAGACGGCACGCCTGGCCTTCCAGGCCCGATTCAGGTGAGCTCGCCTCGCCATGACCCGCTTCTTGACAACTCTCGAATTGCTTCCAGCGGCGCCTATCGACTGAGCGAATTGGGTTCTTGGGTATCGCAGTTCAACTGCAGGGATTGCGAGTTGTGTTAATCCCATTCTTCCAAATTTGGGTGCAGTTCTTGCCGTTGGTTGCGTTTGTGTTTTCCATCAGAAAATTCAGAGTACTAGTGAGCATAACAATGGTTCTTTGCTACCAAACTGCAGAGCCCCCCTCCGACGATTTTCTGGCGCGAGCCGGTGATGTGGCGGCAGATCCGGTACATGGTGTCGGAGCCTGACGGCCCCGTCTACACCCAGTACTGCTGGTCCACGTTCCAGTTCAGGGGGAGGTCCGTGTTCCACCTGAGGAACGAGCTGGCCAGGCACACCCGCTTCGTCCTGGAAGGCCGTCGACCCTTCGACCTCGTAATGTGCGTCCAAGCCGGCCGCCACGGGCGTCTGACCCCGCTCTTCGTCGACCTGCCCCGCGGCGACCTCTTACGGACCTTCTGGATTGTCGTGTTCCTCTCCGGGACCCCAGGTGAGAGCCACTTTCCATGTCCCAACTTCTTAATGATCTCCTAATGATCTTTGAGTTTGTATTTTATTGGGGGTGTTAATCTGCTTGTGCCTGAACCAGTTTGCTGAAACTGTTATAGTCAGAGAAACAGTTTACTGAAATTACTGTAGTATGAAAAATAGTTAACTGAAACTGTTAGGATGTAAATGTCTGAAACTATCGTAGTCTTGTAGATAACTGCTGTAGGGACAGATCATTTGATAACATGTTTGCACACAACCTTGATATGGAAAGTGTTGGTTTCGTACTACTCACAATCAGCAAATCGTTTCAGTAAAAACAATTGTGTGTAAAAATTATGGAACTTAAAAGGCCAAATCAGTTGATTAATCTCTTTTCAGCCTTAACAGGCCAAATTATGGGACTTAAAATTATGTAAAGCTTGATGGAGTTATCCGTTCTATTTAGACCATTTTTACTTGGGTTGGATTAACCTGCAAACAAATTTCAAGTTCCTATACAATACTAAATTAAATCTAGTTTCTGCACACCATATTATTTTCTGGTTTTGCACATGAGATGTATTCTCGGTCTTGTTGTTTTTCTTACTCCATATTGTTTTGTAAAACTCTGAGATTTGGATTTGTTGATCTGCTTCCTACTGATGATATCCTTTGGCAACAAACGTGCTGGTGGTCTTGAAATCTGTTGATGCAAAATGCACAGATGTTGGTGTAGAGACTATTTGCTGCATGAACATGATATCTGGAGTCTTACTTTAGTGGAGTGCTAATCTGATCATGCTTGGAAAAAGGATTTTATGATAGGTTTTGTTAGGATTTTGGAACTCGTCTGAAAATTAGAAGTAGTTGAATGTAAGTAGTAAATGCCATGTGGACTTATCAGTGTGTGGACACATGGCAAAAGATGGTCTGAAGCTAGTAAAAACTACTGGTTCCGCATTTCTGTTATTGATTCAGATAATTCAGTTCGTCCATTTCGCAACATTTGCTGCTAGTAGAAATTATGGAACCTAAAAGGCCTGTCATTTTGTAACATTTGCTGTGTAGTTCCTTGCACATTATATAGTTTCAGGTTTTGCCTTTTTGACCTTGTTATAGGTTTTCAGTTTTGTTGTCTTGATCTTATCATCCCTTATATTATTATTTGTTTTCGGTCTTCCGCTTAACTCATTTATTTCTGCTAATTCAGCCTACAATGCGCTGCGACACCCGAATGTTGACGCAGAGTAGAGCAAGATCAGAGCAGGAGTCCTGTCAGTTCACCTCTTCTGAAGTTTCGCCACCTCGGACACAATGACAGCAGAACTGGACGCCTACTCTTGCATGTAGAATTGTGGATAGATATAGGTTCAGAAAACTCAGCAGCCCTCGTGCTTCTTCTGCTAGCTAAACTTGCTCCGATCTCCTGACAGGACAGGGGGAACCCTTGTCTGTCTGTCTGTTTTGGTGCCGCGTTCCTTTTGGATGATGGACGTATTTTGCATAAATGGAACACGCAGTGGTTCTTGCGGTGTGATAATGATCCTGTGATTCTCTTAGATGACGCATTTCGGTTATACTGCAGCTGGTTCTTCCATTGAGCTGCCGATATTGTTTTTCGTTGCGCCCGGTTTCATCTCGTGTTTCCAGTTTTTTTTTTTTGAGATGTGGTGTTTCCAGTTTCCGGCAATGAGTCGATGATCCTCGAACTTTTTCAGTTTCTTTTAGGCTACGCATTCGGCGTAAATGAAAAATGTAGTGGGTTCTTCCTGGGAGCTGGTGATCGTGTTTTCAGTTGAGCTGTTTTTAGTGTCTCGTGTGTTGTTTTGATGCCGAGCACCTGAATTCTGAACGAGGACAAAGATGTCACCTGAATTTTCTATCTGGATGAACATAGGAGACTGAATTCAGGTGCAACTGTATGAGACTGTACATAGGAGACTGTACAGCTAACTAAACTGATCACCCCACGTATGCATATTCAAGAAAGAAACTGTCCGCGAGTATGGCTGTGTTATCGGCGGGGTAGACCTTACAGGCGTGCTACATACCGAGTCCATATGATGCTAGACCTTAGGGACCCGCACCCAGTCGGCCGGCCTTTTCCTTGTCGGTGGAACCTGGTTGGTCTCGCGTGTCTCGGCGTTGGGTCTCTGGCAAGGTTCCTTTTCCCTCGCCGGCATGTGGTGTCTTGGGGTCGGTGCCAGGGCGCTGCTCATCTCTAGGGGAGGTGGATCCCCCCTCCTTCCCATCCCAAGGGTTGGCGGCGGTGTCGCCGGCGGGGCCGAGCTCGCTGGTTTCGGCGGTTCGGGGGGGGGGGGGGGGGAGGGGGTCGCTAACCCTAGATCTGCCTGCTGGTCCGGGGGCTAGTGGGCCCCTGGGATGGGCTGGACCTGTATCCGTTGGGCCTGGTGGGCCTCCTCCTCTCTCCTTCCTTGTCGTATTCCCTCCCCTACCCGACTTGGGCCATGGGCCGCGTGTGGCCCAGCCCCCTCCTAGCCTGCCCTCCCTGCATCCAATGCCGACGTGCGACGACTGCGCTTCCCCATTCACACTTTCCTCAGATCCACTCCTCCTCCTCCCCTTTCCCTCTTGTTTGCGGCCGTCCTCTCCATGAATAAGTCGCGGGGTTCCTCCAGTGGGTGGTCTCTGGCCACAAGTGCCGGTGTGAGGGCTTGGCAAAGGCGGGCGCGGATCTGGAGTACAAGGCAATGCTTCGGTCCAAGCTCGAGGCGGAGCAGGCGGCTCGCGGGCAGGTGGCTCGAGAGCGTGATGCCTGGGCTGTCGGACCAGAGGGACTACAGCGCGATGAGCAGGCCCGCGCGGAGGCGGCCATGGGAGAGGGTGTTGGCTCCGCGGTCCCCGGCTCTGGTGGTGGTGTGATCTCGGATCTGGCTGGTGGTTCGTCGATGCAGTCCGCGGATCCCTGGGAGGTGGCGGCTGAAAGGATCGATATAGTTGACTAGAGGGGGAGGGGTGAATAGGCAACTAACAATTTTTAGCTTTTCTTTACTAAATTAAACTTTGCATCAAAGTAGGTTGTCTAGATATGCAACTAGGTGAGCAACCTATATGATGCAACAACAACAAGTACACTAGCAAGCAAGGGATACAACACAAATAAGCTTGCACAAGTAAAAGCACGAGATAACCAAGAGTGGAGCCGGTGAAGACGAGGATGTGTTACCGAAGTTCCTTCCTTTTGAGGGGAAGTACGTCTCTGTTAGAGCGGTGTGGAGGCACAATGCTCCCCAAGAAGCCACTAGGGCCACCGTATTCTCCTCACGCCCTCACACAATGCGAGATGCCGTGATTCCACTATTGGTGCCCTTGAAGGCGGCGACCGAACCTTTACAAACAAGGTTGGGGCAATCTCCACAACTTAATTGGAGGCTCCCAACGACACCACGAAGCTTCACCACAATGGACTATGGCTCCGCGGTGACCTCAACCGTCTAGGGTGCTCAAACACCAAAGAGTAACAAGATCCGCTAGGGATTAGTGGGGGGAATCAAATTTCTCTTGGTGGAAGTGTAGATCGGGGCCTTCTCAACCAATCCCGAGCAAATCAAAAAGTTTGATTGGCTAGGGAGAGAGATCGGGCGAAAATGGAGCTTGGAGCAACAATGGAGCTTTGGGGGAAGAGGTGAGTCAACTTTGGAGAAGAAGACCCACTTTTATAGTGGGGGGGAACAATCCAACCGTTACCCCACAGAACAACACCACAGAGGGCGGTACTACCGCAGGGGGCAGCGGTACTACCGCTAGCCCCAGCGGGTACTACCGCTCCCCCTCACGGTACTGCCGTGCAGCCAGGGAGGACAAGCAGATGGGCAGGGGATGGACCCAGATCGGTACTGCCGCGGTGGTAGGGCGGTACTACCGCTCTCGAGCGGTACTACCGCTTCTACTGCCGCTGCTTAGTGCCGCACAATCCGACACGAGGGGCGACCCCCTCGAGCCGACATGGTAGGCGCCCGGTACCGCAGCGGTACTACGGCTGAGGACCCACAGGCGGTACTACCGCTGCAGAGCGGTACTGCCGCCTGTGGATCTTGAGCGGTACTACCGCTGCGCACCACGGTACTACCGCTGGGACCAAGCTAAAACCCATAGAAGGGGAAGAAAGCCTCCATCGAAGCGGGAAGGCTCAGTGGGTGCAAAACGGATGTGTACGTGTTGATTCCACCCTAGCCTTACCAACAACGGATCCCCTCTTGATAGTACGGTGACTCCTACGAAACATGTCCACCAAAACACAAACGAAAGAGCTACACCGTCTTGATTAAAACTCCGAGGGGAAGGAATCATCTCGTGCCAAAGGATAGATCTCTGAAATGCTCAAAGCACGCGATTAGTCCGCAAACATGTTGTCATTAATCACCAAAACTACATCGAGAGAGATATGCCTTAACAATCTCCCCCTTTTTGGTGGATTGATGACAACAAGGGATTTGCACAAGGATAGAACAAGAATAAAGAAATACTTAGAACTACAAAATATAGACAGGCTCCCCCTGAATGTGTGCACCTAATTAGTAGTGCCTCTGGAATGCAAAGCACACACATTAGGATCAACACTCCCCCTATCTTTTATAGTCCAACAACCTAAGCATATGGGTACGTGTGAGCAGGGTATATAACAGAATAAGCATGCAACTCACAAATTACCAAAGTACTTGATGGACATAGATAAAAAAGGATAAGGTAGCATATGTCTCACACCATATGACTGGAACTAGGTCTCACAGGCACAAAACCAAACAAGCAAACGACAAGAGAAAGCAACGACACAACAGACCACAAAGACACACACACTCGCAACTCGATAACGACACAAATCCATATACTCTCTCCCCCTTTGGCATCGAGACACAAAAAAGGCAAAGAGCATTGCTACGGCTCCAGGTGATAGCGAACTGAGGATCTCGAACATCATATCCTAGCAGGATCGTCTGCATCGCCGTCTTTGGTCAGAAACTGCTCGGCATCTGAATCGGTCCACTGGCAGTGCTCCTGAACCCGCTCCTCCTCATCAGTGATCCTGCCCTCAGACCCACTGTTAACAGTTGCACCCAACTGATGCATGAGCTCCTTGTGACAACTGCGGGCCTTCTTCTCAGAGACATGAGACATGTACTGGCCATGAGACTCCATGTAGAAGAGTTTCTTCATCTTACGCTTAAGGTTCTTTGCCCAAGAGGGCTCCACTCCAGAGGGCTCATAGTCCTCATCATCATCGGCCTCAGCCTCGCTCTCGGTATCCATGTCAGCAGCAGTAGATGGACCCCCAGATTTAGGAGCCGGGGTGCCCCAATTGTCCTTCTTCCTTAGACACTTGATCTCATGAGAAACTAATTCTCCAGTTTCTAGCATAACCTTGGGATAGACATGTGCCCAGACCTTCTCAATGAGCAACATGATAAACCGACCATAGATCGGGCACTTGCGCTTAGAAACGACAGAAAGAAGTTCAGACCACATAACATGAGAGATGTCCAGGGACTCGCTAGTGTTTGTTTCCTTCTCATGCTGGCAGAAGAGTAGCATATCCACAAGATAGAAGTGGACCATATCCAGATTCCCGATATGAGGGAATAGAGTCTCCTCGAAAACACGGTGAAGGTTGTCCAGAAAGGCAGTCAACTCATAGGTTTCCTTCTCAGTCACGGGGTGAATCATTACAGAACAGTAGGGCCAGAGAGCTTGCTTGTGAGTGGAGGTGGTATTGCGGTGAGGGCGGAAGCCAACTGGAGTCTCAAGCTCATGATCTTCCACCCCAAGTAACTCCATGAAGGCCTTCCACTTGATAGAAAGCAACTTGCCATTTGTCATCCAAGTCAGAGTCCTTTCTGCATCAGTCCCGAGATGAACAGTGGCATAGAATTGAGCCACCAAATTTGCATCAAAGTCCTTGTTGAACTGCATGATTCTGAGGATGTTCAGTTGAGAGCACATCTGAAGGGCTTCCCCAAAGTACTCAGGGTCCTTCTCCATAGCATCCGTGTCGATGGAGCGCACATCAACATAGAGATTCTTCTTGGCCTTGATCACATCAAAGTAGATGGCAAACTGAAAACGATTCCAGAACGGACGGTTGACCAAAGTGGGTTCTTGGTCTTCCGCATAGGGGTTGCGGCGATGCCTTTCCCAGAATTCCTTGGCAGTCATCTCAGTCACAGTCTTGCCCCTCGGCTTCGGCTTGTTGGCAGGCTTCTTCTTGAGTTGAGGCGGAGGATGGGAACTTGATGAAGCACCCGCTGTCTCAGAGGTGCGGTAGTGCTTTGACGTTGAACGTCCGGGGTTGACACGGCGGGATTGCTGCTCAGGGTGTTCATCACCTGGAACCAAACACGCGAGCAAAAGAAACAACACGAAAGAAAGAGCATAAGCCACCAAACAAAGCAACATGGATCAAAAAGTGGTAGGGCAATAATGGAATTGGGCATCCAACGGTAGTACCGCGACCCAACCGCGGCAATACCCGCATGAGCGGTAGTACCGCTCCAGATGAGCGGTAGTACCGCTCTAGACAGGGAACTGAGGTTCCCTACTGCCGTGGACGGATCCAGCACTACCGGTGATGCCAAATTCAAAAATAAGCCTACCAAAATTCAATCCAACAGGCCTAGAAGCCATCTCCATCCTACTCAAGCCTCTACTTAGCCAAAAATCGAGAAAAACAATGCCTATTGCCCCTAACAACTAGATGCAAGATCTAGGCAAAAAGAGAGTGGGAACGAGGGCAGTACCGACATCCATGGAAAGCGGACGCGGTGGGGATCGACTCCACCGGAGGAACTGGAGAGAGGCGGCATGAAGAAGGCGGCCGACCGAAGCCCTCATGCGGCGAGGCGTCGCTAGAGCGACGAAGAAGATGAGCAAGTGGAGCGGATGGGTATGGGGGAGAAAGCAACTCCCCCTGCCCAAACATAACCCCCACGCCCACCCCGGAGCGGTAGTACCGCTTGGAGGGGGCGGTAGTACCACTTGATGATTATCAGCGGTAGTACCGCTCAGCCGCAGGAAAACTGGCTCAAAAGCTTAGCTCAAGAAAAAAAGAAAATGACTAGAAACGAGAGCAAACACAAACGCAAACACCAACACAAAGAGGACGAGAACCACACTCCTCTCCAAGAGAGGGCGGTGGCCAAGGCCACCTATGTTTGAGTACGGAGGTATGGCGCCACGAAGAATTATCCTTGGGCCCATGACCAAAACTCGTCTTTGAAGCACACATACCATCAAAAATGGCTAATGTGAAAGAGTTGATCAATTTATGCATAATGGGGGGAGGGAGAGTTCATTGAGAGAACAACACTCCTCCTATGTCCATGCCTACACCTAAACTAGACAACAAGTTGAATGTGGTGGGGTGTGCATGGGTTCAAGTCACATTGCTCGAATCAATGATATTTAGCTCATGCCTTAACTCGCGAAATCTTGCTTCATCCAAGGGCTTCGTGAAAATATCTGCAAGGTTATCATGATTGTTGACATACTTGAGCTCGATCTCCCCTCGCCTAATATGATCCCGGATGAAGTGATACCGAATCTCAATATGCTTCGTCTTGAAGTGTTGCACCGGGTTGAGATAAATCTTGATGGCACTTTCATTGTCACACCAAAGAGGCACTTTGTCACAAATGACACCGTAATCCTTTAAAGTTTACCTCATCCATAGAAGTTGTGCACAACAACTACCGGCCGCCACATACTCCGCTTCGGTGGATGAGAGAGACACACAACTTTGCTTCTTGGAAGACCAACTCACCAAAGAGCAACCAAGAAATTGGCACCCTCCAGAAGTGGACTTCCTATCCACTTTGTCTCCCGCCCAATCGGAATCCGAATATCCTTCAACCTTGAAGTTTTCTCCTCTTGGGCACCATAAGCCAAAGTTTGGGGTATGAGCCAAATTTCGGGAGATTCGCTTGACCGCCACAAAGTGGCTTTCCTTTGGTGCGGCTTGAAACCGTGCACACATTCCCACACTCAACATGATATCCGGTCTAGATGCACAAAGGTAAAGCAAGGAGCCAATCATGGAGTGATATACCTTTTCATCCACTGCTTTAACATTGGGATCAATGTCAAGTTGGCACTTAGTGGGCATAGGAGTGGAAGCTGGCTTGACATCACCCAGCTTGAATCTTTTTAGCATGTCTTGAGTGTATTTGGCTTGGTTGATGAAGGTACCTTCTCTTCTTTGCTTGATATCGAAACCGAGGAAGAACTTCAACTCTCCCATCGAAGACATCTTGAACTTAGAGGTCATGAGAGCGGCAAATTCCTCATTGAAAGCTTTGTTAGGGGAACCAAAGATAATATCATCAACATATAGTTGGCACACAAACAACTCCCCTTTGACCTTCTTAGTAAAAAGAGTGGGGTCAATTTGCCCAACTTCAAATCCACGATCTTGCAACAACTCGGTAAGGTGGTCATACCACGCACGTGGGGCTTTCTTGAGGCCATAGAGTGCCTTATCGAGTTGATACACATGATCGGGGAAGTAGGGATCCTCAAACCTGGGGGGTTGCTTGACATAAACCAACTCATTAATAGGACCATTAAGAAAAGCACACTTCACATCCATTTGTTGTAAATTAAAGTTGTTATGGGAAGCATAAGCAATCAACAAATGAATGGATTCAAGGCGAGCAACAGGGGAAAAGGTTTCACCATAGTCGATACCCTCGACTTGGGAGTAGCCTTGTGCCACCAATCTTGCCTTGTTGCGAATGATGGTCCCATGAGCATCTTGCTGGTTCTTGAATATCCACTTGGTTCCAATGACATTGTGGTTCCCATTGGCCTTGGCACCAATCTCCACACCTTGTTGTACTCGAAGTTGTTGAGTTCTTTATGCATGGCATTGAGCCAATCCGGATCTTCGAGCGCCTCATAGACCTTTTGAGGTTCAACGCAAGAGACAAACACGTGGTGTTCACAATAGTTTGCTAATTGTCTACGAGTGCTTACCCCCTTTCTTAGGATTCCAACTACATTTTCCATGAGATGACCTTGGGTAGTGAGCTTGGAAGCAATCTTCACAGCACGACGCTCTAATTCCTCCTCGGATTTGAAAGGAGAAGGGGTAACTACTTGATCATCTTGAGTGCCGTCTTGAGCTTGTTCTTGATCTTGAGATTGCTCTTGATCTTGAACTTGCTCGAGGGGGAGAACTTGACCTTGGGCATCAATTGGTGGTTCACCACCATCTTGAGGTTGATCTTGCCCTTGGTCTTGTTCATGAGGTTGAGGTCCTTCACTTTGTTCTTCGGAAGCGTGTGGGTCTTGGGTTGGTGATGGCTCCACTTGAGTGGAGCATTGTCCTTCTCCTTCGGCCACAAGGGGTTCCTCAATGGGTAGGATATGACCCACACCCACTCTTCTTATGGCTTAGGGAGGAATTTCATCACCTACATCACAAGTACCACTTTGCTCCACTTGGGAGCCATTATTTTCATCAAACTCCACGTCACACGTCTCCTCAATGAGTCTGGTGGAATTGTTGAGGACACGGTAAGCATGAGAGTTTGTAGCATAACCAACAAATATGCCCTCATAAGCTCTAGCCTCAAATTTAGACAAACTAACACCTTTCTTGAGAATGAAACACTTACACCCGAACACCCGGAAGTACTTGAGGTTGGGCTTGTTACCGGTAAGTATTTCATAAGGAGTCTTGTTCAAGCCTTTGCGGAGATAGAGCCGATTGGATGCATGACATGCTGTGTTGATGGCTTCGGCCCAAAAGTTGTATGGAGACTTGAACTCTGCCATCATGGTCCTTGCCGCATCCATCAACGTCCGGTTCTTCCTCTCTGCGACACCATTTTGTTGAGGGGTATATGGTGCAGAATATTGATGCTTGACCCCCTCCTCACTAAGAAACTCATCCAAGGTGTAGTTCTTGAACTCGGTGCCGTTGCCACTTCTTATTGTCAAGATCTTTGCATCATGTTGACATTGAGCTTCATTTGCAAAGTCGATGACGGTTTGTTGAGTCCCACTCTTCCTCTTGAAGAAAAATACCCAAGTGTATCTTGAATAATCATCCACAATCACCAAGCCATACTTTCTACCTCCAAGACTATCAAAGGATGGAGGCCCAAAGAGATCCATGTGAAGGAGCTCCAAGGGTCTCTTCGAGTAGATGATAGTCATGGGAGGGTGAGCCTTCTCATGAAGCTTTCCTTCGATACAAGCACTGCAAGCACGATCTTTGGCAAAACTAACATTTGTTAGTCCACGGACATGGTCCCCATTGAGAAGACTTTGCAAAGATCTCATATTGACGTGGGCTAAACGGCGATGCCAAAGCCATCCCACATCAGCTTTAGCCATTAGGCATCTCGTGGTCTTAGTGGGTCGCTCCGGGAAGTTAATCACATAAAGACCGTTCTAGACATGCCCAACAAAGGCTACTTTAAGAGTCTTGCTCCACAAGAGGGCCACGGTATCAATATCAAAGAAAGTGGCAAAGCCCATGAGTGCAAGTTGACGAACGGAAAGTAGATTGTAAGCAAGGGACTCAACAAGCATGACTTTCTCGATCGTTGGATCATGAGAAATGACAACCTTGCCAAGACCCAATACCTTAGAAGACGAGGCATCACCCCACTCGACGTTGGTGGGCATAGAAGGGATCTTGAGCACGTCCACCACTAAGTCCTTGCTTCCGGTCATATGGTTTGTTGCTCCACTATCAAGCAACCATGATCCCCCACCGGAAGCAAACACCTACAAGAGATCAATGCTTGGTTTTAGGTACCCATTTAGTAATGGGTCCTTTGATGTTAGTAACAAGGGTCTTAGGAACCCAAATAGACCATTCAATGTACTCATAAGGAGAACCAACAAATTTAGCATAAACATGCCCATCACTAGCACGACACAACACATAAGAAGGGTTAAAGTCACCGGCTTTGTTGGAAGGGGTGGCTTTGCCCTTTTTGACATCACCACCCTTCACATTGTTCTTCTTCTCCTTAGGAGCACCCTCTCCCTCCTTCACAAAAGTTTGCTTGAGAGGAGGAGGTCGTTTGGTCTTGTCGTTCTTCTTCCTGTTCTTGGACTTGGGTGCGAACCCAACTCTCTCCTTGGCCACAACTTCCTTTTGATTGCTCAAAAGGTCATTGAGGTTCTTCTCACCTTGTATGCACGTCACAAGGCCTTTCTCGAGTTGCTCCTTCAACTTGGCATTCTCCTCCACAAGATGCACATGCTCACAACACGGGTTAGTGGCATTTGCATTTCAATTAATACCATATGAGTAAAGGTGGCCTTTTCTTTGGTTAGCTTAACTTGGAGTTGATCATGAGACTCCATGAGGCTAGCATGAGCACCCTTCAAGACCTTGTGGGCCTTGTCAAGTATATCAAACTCCTCCTTGAGTCGAGCATGGTCAACACCAAGTTTAGCCTTCTTGAAAGTTAGCACACGAGACACAACAAGGGCATGATCAAGATCTTTCTTTAACTTGGCATGGTCATTGTTGTGTGACTCCTCAAGAGCCAAACGATGCCCACACTCTTCCTCAAGAGCATTAGAGAGATCCGATATCTCATCGGCATAGTCACGACTATGACCTTCCATCTTAGAGATGGTTTCTTCATGATCCTCGATCATGTCATTGGCTTCACCAAGTTGTTCCAAGAGAGCAACAAAGTGCTTCTTGGATTTTCCCTTGAGCTTACTCATAAAAGACTCAAATTCATCCACTTACTCATTAGACCCCCCACTTTCATCAATGCCATCCATCAAGGAGGGATTAGTAATGATGGTGGTTTTGATGTTGGGGGTTACCTTGTTGGTGGATTTAGTCATGAGACACTTGGCGGTGATGTTCTCATTGGGTGAGTCGAAGAGGGACACCCGTGGAGTTGTGGCAATGGCAATGGAGGCCATGGACATGGCTTCACTATCTTCATCATCATCGTCATCCTCATGGTATTCTTCTTGAAACACCAACCCTCGAGTAGGAGTCTTTTTGGAGAAGTTGTTCTTGTTGGGGAAGGACTTGGCTTCGTCTTTTCGGATGAGCTTGCCACCATTGTCTCCCCTCTTCTCGTAAGGGCAATCCACAACAAAATGGCTCACACTGCCACAATTGTAACATGTTCTCACACGTTGCTTGCCCTTGAACCCACTTGAGTTGTTATTGTTGAAGTTGGGCCTTGTGTTCTTCTTGCTCCAAAATTGCCTTGAAGCAAGAGCCATGTGCTCATGATAATCATATTTTCTATCTTCGGGGTTGCTCTCCTCATCTTCCTCTTCTTCCACAATAACCTTGGCCTTCAAGGCAAGGTTGGGCTTCTTTGCCCTTTGAGAGCGCAACACCGCGTTGTCGGCAGTCTTGTCCAAGATCCTCATTGCCACAAACTCATCCAACACTTCATTTGAGCTCAAAGAGTGGAAGTCCGGTCTTTGACGGATGACAGAGGACAAGGCCTTGTGGTAAGGCATCATTGCTTTGAGGAACTTGCGCTTGATCCAATTTTCATCTGTGTCCTTGCTCCCATGATCTCGGAGTGAGACCGCAAGTTTGGTTACTCTCCGAAAGAGCTCGTGAGGTTCTTCATCTTCTTTCATTGCAAACTCATCGGCTTCATCTTGCACAACTTCATAGTTGCAGCGTTGAATGCTTGCGCTTCACTTATAGAGGGAAACAACACAATGCCATGCATCTTTGGCCATGGCGAAGGGTCGAAGATGAGGGAGATCTTCAGGTAGAACTGCATCTTGAATGATGAAGAGAGCATTCTCATTGAATTGATTGTCCACGGCTTCTCTAGGGGTGAAATTGCTTCGGTCATGTGGATGGAAACCTTCTTCAATGATTCTCCAAAGATTAGTATTCACATGATTTAAATGACGCTTGAAGCGATATACCCAAGAATCAAAGTCCTCATTTTTCACAATCTTAGGAGGAGGGCCGGCATGATTTAAATGAGTAGAAGGAATCGGTCCTCCATAAATTGGAGGTGCCACATGGGCAAAGATGCCGGTGCCATTTCTACCACTAGTAGAAGGATCCTTTTCACTAGTAGCTTCCCCCCTTGTCAGAGTTAGCATCCGTCACCTTGTCAGTGGGATCACCCACTTTCAACGGCGAGGTAGATAGTTTAAGTCCTTATAAGAATTTATTAAACATGCTTTCAACCTCGGTTGTCATGGAGGTTTTCAATGTGTCCAAAGCCACATTGAATTCCTCATGAGACACCGCGGTCCCCCCATCACCCGTAGACGAGCTCGGATTCACACCAGAGTGCTCCTCCCTACCGTCTACGGTGTCAACCATACTCTTCGGACGGTAAAGTCCTTAATAAAGAGACGAGGCTCTGATACCAATTGAAAGGATCGATATAGTTAAATAGAGGGGGGGGGGTGAATAGGCAACTAACAATTTTTAGCTTTTCTTTACCAAATTAAATTTTGCATCAAAGTAGGTTGTCTAGATATGCAACTAGGTGAGCAACCTATATGATGCAACAACAACAAGTACACAAGCAAGCAAGGGATACAACACAAATAAGCTTGTACAAGTAAAGGCACGAGATAACCAAGAGTGGAGCCGGTGAAGACGAGGATGTGTTACCGAAGTTCCTTCCTTTTGAGGGGAAGTACGTCTCCGTTAGAGTGGTGTGGAGGCAAAATGCTCACCAAGAAGCCACTAGGGCCACCATATTCTCCTCACGCCCTCACACAATGCGAGATGGCGTGACTCCACTATTGGTGCCCTTGAAGGCGGCGACCAAACCTTTACAAACAAGGTTGGGCCAATCGCCACAACTTAATTGGAGGCTCCCAACGACACCATGAAGCTTCACCACAATGGACTATGGCTCCGCGGTGACCTCAACCATCTAGGGTGCTCAAACACCCAAGAGTAACAAGATCCGCTAGGGATTAGTGGGGGGAATCAAATTTCTCTTGGTGGAAGTGTAGATCGGGGCCTTCTCAACCAATCCCGAGCAAATCAACAAGTTTTATTGGCTAGGGAGAGAGATCGGGCGAAAATGGAGCTTGGAGCAACAATGGATCTTTGGGGGAAGAGGTGAGTCAACTTTGGAGAAGAAGACCCCCTTTTATAGTGGGGGGAACAATCCAACCGTTACCCCCGAGAACAGCCCCGCAGAGGGTGGTACTACCGCAGGGGGCAACGGTACTACCGCTAGCCCCAGCGGTACTACCGCTCCCCCTCGTGGTACTGCGGTGCAGCCACGGAGGGCAAGCAGATGGGCAGGGGATGGACCCAGAGCGGTACTGTGGCGGGTGGTAGGGCGGTACTACCGCTCTCGAGCGGTACTACCGCTTCTACTACCGCTGCTTAGTGCCGCACAATCCGACACAAGGGGCGACCCCCTTGAGTCGACGCGGTAGGAGCCCGGTACCGCAGTGGTACTATGGCTGAGGACCCACAGGCGGTACTACCGCTGCAGAGCGGTACTGTCTCCTGTGGCTCTTGAGCGGTACTACCGTTGCGCACCATGGTACTACTACTAGGACCAAGCCAAAACCCATAGAAGGGGAAGAAAGCCTCCATCGAAGTGGGAAGGCTCAGTGGGTGCAAAACGGATGTGTATGTGTTGATTCCACCCTAGCCTTACCAACAACGGATCCCCTCTTGATAGTACGATGACTCCTACAAAACATGTCCACCAAAACAGAAACGAAAGAGCTACACCGTCTTGATTAAAACTCCGAGGGGAAGGAATCGTCTCGTGCCAAAGGATAGATCTCTGAAATGCTCAAAGCACATGATTAGTCCGCAAACGTGTTGTCATTAATCACAAAAACTACATCGAGAGAGATATGCCTTAACAGCGGTGGCGGGGCGGGTACTTCCTCTTTTGCTCCTCGTCCTCCTCCTCTGCACGGGTCGGTGGCTCCATTGCGGCTCCGGCTCGCGTGCCGGTGGCGGCCGCAGGCTTTGTTGGTCGACATGCTCCTCGCAGTGGGTTCGGCCCTCCTTCTTAGGGGTCCATGGCCCGTCTTTTCACTTCGAATGGCTCTGGATCGTTTTCTGCTGGTCTCGGGATGGAATTCTCCCTCACCCCTCCTCCTCCATCTCGCCCCTCCATCCAACCCGATCTCCAACTCCATGCTCACCTATTTTGCCTACCACCAGCCTAGACACCTTCAATCCCGCTGCTTCAATCCCCCTTTCTGCCTCATCTGTAGGGAGGAGGGCCACCTAATGATGGATTTTCAAAACCGGCACAAACCAGCTTCCTTCATTCATTATGGTCTTGGGCTCCTGAGCCGCTCCTTCTTTGCCCTCGATAGTGATATCACGCAGGTGGTTGCCGCTCCTGCTCTATCTAATGACACCGTCATCACTGTCAAGGATCAGAGGATCTCTCCTCAAGCCCTCCTAGACGAGCTCCGGCTGTGGGATGTCGTGGGGTGGGACTGGCAGATCCGCCAGTTGTCAGAGTTTGAATTTGCTGCTATCTTCCCTTCCAAAGAGAGTCTCAAGATGATTGCTTCATGCATTAGCTTCACTCTTCTGCTTAATCAACTTGTTGTTTCAGTCAAGGTTGCGACCAATGGTGCCAAATCTATTTCTCCACTCTCAGACATTTGGGTCCTTGTTGATGATGTTCCACCTGCCCTATGCTCCACACCCTTCCTCATGGCTTGTTGGAATTCTGATTGGCAAACATATCAAAGTCGATTCCAAATCCTTGCAGATACTAGGCCCGACTCGCATTAAGGTGTGGCATGTTGATCCTCTCTGTGTTCGTGGTGTCATTGATGTGTTTCCTTCATCTGTTGGTTTTCGTCTCCGGGTCTGTTTATAAACATGGTTAAAATCAAGCTGGGAAATGGCGAGAGGGTGTTGTTTTGGTAGGACAGATGGATTCACAGTCGGAGAAATGGCGCCTTTCATCCTTGAGATGGTCAGCACTCGAGCCTGCAAGACCAGGATGGTCAAGCAACCTTTGTCAGATAGCAATTGGTCCTAGGATGTGCCGCACTCCGGCCAAGTCAGTATATCGCCGGTTGTGCATGGGATTCTTGAGATCACCCATGACGGATTGCATATGGAGAAGCTTGGCTCTGCTGCGTTGCAAGATCTTCACATGGCTCATGGTGCAATATCGACCGTGGACCTCGGACAGGCATGCCAGGCATGGCTGCAGGATTAGTCTTCTGCCCCCTTCACTTGCTTGCAGGACGAGGACAATGTTGACCACATTCTGGCACATTGTTCTTGCGCTCAAGAGGTATGGCATCGATGCTTTGACACCTTTGAAGGAAATATGCCCTAGAGGAAATAATAAAGTTATTGTTTATTTCCTTATTTCATGATAATGTCTATTATTCATGCTAGAATTGTATTAACCGGAAACTTAGTACATGTGTGAATACATAGACAAAACATATTGTCCCTAGTATGCCTCTACTAGACTAGCTCGTTAATCAAAGATGGTTATGCTTCCTAACCATAGACACGTGTTGTCATTTGATGAACGGGATCACATCATCAGGAGAATGATGTGATGGACATGACCCATCCGTTATCTTAGCATTATGGTCATTATAGTTTCATTGCTAATGCTCTCTTCATGACTTATACATGTTCCTCAGACTATGAGATTATGCAACTCCCGAATACCGGAGGAACACTTTGTGTGCTATCAAATGTCACAATGTAAATGGGTGATTATAAAGATGCTCTACAGGTGTCTCCGAAGGTGTTTGTTGGGTTGGCATAGATTGAGATTAGGATTTGTCACTCCGTGTTTCAGAGAGGTATCTCTAGGCCCTCTCGGTAATGCTCATCACGATAAGCCTTGCAAGAATTGTAACTAATAAGTTAGTTGCAGGATGAAGTATTACGGAACGAGTAAAGAGACTTGCAGGTAACGAGATTGAACTAGGTATGATGATACCAACGATCGAATCTCGGGCATGTAACATCCGATGACAAAGGGAAGAACGTATGTTGTTATGCGGTTTGACCGATAAAGATCTTCATAGAATATGTAGGAGCCAATATGAGCCTCCAGGTTCCGCTATTGGTTATTGACCGAAGATGTGTCTCGATCATGTCAGCATAGTTCTCGAACCCGTAGGGTCCGCACGCTTAACGTTCGATGATGATATGTATTATGAGTTATGTGCTTTTGATGACCAAAGTTTGTTTGGAGTCCTGGATGAGATCACGGACGTGACGAGGAGTCTCGAAATGGTCGAGACATAAAGATTGAAATATTAGACGGCTATATTCGGATAGGAAGTGTTCCAAAAAGTTTCGGGTAAAACCAGAGTGCCGGAGGGTTACCGGAACCCCCCGAGGGAACTAATGGGCCTCGATGGGCTTTAGTGGGAAGAGAGGAAGGGCCAGGAGGGGCTGGCCACACCCCCTGGGTCCGAATTGGACTAGGGGAAGGGGGCGGCGCCCCCCTTTCCTTCCCTTCCCCGTCTTCCTTAGGTGGAAACCTACTAGGACTTGGAGTCCTAGTAGGATTCCCCTCTCCTGGCGCGCCCTAGGAGGGCCGGTCGGCCTCTCCCTTGCTCCTTTATATACGGGGTAGGGGGCACCCTAGGACACACAAGTTTCTCTCCCAACCGTGTGCGGTGCCCCCCCACAGTTACACACCTCGATCATACCATCGTAGTGCTTAGGCGAAGCCCTACGTTGGTAGCATCATCATCACCGTTGCCACACCGTCGTGCTAATGAAACTCACCCTCGTCCTTAGCTGGATCAAGAGCACGAGGGACGTTTGATGACCCACAAGTATAGGGGATCTATTGTAGTCCTTTCGATAAGTAAGAGTGTAAAACCCAACGAGGAAAGGAAATGACGAGCAGTTTTCAGTAAGGTTTTCTCTGCAAGCACTGAAATTGTAGGTAACAGATAGTTTTGTGATAAGATAATTTGTAATGGGTAACAAGCAATAAAAGTAAATAAAGTGCAGCAAGGTGGCCCAATCCTTCTTGTAGCAAAGGACAAGCCTGGACAATTTCTTATAATGAGAAAAGAGCTCTCGAGGACACATGAGAATTATCGTCAAGCTAGTTTTCATCACGCTCATATGATTCGCGTTCGGTACTTTGATAATTTGATATGTGGGTGGACTGGTGCTTGGGTACTGCCCTTACTTGGACAAGCATCCCACTTATGATTAACCCCTATTGCAAGAATCCATAACTACAAAAGAAGTATTAAGGTAAACCTAACCACAACATTAGACATATGGATCCAAATCAGCCCCTTACGAAGCAGCGCATAAACTAGGGTCTAAGCTTCTGTCACTCTAGCAACCCATCATCTACTTATTACTTCCCAATGCCTTCCTCTAGGCCCAAATAATGGTGAAGTGTCATGTAGTCGACGTTCACATAACACCACTAGAGGAGAGACAACATACATCTCATCAAAATATCGAACGAATACCAAATTCACATGACTACTAATAGCAAGACTTCACCCATGTTGTTAGGAACAAACGTTGATGGGGTCATGTACCTAGGGTAGGGTCATGGACCTGATCTAAGTACCTTACCCAAGGACACCCTTAGAAGAGGTCGCCTTCCAGTCGACCAACGAGGGACTCACTCGACTGACTTGAAGGACTCGACCATGAAGACTCACTCGACCACCAGAAGGTCAAGAGGCACTCTGCACTGCAACGGCCTGTAATTAAGTAGGCTTTATGATAGTAAAGACACTTTATGTGGGGCGTTACCAGTAACGCCCTGGACTTAACTCACCTTACATCCTCTCCTACGTGGGCTGGCTGGGGTCCTGGCGCACTCTATATAAGCCACCCCCTCCACAGGTAGAGGGGTTCGGCACCTTGTAACTCTTATACTCATAATCCACTCGACCGCCTCCGGGCTCCGAGACGTAGGGCTATTACTTCTCCCGAGAAGGGCCTGAACTCGTACATCCCTTGTGTTTACAACCTCTCCATAGCTAGGACCTTGCCTCTCCATACCTACCCCCCACTCTACTGTCAGGCTTAGAACCACGACAGTTGGCGCCCACCGTGGGGCAGGTGTTTTAGTGATTTTGTGGAGAAGTTGCGATTCTTCCGAGTACTTTCATCATGGTGTCTGCTGGAGTTTTGGTCGAGGGTCGAGAGATCCGTCTCGGCACTCGCACCTTCATCGCCGATGACTCCGCGTGGCTCCAGGAGGCTCCACTCGACGTTGATGTGCTCCCCGTCCGCGGTGCGACGCATTTTCGCGCATGTGTCCGCGGCGTTCTGCTGCGGGAACCGTCGACCCCGTATCGGTTGGCTCCTCCATCGTCCACCCTCCCGGTCTCCCGCCAGCGCAAGCGCTCGGGCCGGTCGAGGCTTCAGCGATGGGTGAGGCACGCGGTGGCTCGCCAATCGGCTACCATCCAAGTTGCGGCAATCGAGCCCGACGAATCTCTCTACGGCTTGTTCGATCTGTCGACTGGCTCCGTAGAGACTGCATCCGAGTGCGATAGCAGTGATCCAGCGGCGGAAATCTTGATGGTCGACGGGCCCCGCAGTCCCCCTGGCTTCGCCCGTGATGATGGAGCAGGTGACAGAGGCGACCCCGCACGAGGCCACGAAGAGTACCAGCCCGAGCCACTCGACTCTCTGCAAAGAGAGGAACTTCGCCGCAGGAACGTGGATGCCCTGCGTACTCCCATCGCAGGAGAAACCCCCGAGGCTCGTGCCTTGGAGGAGGCACGTCTGTCCAATTTGGCCGAGCGCACTCGACTGGAGAATCTTCAGCGAGCACTCGACGAGCGCGCGCGGCAACGAGTTCCCGACACCAGTCGACGTCAACTCTTCCCGCCGACTCAGGTATATCGAACCCCAATCCAGAATTTAGCAGCTGCGACCCGTATAGCAGAGTCCATCCAGCCTTCTCAGTCAGAAGCTGGCAGAGGTTTGATGCAGATCAGGGATCTGCTCCGGGCAGCAGGAGACCAGAATTCAGCCGTGTCTCAGTCGCGCAACAGAATTCACAGTCGATCCGTCACTGCGAATACGGTTCAGTCGGCTCACAGCCCCAGATCGCCTCCGCGGCGTGAAGGGGCACGAGAATCGGCGAGGCCAATATGGTGACCGACTCGACCGAGATGATAGGCGTCGAGTGCCCCATTCCCCTCCGAGGGGTGGGTCTTACGCTCCTCGGCAGCAAGATGACAGGCGTCAGTTCAGTACAAGGCGAAGGGTTCCAGTCGACCCCAGAGAACCAGGCTTCGACGCGCGATCCATTATCGTGCAAGGTTTGGTCGACCGGAACAGAGCCCATCGAGGCGGACTCGACAGAGATACACCCACAAGCAGTCGAGTGCATGTTTCTGGTCCTGAATGTTTCAGCAGAGCTATCAGAGCCGCAGTTATCCCTCCCAATTTCAGGTTGGCAACAGGAGTCAGCAAGTTCACTGGTGAGTCTAAGCCTGAAACTTGGCTTGAAGATTACCGAGTGGCAGTTCAGATTGGTGGTGGGAACGACGAGGTGGCCATGAAGCATTTGCCCCTCATGCTGGAAGGTTCTGCCAGGGCATGGTTGACTCAATTACCTCCTAGCAGCATTTACACTTGGGAAGATCTGTCCCGAGTGTTCATCAGAACGTTTGAAGGAACTTGCAAGCGACCAGCTGGATTGACAGAGTTGCAAGTCTGCGTGCAGAAGGCTAATGAGACTCTCAGAGAGTATATTCAGAGGTGGATCACTTTGCACCACACTGTAGAGAATGTGTCCGATCATCAGGCAGTCTGCGCCTTCAAAGATGGTGTCAAGAACAGAGAACTGAGTTTGAAGTTTGGTCGAACCGGTGACATGACCTTGAGTCGGATGATGGAGATTGCTACCAAGTACGCCAACGGCGAAGAAGAAGACCGACTCCGAAGCGGCAAGCACAAGCCGAGTCAGTCGGAAAAAGGAAACACCAGTCGGAAACAGAAGCGGAAGGCTGAACCGGCAGCTCCTGGAGAGGCTCTGGCCGTGACTCAGGGAAAGTTTAAGGGGAAACCAAAAGGATCCTGGAACCCCAAGAAGGTAAAGGATAAAGAAGGGAACGACGTAATGGATATGCCATGTCACATCCACACGAAGAAAGACGAAGAGGGGAATATCATCTACCCGAAGCACACCACTCGCCAATGTCGACTCCTGATCCAGCAGTTTCAGGGAAAACAGTCTAAGGACAAGGAGAAGGAGTCGGACAAGGCCGAAGACAAGGAGGACAGTGAGGAAGGATATCCGCATATCAACTCCACTCTGATGATCTTTGCAGATGTGGAAAGCAGGAGTCGACTGAAAGTCATTAACCGAGAGGTGAACATGGTTGCCCCAGCAAAAGCAAATTATCTGAAATGGTCTCAAATACCCATCACATTCGACCAATCTGATCACCCGACTCATATTGCCACCCCTGGGAGGCAAGCTTTGGTGGTCGATCCAGTTGTCGAAGGCACTCGACTGACAAAGTGCTGATGGATGGTGGAAGCGGGCTGAATTTGTTGTATGCAGACACACTGAAAGGAATGGGCATTCCGATGTCCCGACTGAGCACTAGTAACATGAGCTTTCATGGAGTTATACCAGGGAAGAAAGCCGAGTCACTCGGCCAAATAGCTTTGGACGTGGTGTTTGGTGATTCGAAACATTTTCGCAAAGAAAAGTTGACGTTTGAGGTCGTGGATTTTCAGAGTGCATATCATGCCATTTTGGGGAGACCAGCTTACGCACGGTTCATGGCTCGACCATGTTACGTGTACCTCAAATTGAAGATGCCCGGCCCCAAAGGAGTGATCACTGTCACTGGTGATCGGAAAAAGGCAGAAGAGTGCTTTCAGAAGGGCTCAAAGATTGCCGATTCCCAGGTGACAGCGGTCGAGTTCGAAGAATACAAGCAAAACGCAGATCCGAGTGACTTGCTGCGATCCAAGAAACCCGCCACAGAGTCTGCATTTCCAGTCGTCCGGTGAGACGAAGCCTGTTCACATTCACCCGACCGACCCCGATGCAGCTCCGACCCGCATCTCCACAACACTCGACCCAAAATAGGAAGAAGTGCTCATCCAGTTCCTCCGTGAGAACTGGGACATTTTTGCATGGAAGCCCGCTGACATGCCAGGTGTTCCCAGGGGACTGGCTGAGCATCGCCTAAGAGTCGACTCATCTGCAAAACCAGTCAAAGAGCATCTTCGGCGGTCCGCCGTCCAGAAGAGAAAAGCCATTGGTGAAGAAGTGGCTCGACTGTTGGCGGCAGGATTTATCCGAGAGATATACCACTCCGAGTGGCTCGCTAATGTCGTCATGGTTCCTAAGAAGGACAAGTCGCTCCGAATGTGCATTGATTTCAAGCACATCAACCGGGCCTGCCCGAAAGATCATTTTCCTCTCCCTCGCATAGATCAAATTGTTGACTCGACCGCGGGATGCGAGAGGCTATCTTTTTAGATGCCTACTCCGGGTACCACCAGATCCGTCTGTACGGACCCGACGAGGTAAAAACAGCTTTCATCACTCCATTCGGGTGCTTCTGCTATATCACCATGCCATTCGGCCTCAAGAATGCCGGAGCCACATTTATGCGAATGATTCAGAAGTGTCTACTCACTCAAATCAGTCGGAATGTGGAAGCATATATGGATGATATCGTTGTCAAGTCACGAAAAGGTTCCGACCTGCTCGCTGATCTCGCCGAAACATTTGCCAACCTCAGAAGGTATGATATCAAGCTCAATCCATCAAAGTGCACATTTGGAGTTCCTGGTGGCAAGTTACTCGGTTTTCTCGTTTCCGAACGGGGAATCGACGCTAACCCAGAGAAGATTGGCACTATTCTCCGAATGAAACGCCCTGTGCGAGTGCACGATGTCCAGAAGCTTACTGGATGCTTGGCCGCATTAAGTCGATTCATCTCACGACTCGGTGAAAAGGCATTGCCTCTTTACCGACTGATGAAGAAGACAGACAAGTTCGAGTGGACTCCAGAAGCTGATGCAGCGTTTGCCGAGCTAAAAGCTCTGCTCTCCACCCAGCCGGTGCTTGCTGCTCCAATCAGCAAAGAGCCTCTGTTGCTCTATATCGCAGCCACAGGACAAGTCGTCAGTACTGTGCTTACGGTCGAGCGGGAAGAAGAAGGAAAAGCTCTCAAAGTTCAGCGCCCAGTGTATTATTTGTCTGAAGTCTTGACTCCATCCAAGCAGAGATATCCTCATTATCAGAAGCTTGTGTATGGAATATACATGACCACAAAGAAGGTTGCTCATTATTTTTCTGATCATTCCATCACAGTCGTCAGCGACGCTCCACTATCAGAGATTTTGCACAACAGAGATGCAACTGGTCGAGTGGCCAAATGGGCGATTGAACTTCTTCCCCTTGATATCAAGTTTGAGGCAAAGAAAGCCATTAAGTCCCAGGCAATAGCAGATTTCCTCGCCGAGTGGATTGAACAGCAGCAGCCGACTGAAGTTCACTCGGAGCATTGGACCATGTTCTTTGATGGCTCTAAGATGTTGAATGGTTCCGGTGCTGGGGTTGTCCTGGTTTCCCCCAGAGGAGATAAGCTCAGATATGTGCTCCAGATTCACTTTGATTCCTCCAACAATGAGGCAGAATATGAGGCCCTCTTATATGGGTTGCGCATGGCCATTTCACTCGGCGTCCGTCGCCTGATGGTCTATGGCGACTCGGATTTAGTGGTCAACCAGGTGATGAAAGAGTGGGACGTGAGAAGCCCAGCCATGACTGGATACTGCAGTGCAGTGAGGAAGCTGGAAAAGAAGTTCGAGGGGTTGGAGCTCCATCATATACCCCGACTGAAAAATCAAGCAGCTGATGATCTAGCAAAGATAGGTTCCAAGAGAGAAGCCATTCCGAGTGGTGTGTTCTTGGAGCATATACACACTCCGTCAGTCAAAGAAGATCCTTTCACCGAAGAAACTCCACAGCCCAAGAGTGCCACAGATCCGACTGAAGTTGAAGTCCCAGCGGTGGTCGACTTGATCATGGAGGTTTTGGTGGTCATTCCCGACTGGACAGTTCCGTATGTCGCATATATCCTGAGAAAAGAGCTTCCGGAGGATGAGGAAGAGGCTCGACAGATCGTCCGTCGATCTAAGGCCTTTACCGTAATCAAAGGACAATTATACAGAGAAAGCGCGACTGGAGTTGGTCAGAAGTGCATAACACCAGAAGAAGGTCGACTCATCCTCAATGATATTCACTCGGGGACCTGTGGTCATCATGCGTCCTCTCGGACCATCGTGGCCAAAGCATACCGAGCCGGATTTTACTGGCCAAAGGCGAATGAGATGGCAAAAGAGATAGTGGATAAGTGCGAGGGATGTCAGTTCTACTCGAATATGTCGCACAAGCCTGCGTCGGCTCTGAAGACCATCCCACTCGTCTGGCCTTTCGCAGTATGGGGATTGGACATGGTCGGTCCTTTGAGAACAGGACGAAGTGGCTTCACGCATGTACTGGTGGCAGTCGACAAGTTCACCAAGTGGATCGAGGCTAAACCAATCAAGAGCCTTGACACCGGTACTGCTGTTAGCTTCATCAGGGAACTAATATTCAGATATGGAGTCCCGCACAGCATCATTACGGATAATGGGTCGAACTTTGACTCAGAGGAATTCAGAGATTTCTACAACTCCCAAGGCACACGGGTCGACTACGCTTCAGTCGCCCATCCGCAGTCGAATGGACAAGCAGAGCGAGCTAATGGACTGATTCTTAAGGGATTGAAGCCTCGACTGATGCGTGATCTCAAACACGCGGCTGGAGCTTGGGTCGACGAACTTCCCTCAGTGCTTTGGGGGCTGCGGACCACACCTAATCGGTCGACCGGAAGAACTCCATTCTTCTTGGTCTACGGAGCTGAAGCAGTCTTGCCGAGTGATCTTCTCCACAATGCTCCTCGAGTTGAAATCTACAACGAAGCAGAGGCTGAACAAGCGCGGCAGGACGCAGTCGACCTTTTAGAGGAAGAAAGGGAGATGGCTCTGATCCGGTCGACCATCTACCAACAAGATTTGCGTCGTTTCCACGCCAGAAATGTGAGAGGTCGAGCCTTCCAGGAAGGAGATTTAGTTCTCCGAGTGGATCAGCACAAACCACACAAGCTTGCTCCTTCTTGGGAAGGCCCCTTCATCGTCACCAAGGTTCTCCACAACGGGGCGTACCGTCTTTACAACGTCGAGCATAATATCGACGAGCCCCGAGCTTGGAACGCGGAGCTACTCCGCCCATTTTACACTTAAGTTTTATCACTCGGATGAGTTGCAATAAAGTACTTCTGTAGTTCATGGACCTCAAAATAATAGTGTCATAGTTCCTCCATAATTTCTGTCACTTTTTATTTTTGTCCAATAAAATTCCCCCTCAGTGGGTGACTTAGCCGCGAATCCGTTTCGCCTAAGTTTGTAAAAATCCTACCGAGTGGTGAGCCAGACTCCCACTCGGAGGCTTAGCTGCGAATCCGTTTCGCCTAAGTTATCAAAATCCTACCGAGTGGTAAGCCAGCCTTCCACTCGGAGGCTTAGCTGCAGTCCAAGGACTCGCCTAAGTTATCAAAATCCTACCGAGTGAAGAGCAAACCTCTCACTCGGGGCTTAGCTGCAGTCCAAGCACTCGCCTAAGTTTGTAAAAATCCTACCGAGTGAAGAGCAAACCTTTCACTCGGGGGCTTAGCTGTAGCCCTGTGCTCGCCTAAGTTTAAAAAATCACGCCGAGTGGTGAGCAATCCTCTCACTCGGGACTTAGCTGCAGTCCAAGCACTCGCCTAAGTTACAAAAATCCTACCGAGTGGTGAGCCAGACTCCCACTCGGAGGCTTAGCTGCGAATCCGTTTCGCCTAAGTTATCAAAATCCTACCGAGTGGTAAGCCAGACTTTCACTCGGGGGCTTAGCTGCAGCCCTGTGCTCGCCTAAGTTGTAAAAAATCCTACCGAGTGAAGAGCAAGCCTCTCACTCGGGGGCTTAGCTGCAGTCCAAGCACTCGCCTAAGTTACAAAAATCCTACCGAGTGAAGAGCAAGCCTCTCACTCGGGGGCTTAGCTGCAGTCCAAGCACTCGCCTAAGTTACAAAAATCCTACCGAGTGAAGAGCAACCCTCTCACTCGGAGGCTTAGCTGCAGTCCAAGCACTCGCCTAAGTTATAAAAATCCTACCGAGTGAAGAGCAAACCTCTCACTCGGAGGCTTAGCTGCAGCCCAGTGCTAGCCTAAGTTATCAAAATCCTACCGAGTGAAGAGTAAACCCCTCACTCGGAGGCTTAGCTGCAGCCCAATGCTCGCCTAAGTTATAGAAATCCTACCGAGTGGTAAGCCGGGCTTCCACTCGGAGGCTTAGCCGCAGCCCAGTGCTCGCCTAAGTGGACTAAAGAATAAGTCGATTGCAGTAAAGACGCCTTGCTTTGAACCTGCAAAAGACATTTCGAGCCAAAGGCAATCGTATTCAAGCACCAAATTCAAGTTTGAATCGATATCTAAAGGAACCAAAAGTGCTCAGGCGTTAAGCCTGTTAAGGTTTATCGGTTACAATTCCACTCGGCATACCGAGGCAAATTTAAAGCGTCGAGCCAGAAGAAGTTTTTTACCCCTCCTGTGGAGGGCTGGAAGGTGCAACGAATTCATCAAGGTCAATTCCGTCGGCGATCCGAGTGGCAGCTGCAAGGAAAGTTTCCATAAAGGACCTGAAGTCGTGTTTCTTGGTGTTGGCCACCCGAAGAGCCGCCAGCTTCTCTTCTCGCGAATCTTTACAGTGGACTCGGGCCAGACACAGAGCAACATCTGCACCACACCGAGCCGAGGACTTCTTCCATTCCTGCACTCGACCAGGGATCGTGTTCAAGCGGGCCATCAGCGACTCAAGGTCATTCTGAAGTGTCTCCTCAGGCCAGAGCGTCGAGTCGATGCGAGATGTGGCGGCCTTCAGCCTTGCGAGATAGTCCACGACAGCTGCAACACGAGACTCCAGTCGGAAAACATCCATGGCAACTTCGTCGTTCACCGGAGAATTGACGGGGTCGAGGTTTGGCTCCAGCCGGCTAGTTTCTTCTTCAAAGTTTTGACAAAATTCTGCAAGGATGATCACTAAGTCAAGGGGATGGTCGAATGGAAAAACCACAATTGGAAATGTTTGCCAAGCATAGAGGTTTACCTTCAAGCATAAGAAACAGCTTCTTGGCAAGACCACTCAGGAAGGCCTCCAGATCAGTTTTCTTCCCAGTCAATTTGCTGACTTGGTCGGTCAGGGCAGCTTTATCAGTTTTCAGTCGACTGACCTCCTTGTTGGCGATCCCAAGAGCAGCTTTCAGATTGGTATTGTCTTGTTCAAGCTTGGTGACTGAAGCTAACTTCTCGTCAGCAAGCTTGATCTTCTCAGCTAGTTCGAGGTCTTTCTTCTGTTGGGCCTCCCTTACCTTACCTGCAAGTTACAGCAAGATCAGATTTTGAAACAAGCAAGGGGAAAAGCAGTCGTCAGGGTCTCACCAAACATACCTTCGGTCTCCTCCTTTGCCTTCGTCAGCTTCTCCTGAACCAGCTTCAAGCTCAGCTCGAGTTGAGTGTGCTTGTTTTCCAGCTCAGAGTAGCGAGCCACAAGATCACAAGAGTTCTGCGAAGAACCAATCGACTAAATGTCAAATATAATTCACTTCCGAGTGAAAAAGGAAAAACACACGTTTCTAAGACTACAGCCGAATACAAGCATTCGACCGTAGTCTCGGGGACTACACCCAGTGGGTGCACTCAGCGTGCCCCCACTAATCCTGTTGAAGACAAAGTCGACCAGTCGACCTCAAAAAAAAGAGAGATGTATTCTCTAAGACTGTGATCAACTGCAAGCAGTCGACCACAGTCTCGGGGACTACACCCAGTGGGTGCACTCAGCGTGCCCCCACCGGTTTGTGAAATCCAGTCGACATAGTCGACTGACAGAAAATTGACATCATAAAGCCTAAGGCCGACTGCCAGCAGTCGACCTTAGCCTTGGGGACTACACCCAGCGGGTGCACTCAGCGTGCCCCCGCTAACACGGAGTTTAATCGACAACACCCAGTGGGTGACTACTATAAATTCCGGAAAGGAAAAGTTTTTGGTAGCATATCCAACAGAACAAACGGTGGTCGACTGACCTGAACATTGCTTTGGAGGGCAGAACTGGCGTCATAAGCTGCCTGGCTCGCATCCCGGATGGTCTTCAACTGCTCCATCATGATTCCCGCCTGGCGTATCGCCTCCTTCGCCGCGCCAGCTTGGTCCTCTGGGACGTGGTGCGTCGTGAAGAGGGAGGGCTGCTGAGCACTCGTCAATGGATCTGCGAAGGACACCGTGTGTCGAGTGGTGTTCTCTTCCTCCGCAGTCAGAATCTCAGGCGCCGTCACATCCTGAGGCACCTTACTGGCGGACGCTTTCCGACTCCTCCTGCGCTTCAGCGGTTCTTCATCCTCATCATCATCAGGGAGATTGATAACAGCATTGGGTGGAGCTACGGAGAAGAATCAGGATCAGAGATCGCGAGTCAGTCGACTAAGAACGGCGTTAAGAATACAGTACCTGGTTTCGAAGTTGCTGCGTCCTCCATCTCGTGGTCATCAGCCCGGGCCGAGGTTTCAGAAGTAGCAGCACTGCAACTCCAAAGGATCAGTCGACTAACTTCAGCGTCGACCAGAGACAAAGTTCACACAAAATAAGAAGACTTAAGCAGCACGATTACCCTGAAATGGTGGGGATGGACACCTTCATCTTCGGCAGGAGCTTGATCGGCTTCGACGAGGCCGCCCTGGGCTGCTTCGGCGCCTTTTCAGTCGGCACCGGAGAGGTGGTCCGAGGGCGCTTGGTCGACTGAGCAACGGTCGCAACCCCCTTGCCACGTTCAGTCGAAGGGTCGTGGACAAGCTTCGACCGCCTTTCTGAGCGCGGTGGTACGACCTCCTCCTCCTCTTCCTCCTCGTCTTCAACGTCATCTTCATCACCGTCATCATCATCATCGTCATCATCATCCTCGGCAACGTCCGAGTCCCATTCCTCCTCTTCCTGGCTCTCGCCCCCACTCGCCTCACCCTCCTCAGTCGGAGCTTGTGCCCCATTGGGCATCGAGTACAGCTCGGTGAGGGCCTAGCAGATATCAAGACAAGGATCAGTCGACCAGTCGGCAGGATAAACAGAAATGAATGCGACAAGAACGCAGTGGAGAGCAGAGCAAGTGTACCTTGTTTGGATCGCTGTTGTGGTCGAGTGGAGGAATCCTTCTGGCTCCGCGTGGGTTGTCCTTGTTTCCGGTAACGGCTACCATCCATCTTTCCAGAGTGACATCGTCGACTGCTTCTGGATGGACTCGAGTCTCGTCTTCAGTCCCACAGTACAACCACATGCAGTGGCTCCGGAACTGAAGGGGCTGGATGCGACGCCTGAGGAAGACCTCCAGGAGATCCATGCCCGTCACTCCCTCCCGAACCAACTGCACCACGCGCTCCATCAACATCTTCACGTCAGCTTTCTCCTCCGGAATCAACTTCAGAGAGGAGGGCTTGTTCACTCGGTCCATGGTAAACTGAGGGAGTCCACTCGACTGCCCCGGCGTCGACTGGTCCTGGCAGTAGAACCAGGTCGACTGCCAGCCTCTGACTGACTCGGGAAAGGTCATGGGCGGGAAGGTGCTCTTATTCCTCACCTGGATCCCCAGACCCCCACACATTTGGACGACTCGGGTTCTCTCATCACCTGGGCTCGCCTTCTTCACGGTCTGAGAGCGACACGTGAATATATGCTTGAACAAACCCCAGTGCGGTCGACAGCCCAGGAAACCCTCACACATGGACACGAACGCGGCAAGATAGGCGATAGAGTTTGGGGTAAAGTGGTGGAGCTGCGCTCCAAAGAAATTCAAGAAGCCACGGAAGAAAATACTCGGCGGCAAGGAAAATCCACGATCAACATGGGTGGCCAAGAGCACACACTCACCCTCTTCTGGCTGGGGCTGCCACTCCTTCCCCGGAAGCCTCGCAGCTCCATGAGGGATCAAGCCCTCGTTGGCCATGTCGAGGAGGTCTTTCTCTGTGATGGTCGACTGGATCCAGTCTCCTTGGACCCAGCCCTTCGGCAGGCGGGATCTGGACGAGGACCCTCCGCGGCTGGTAGATCTCCCCTTCGCCTTCTCCGACGCCGACGCCTTCTTCGCACGTTCCAGCGCCGCCGTCTTCTCCTTGGCCATGGTTGCCGGCGAGATGCGCGAAGGGAAGTTGTGCGGGGGCGAGAGCGAGCACGCTGGACGGGGATGAAGGGAGCAGAGAGAGAGAGAATGCTGAGGCACAGTACAGAAATCCTCGCCGGGCGCATTTATAAGGTCCCTTCCGAGTGGATGACAGGTGGGCCCGGTCGATCTAATCATATCCAGGAACAGTTATGCAGACGGGATACGTGGCGAAGAAAGCGGCGCGGAGATCGAGGCGTCTATGTCCCGTCCCATCCGAACGCCGCGGTCCGCTCCGCTTCGCGCGCGTCCCCAAATTTCGCATCCCGCGGAATCCGCGAACAGCAGATCAGTCTGTCAGACGCGGGGTTTCCCGCGATCCGTCGCTCGGGGATCGTCGAAGCCCGAAAGATCACTCGACGAAAGAAGAGAATGGATCGAGTCGACTGAAGACAAGTTGCTCACTATCGACGAAGAGATTCTTTGGTCCAGAACAACGCACGACCAGTGGCAAAGGTTAATCGGAAACGACATCAACTCCTTCCTCACTCGAAGCCTCAATCCATTCGGGGGCTAATGATGGGGTCATGTACCTAGGGTAGGGTCATGGACCTGATCTAAGTACCTTACCCAAGGACACCCTTAGAAGAGGTCGCCTTCCAGTCGACCAACGAGGGACTCACTCGACTGACTTGAAGGACTCGACCACGAAGACTCACTCGACCACCAGAAGGTCAAGAGGCACTCTGCACTGCAACGGCCTGTAATTAAGTAGGCTTTATGATAGTAAAGACACTTTATGTGGGGCGTTACCAGTAACGCCCCAGACTTAACTCACCTTAAACCCTCTCCTACGTGGGCTGGCTGGGGTCCTGGCGCACTCTATATAAGCCACCCCCCTCCACAGGCAGAAGGGTTCGGCACCTTGTAACTCATATACTCATAATCCACTCGACCGCCTCCGGGCTCCGAGACGTAGGGCTATTACTTCTCCGAGAAGGGCCTGAACTCGTACATCCCTTGTGTTTACAACCTCTCCATAGCTAGGACCTTGCCTCTCCATACCTACCCCCCACTCTACTGTCAGGCTTAGAACCACGACAAACGTAACTACTCACAAAGCATATTCATGTTCATAATCAGAGGAGTAATAATATGCATTAAGGATTTGAACATATGATCTTCCACCAAGTAAACCAATTAGCACCAACTACAAGGAGTAATCAACACTACGAGCAACCCACAGGTACCAATTTGTGGTTTTGATACAAGATTGGATACAAGAGATGAACTAGGGTTTTGAGAGGAGATGGTGCTGGTGAAGATGTTGATGGAGATTGACCCCCTCCCGATGAGAGGATCGTTGGTGATGACGATGGTGATGATTTCCCCCTCCCGGAGGGAAGTTTCCCCGGCAGAACAGCTCTGCCGGAGCTCTAGATTGGTTCTGCCAAGGTTTCACCTCGTGGCGGTGGAGTTTCATCCTGTAAGCTTGCTTCTGATTTTTTCCAGGGTAAAAGCCTTCATATAGCAGAAGATGGGCACCGGAGGGCCACCAGGGGGCCCAGGAGACAGGGGGCGTGCCCAGTAGGGGTGGGCGCGCCCCCACCCTCCTGGCCTGGGTGTGGGCCCCCTCTGGTAGTTTCTTCGCTCAATAATTCTTATTAATTCCAAAAATAACTTCCATGGAGTTTCAGGATTTTTGGAGCAGTGCAGAATATGTTTCCAATATTTGCTCCTTTTCCAGCCAGAATTCCAGCTGCCAGCATTCCCCCTCTTCATGGTAAACCTTGTAAAATAAGAGAGAATAGCCATAAGTATTAAGATATAATGTGTAATAACAGCCCATTATGCAATAAATATTGATATAAAAGCATGATGCAAAATGGACGTATCAACTCCCCCAAGCTTAGACCTCGCTTGTCCTCAAGCGGAAACCAAAATCGAAAAACATGTCCACATGTGTAGAGATAGAGGTGTCGATAAAAATAAAATACGGACATGAGGGCATCATGATTATTCTTATAACAGCAACATAAATAGATTTTGTCATATGCTTGCTTATGATCAAGTAACGATCAATTCACAATGTCAAGTATGGTTCAGAAACTTCATTGGGAACTAACAAACTATAATCTTAGTCATTGAAGCGATTGCAATTTAGCATAACATCAGAAAGAGTCAAGAATAGAGCTTTTCAGCAAGTCCACATACTCAACTATCATATAGTCTTCTACAATTGATAACACTCACGCAATACTTGTGGTTATGGAGTTTCAGCCAGACACTGAGAAAGATAGGGGCTTATTGTGTTGCCTCCCAACGTATTCACCTTTGGGTGATGTCAACAATAATAATTCATGCTAACTTACATCCAATTGGATATATATATCAAGATCTTTCAAACACGAGGAGCTTGCCAAAGGATAAAATAGAAAAAAGGAAAAGGTGAAGATCACCTTGACTCAAGCATAAAGTAAAAACATAAAGTAAAAGATAGGCCCTTCGCAGAGTGAAGCAGAGGTTGTCATGTGCTTTTAGGGTTGGATGTATAAAATCTTAATGCAAAAGAACGTCACTTTATATTGCCACTTGTATATGGACCTTTATTATCCAGTCCATCACTTTTATTGATTCCATAACAGATCGTATAAAGCTTATTTTCTCTGCACTAATAAGTCATACATATTTAGAGAGCAATTTTTATTGCCTGCAACATGACAACTTACTTGAAGGATCTTACTCAATCCATAGGTAGGTATGGTGGACTCTCATGGCAAAAACTAGGTTTAAGGATATTTGGAAGCACAAGTAGTATCTCTACTTGGTGCAAGGAATTTGGCTAGCATGAGGGGGAAAGGCAAGCTCAACATGTTCGGAAGATCAATGACAATACACTTTAACTGATATGTGAGAAAACATAAACCATTATGTTGTCTTCCTTGTCCAACATCGCCTCTTTTAGCATGTCATACTTAATGAGTGCTCACAATCATAAAAGATGTCCAAGATAGTATATTTGTATGTGAAAACCTCTCCTTCCTTATTACTTCCTATTAATTGCAACGATGACCAAAACTACGTTTGTCAATTCTCAACAACTTTTATGCCTCATACTTTCTATGTGTGAAGTCATTACTATCCATAAGATCAATATGAACTCTTTTATTCTTTCTACTTCCTCAAGATCATAGCAAGATAGCAAAGCCCTTGATTGAACACTAATCTTTATTATAGATAGCTCACGGACTCGATTACATAAAGAGATCACAAAGCAAAACTCAAAACTACTTGATACTAAAACTTCAATCTACTAGATCAAGATACTACTAAAAGGATCGAACTAAATAAAACGGTAAAGATAGGAGTGTGATGGTGATACGATACCGGGGCACCTCCCCCAAGCTTGGCAGTTGCCAAGGGGAGTGCCCATACCCATGTAATTATGTCCTCGAAGGGGGTGAAGTAGGAGTTGTTGATGATGTAGGCTTGTCGTCCATCTTCCAAGGCATAGGCTCACCATCATAGAAGGATGATCGAGTCTCCGGGATCCTCAAATATGCAACCAAACTCATCCTCTTGAATCTATATTCATACTCACAGTTTTGGTTTTGCAGGTCATAGATCTGGGCTTGGAGGTGCTCGATTTTCTCTTGAAGCTTGAAGATGGTCTCCCCAATGACCTTGGCATCTAGCTTGTGGTTGTTGGTGAACTCCACTCTCCACCATCCCTTGGCACTTGAAAACTTGTTGCTCCACGGCTTCGAGCTTTGTATCCACGCTTCCAGTACGCCTTGGTCCCTCCACATCGCGGATATGCAGCACCCCCTCACGCATCTCAATGGTTTGAGGGTGTTGCAGCACCTCCGCGAGATAGGGGTTGATAAACCTTTCGAAAAACTTGTCCTTGGGAGCGCTTGGAGACGTCATGATGCTCTAGATCTGTCAGAAAAACAGCTCGAAATGAAAACAGAGGATATTTGCGTGATACGGTGGTCAGAGCCTTCGGGAGATTATAATGAATTTTTACCGACCAAAATACGTAACGCGCAAGAAAACGGAGTCCGGGAGGCACACGAGGTGGCCACGAGACAGGGGGGCGCGCCCAAGAAGGGTGGGCGCTCCCTCCACCCTCGTGGAGGCCTCGTGTCCTTCCCGGATTACTTCTTTCTTCCTAAAATTCTTAAATATTCCAAAACAGATAAAAATTGCCATTGGAATTGTTTTGGAGTCGGTTTACTTACCGTACCACATACCTATTCTTTTTCGAAGTCTGGAACGTTCTGGAAAGTGTCCCTTATGTATTCCTCCGGGGTTACGGTCTCAATAATATTAGTTTTAACATTGATAGGGTTACCTAAAATATAATGTTTAATTCTTTGACCGTTCACCACCCTCGGACTTGTGCCTTCAAAGTTGTTGATTTTTATGGCATCGGAACGATAGACCTCCTCGATAACGTAAGGACCTTCCCATTTAGAAAGAAGTTTTCCTGCAAAAAATCTTAAATGAGAGTTGAATAATAACACATAATCACCTACGTTAAATTCTTGCTTTTGTATCCTTTTGTCATGCCATCGTTTGACTTTTTCTTTGAATAGCTTGGCATTCTCATAGGCTTGGGTTCTCCATTCATCAAGTGAGCTAATATCAAATAACCTCTTCTCACCGGCAAGTTTGAAGTCATAGTTGAGCTCTTTAATAGCCCAATATGCTTTATGTTCAAGTTCAAGAGGTAAGTGACATGCTTTTCCATAAACCATCTTATACAGAGACATACCCATAGGATTTTTATATGCAGTTCTATAGGCCCATAATGCATCATCAAGTTTCTTGGAACAATTCTTTCTAGATCTATTAACAGTCTTTTGCAAAATTAATTGGAGCTCTCTATTGCTCAACTCTACTTGACCACTAGGCTGTGGGTGATAAGGAGATGCGATTCTATGATTAACATCATACTTAGCAAGCATCTTACAGAAAGCACCATGAATAAAATGTGCACCACCATCAGTCATAAGATATCTAGGGACTCCAAACCTCAGAAAAATAACTTCTTTAAGCATTTTAATAGAAGTGTTATGATCAGCACTACTTGTTGGAATAGCTTCTACCCACTTAGTAACGTAATCAACAACAACTAAAATATGTGTGTAATCATTAGAGGTAGGAAAAGGTCCCATATAATCAAAGCCCCAAACATCAAATGGTTCAATAACAAGAGAATAATTCATAGGCATTTCTTGACGTCTACTAATATTACCAATTCTATGACATTCATCACAAGATAAGACAAACTTACGAGCATCTTTGAAGAGAGTAGGCCAATAAAAACCAGATTGCAATACCTTATGTGCAGTTCTATCTCCAGCGTGGTGTCCTCCATATGATTCAGAGTGACACTTGCGTAGGATCTGTTCCTGTTCATGCTCAGGTACACAACGTCTAATAACACCATCTACTCCTTCTTTATAAAGGTGTGGGTCATCCCAGAAGTAATGTCTTAAATCATAAAAGAACTTTCTCTTTTGCTGGTATGTGAAACTAGGTGGTATAAATTTAGCAACAATGTAATTAGCATAATCAGCATACCAAGGAGCAGTACGAGAAGCATTAATGACCGCTAATTGTTCATCAGGAAAGCTATCATCAATAGGCAGTGGGTCATCAAGAACATTCTCTAACCTAGACAAGTTGTCTGCAATGGGGTTCTCAGCTCCCTTTCTATCAATAATATGCAAATCAAATTCTTCAAGCAAGAGAACCCATCTAATGAGCTTGGGTTTAGCTTCTTTATTTTCCATAAGATATTTAATAGCAGCATGATCAGTGTGAATAGTAACTTTGGAATCAACAATGTAAGGTCTAAACTTATCACATGCAAACACAACTTCTAAGAATTCTTTATCAGTAGTAGTATAATTTCTCTGGGCAGTATCAAGAGTTTTACTAGCATACTGGATAACATTCAATTTCTTATCAACACTTTGCCCTAGAACAACACCTACAACATAATCACTAGCATCACACATAATTTTAAAGGGTAAATTCCAATCAGGTGGCTGAACAATAGGTGAAGTGATCAAAGCTTTCTTAAGTATTTCAAATTCTTCTACACAATCATCATTAAAGACAAAAGGAATATCTTTTTGCAATAAATTAGTCAGAGGCCTAGAGATTTTGGAGAAGTCCTTAATGAACCTCCTATAAAAACTGGCATGACCAAGGAAACTTCTTATACCTTTTATGTCCTTGGGACATGGCATCTTTTCAATAGCATCAACTTTAGCTTTATCAACTTCAATACCTCTCTCAGAAATCTTATGCCCCAAAACAATGCCTTCATTAACCATAAAGTGGCACTTTTCCCAATTCAAGACGATACTAGTGTCTTCACATCTCTGCAAAACCCGATCAAGGTTGCTCAAGCAATCATCAAAAGAGGATCCATAAACGGAGAAATTATCCATGAATACCTCACAAATCTTTTCACAAAAGTCAGAGAATATAGCCATCATGCATCTTTTGAAAGGTAGCAGGTGCATTACATAAACCAAAAGGCATACGTCTATAAGCAAAAGTACCGAAAGGGCAAGTAAAAGTATTTTTTGATTGATCCTTCGCTGACACAGGTATCTGAGAGAAACCAGAATAACCATCTAGAAAGCAGAAATGTGTGTGTTTGGATAGTCTTTCTAGCATTTGATCAATAAAAGGTAAAGGGTAATGATCTTTCTTAGTAGCTTTATTTAATTTACGGAAATCAATTACCATCCTATAACCTGTAATAATTCTTTGCGGGATCAATTCATCTTTATCATTAGGAACGACAGTAATACCTCCCTTTTTAGGAACACAATGGATAGGACTTACCCAATCACTATCAGCAACAGGATAAATTATACCTGCCTCAAGGAGCTTTAGTATCTCCTTTCTTACCACTTCTTTCATCTTAGGATTCAATCGTCGTTGAGGATCTCTAACTGGTTTGGCATCGTCCTCCAAATTAATTTTGTGTTGGCATAACATGGGACTAATGCCCTTGAGATCATCCAGAGTATATCCAATAGCTGCACGGTGCTTCTTTAGAGTTTTCAATAATCTTTCTTCTTCTTGTTCTGAAAGATTAGCACTAATAATAACATGATATATTTTCTTTTCATCAAGATAAGCATACTTAAGATTACTAGTCGCGAACCCGTGCATTCACACGGGCTAGCATATTAAGAATGTCAGATGGAATATCTCTTTCTTTCGATATAGCTTCCTGTGTTTCTGCTCTAATGATGTTAGATGACTACCATTAGATTCTAGTATCGCAAGATGGGAACTTGGTTTACTTAGATAGCAAACTTTTCCTGTGTATTTGTTTTATTTTCACATTTGGAATGTTTGGTCACCTGATATATTACTATATTATATTTCGATGTCATTATATAATCTAGGTAGATTAAGGGGTATATGCTTAATTCCTGGTATTGTTGTAATAGTTAGATCTTGTTGTTTTGATTTGTTCCACTAAGTTTGACGCATGTTGACCATGGCTAGTGAGCAATAGGGGCGATCAATATTTAATTGTTTTAGACATTTAGATATAACCCAAACATCTACTGCAGATTAATTGGCATTTTGTTAATAAAAAACTGATGTGCATGTACATTTGGTACAAATCTGATGTGCATGTACATTTTTTAAAAATCCTAAATGTCACTAAATATTTATCAATGCGCTACTTGTTTTTTAGTCCTTGATGCACCATGTTTTGGAATGTCTCAGGTCGCCGATTGTTTATCAACCCCATTACACAATGTCCTCAGTTTGGAATCTTTATGACTTTGAGAACCTTCTAGTCTTTGATTTGCGGTCTGCTTCGTCATTGTTCTTGATTCCATGAATTTTGATTCATTCGCTTCCTGTCATCCCTCAATTTTTGATTCTTCATCAAGATGCATAACACGACCTGTGCTCCCTGTCTCAATTTTTTTATGTTGGTTTACAATGACTTCATCAGCAATTAGAGCTTGCTTTGAAGTTTTCAAAGTAGGTGACCTTTTTTACTTACTACTGGAAAACAATAAAAAGAATGTATTAGTCACTAACTTAAACTAGTATGTATGCACGTGCGATGCACGTCAAAGTAAGTGTTTTTGATGAAAGGAAAAAGCATTAGGGTACGCTGCAAAACAAGGAAATACGGAATAATACACTATGCATGAATGCAACAACGAATATTATTGTTGTAAAGATATATGTTAGAAGAGTGTAATTTCTATTGATTGGTGACAGAGTTGTAAAAAACAAATGAAAATAACCAGCGGGATCCAAATTCATTAACTGTTTAATTTAGATTTCTTCTCTCTTTGGTTCTGTTTCTAGACCCATCTCAAGCCATCAAGCACGTCCTCTGACCGCAGCATGGCCTAAGCAGCAGGCACCTCTTTATAACGTGATGGTTCTAGAATATACTGTAAGCAGTTGATGGGTACTGTTCATGCGAATCCCATTGCTTTCAATCGTTAGATTGAGAATACCAACGGTCAGGATTGATGCTCTGGACCCGTTCAAAACTCATACACTATATAGTGGTATAGAAATGTCTATAGCAATTATCGAGGCCTGATACTTATATTATGAAAGGACAGGAAAATACACCAACAAAGCTTACATACTTATCCTGTTCATTTCCTGAATTTGCTTGTGCTCGTACTTATGTTGATCTTCGAATAATCTTAGTTCTTCTGATTTCTGAATGCTCAACATCAGCATTGTTTTCTGGTATTATATCAATGCTACCACATCTCTATCCTGAATGCCCTTATTCCCAATTCTTCATCATAATAAAATGCAACATGTGTTCCCGTCCTAGTCTTTTGGTGTCCTGCACAATTATCTTATTGTCAGCAACATGCTTATATGAAAACATGTTTTTGTTAATTAACACAAAAGAATAATTATATAATGTGGCGTATGGTAGATAGTGAACAATATAGAGCATCCTATACACAATAATCTTGGTAACTATACTTGAGGTATTGGCATCTACCAATTGTTGTGCACATATTTTCTGTATTTGTTTGTCCTCTATTGATGTCACAATCATCCATATCTATCCATAATATTGTAGATTTCTTAATCATTTTTTTACTCTGCCTAAAACATGGTGCAGATTATTGTTGCACCCAAATCACGTATCTCTAGCTTATGTTTGTGCATGCAAATAGTATGGCATATATAGACCAGTACACGATGAATTACTATCCAAATAATAAGATATTATTAAATGCGCTGTAGACATTTCCGCTCTGGTTCTTTTTCACGCATGTGATATAATAAGTTGTTGTATTATTTTTATACTTTTTTGTTGCGTTTGCAGCGTCCTAAGTAGTACAACACTTCGGGTGTATTAATGAACTTCAATGTTGCTTCTATTTTACAGAACTTTCCCTGTCCATTATAGGTTAAATTAGCATATAAGAAAATGTAACAAAAGGAATGTAAAACAAAATGATAAGAAATTCCCTTTTTAAGATTCATAAGTAATTTCAGCCATTTCTTCTAATGTTCTTCTTTTATAGAGCATTGTTTTGGGAGCTAAACATGTTTTTGCATGTATATAAGTATTGGTGGACGTGCTAGAAAAATATTTCTTTCTACAATTGAAAGAGAATTATTACACATAATTTGGAATGCAGCAGTCTCACGGATATTCAAATCAATCAATATAAATTCTGGTTACACCTTACGGCGAGTAGTCTACATGGATATTCAAATCAATATATATTCTGGTTACACCTTACGGCGAGTAGTCTACATGGATATTCAAATCAATATATATTCTGGTTACACCTTACGGCGAGTAGTCTACATGCATTGACATTAACTTTTGTATATAATAAATAGATATACCAATAACAATTCTTACATCTCATTAATATAATACACACATGTTATCTTTATCAGAGTGGTTGATATTACCATAACAACAGGGCCCAAAGTACCATGATGGTTCTTTTTTTATCTGTGTATATTCCAGGAGTCTTAACTACTCCCACCGTTTATTTTTAGCCTGCATATAAGATTTGGTCAAAGTCAAAGTTTGTAAATTTTGACCAACTTTGTAGAAAATAATATCAACATCTACAAAACTAAAGCTATATGGTATGAAAATTAATTTCATGATGCATCTAACAATATTGATTTCATGTTGTGAATCTTGATTTTTTTTCTATAAACTTAGTCAAAATTAACAAAGTTTGATTTTGACCAAATCTTATATGCAGACTAAAAAGAAACGGAGGGAGTATTAACAACCATGGTACATTGACTCATTTAGTCCCTTATAATATACACACTCAATTCGGACCAAAACATCTTCAATCTACGAACCACATGAGTTGCATGTTTGTTCGGTATTTCCGATGTAAACGACATCTAGTATGTAAAGCAGTGTTAATATGGAGAGACCATATGAATTCATAATTTCAACAAATATAGTTCTACCAGATAAGTAAATCATCTAGCATCTTTGCTCGAAAGAACTTCAATGCTACAAAATGCGCATCTTTGTTTGGCTATCCCAATTTTTTAAAACATTTTATATCGTGAAATTTCATCATGTGAAAAAAATATATCAGTATCTTGTCGGCTTCAAATGGATGGAAATTCCACAAAGATGTAACCTAAAATTTGATACCATGTAAACGGAAGCTTCGTAGACCAATGGCCAAATCTTGCTAACCAATCTTTCATTACCTTGCCATGAAGCAAATACAATGCATTATGATAGACAAAGAAGCCTATAAATTCATAATAACTTCTATAAGTCATAATTTCCTATTTAATCAATTTCCTTGCTAACTGAATCAAGCATATCAGGTGCCATTGCTTTTGAACCAAAAATAAATAAAACATAACTTCAATACATATGAAAGGAATACAAAATTGCGGAGATTATTAGAGGCGCAAGCCGAGTACAAAACTTTTATTAACTCTTGGTTGCCGTGTAGTATGTAAACAATGTGAACTGCGTACTCTACTAATGTGATTGAAAAAAACAGCATAACAAATCGCTAGAAAAAATATTTCATTGCTTTCAGGGTTAATGGCATGCTAAAGCCTAATTACCATTCCAGGAATCCTTCGCATGATTATTCGCATCGAGTATATCGCAGATCATTGTTTTCAACCTAAGACTGCAAAAAAAGAAATAATGTAGAACTTGAATATAACAAATTAAAGGAATACAAAAAGATTAATCGTTATGGACACAAAATTCTGAAGATTAGTACTTGTTTACTCTCTAGGGTATTAGAGTTAATCCCGTGTCCACCGTGTATGCATGTGTATCCTACATGGATGCGTTTGTCAGGTTTGTATTAAGTCAAGCCTAGTAATATATATACATGCATGTAAATAACACCTCATATGTAATCGATAGTGGGATCAATAGAAAGAAATCAAATAGGACCCGCATGGTCCTGTGGCCGTCAATTCGCTGTCTGCTCCTGTGTCGTGTGCGTGCGTGTTTCTAGTCGAAATTTTCCTGTTCGTCTGTACGTACTGTCATACACGCATCAAGGCGGCGACTGTACGTGTGTGAGCTAGCTTCGGACGTGTGTGACTTATACGGAATCTATCCACCTGCCTCTCTGCTAGCTTCTGAAGCTAGCTTTGCACGTACGTGCGCTACTCTCTTGTCAATTGACTTTATTTAGGGAAGCAGCTACCAAATTAAGGATTTAATTCGAAAAAAAGAGAGTAACACTATGATCAAGTCAGTTCTTCGTGCAATAAGTAAGCTACATGTTTCATCTAACCAGCGGAACAAATAATTGCTAAAAAATATTGGATGGGAGGACGATTCGCTAACCTGCGCAATGACAACAACCGACCAGAGACAAACTTGCCGGAGATTGGGAGAATCTTGAGCAGCAAAGATGGGCATAGTTCGTGTGCTCCGACCTGATCTCAATAAAGCATCCAAAATTTATACATGAGGAGATTCAGGATCCAATCATTGGGGACGGCAAAAATTGATTCCGCTCTAAACCTGCAAGAAAACAAATCCAAAATAAATAGTGTGAAAAAATATGGATCTAATACATTAGGAAAAACTCCTTGAGGACATGGAATCCATCCTACGATTTTGTTCTCCTGTGAGGGCAAGGATGATAATGGAGAGGAAGAGATTGTGGATGGATTTGTCTTCCATCTAGGGAGAGGGAGATAATGAAGAAGAATAGATCGTGGAGAGAGAGAGAGAGGGAGACGCGAGGCGGCACTGGAGGGGGATCGAGGGAGAATAGGCGAGAGGCGGCGGAGGGAGAGCATCGCTCGATGACGCAAAGAGTTTTTTTTACATAGTTGAATCCTTTTCTTACAAAGTGTGTGGACAGTTTTTTTTCCATCTAGATTGAATCTTATCCCATGATTGTTGTGGACTCTATTTCGTTCAGATAGATGTGAGAGATTAAGAGCGTTGGCTTTTGGGAGAGAGGAGAGAGATACGTGAGTTTTTTTAGTTCTATGAATCAATCTACACCGTAATAATTCGGGCCCACCAAATTAACGGCTCGTAAAATCTAATTAACGTGAGAATTTTTAGGAAGTGCCTAATTAGTATAGGTATAGATAGATAGATAGATAGATAGATAGATAGATAGATCAGGTAATGGTTTGAGTTCAAACACGGGATCACCCTTGGGTGGAGGGAGATCCCCTAGAATTTCAACGGGTAGGTTGTGTTTCAGAATAGGTTCCTGTTGAAGGAACACTTCATCTATTTCTCTTCTTTCATTCATAAACATATTATTTTCATGAGCTAGCAAATATTGTTCTAACGGATCTGTAGGAGGCACGGCGATAGAAGCAAGACCAATAATCTCATCCTTACTAGGTGATTCTTTATCACGGGGTTGTCTATGAAACTTAGCAAATTAAACTCATGAGACATATCCCCTAAGCCAATTGTAACAGTATCATTTTCGCAATCAATCCTAGCTTTAACAGTATTCAAGAAAGGTCTACCAAAAATAATGGGACAAAAAAACATCTTGTGGGGAACTAAGAACAAGAAAATCAGCAGGATATTTAACCTTCCCACACAAGACTTGAACATCTCTAACAATCCCAATTGGTGAAATAGTATCTCTATTGGCAAGCTTGATAGTAACATCAATACCTTCCAATTCAGCGGGTGCAATATCATGCATAATTTCTTTATATAAGTCATAGGGTATTGCACTAGCACTAGCACCCATATCACATAAACCATGATAACAATGATCTCCTATTTTAACAGAAATAACAGGCGTGCCTACAACATGTCTATGTATCTTAGCATCTGGTCTAACAATATTAGCAGTCTCACCACAGAAATAAATAACATGCCCATCTAAATCATCATCCAAGAGATCTTTAACCATAGCAATACTAGGTTCAACTTTGATTTGCTCAGGAGGTGTATAAGTCGTAGTATTACTCTTATGAACAACAGTCGAAGTTTTAGCATGATCCTTTATCCTAACAGGAAAAGGAGGTTTCTCAACATAAGTAGTAGGAACAATAGGATCACTATAAGTGACAATCTTTTCTTCAACTATAATAGGTGCAACAACTTTTACTTCAATGGGAGGATTATATTTAAACCACTTCTCCTTAGGGAGATCAACGTGAGTAGCAAAAGATTCACAGAAAGCAGCTACTATCTCAGAGTCAAGTCCATACTTAGCGCTAAATCCACGGAAAGCATCGGTATCCATAAAAGATTTAACAGAATCAAACTTAGGTGTCATACCTGACTCCTTACCATTGTCGAAACCCCAATCTTTAGAGTTGCGTTTAATTCTTTCCAATAAGTCCCACTTGAATTAAATAGTCTTCAGCATATAAGAACCAGCACAGGAAGTATCGAGCATGTTGCGATCACTGGGAGAAAGCCGAGCATAAAAGTTTTGAATAATCATTTCTCTGGAGAGCTCATGATTGGGGCATGAATATAACATTGACTTAAGCCTCCCCCAAGCTTGAGCGATGCTTTCTACTTCGCGAGGCCAGAAATTATATATGTAATTATGATCACGATGAACAAGATGCATATGATAAGACTTCTGGTGAAATTCCAACTTCAATCGTTTATAATTCCAAGATCCCGTATCATCACATAGCCTATACCATGTCAATGCATCCCCCTTCAAAGATAAAGGGAAGACCTTCCTTTTGACAACATCATCGGGAATACCTGCAAGCTTAAATAATCCACAAACTTCATCCACAAAGATAAGGTGTAAATGGGGATGCAATGTTCCATCTCCTGCAAAGGGATTAACTAGCAGTTTCTCTATCATACCCGAAGGAATCTCAAAGTAAATATTTTCAGTAGGTTCAGTAGGTTGAGGAGCAACTCTTTGCTCTTCTGGTCGGGGTGAAGATACCCCGAACAAGCCCCTCAAAGGATTAGTTTCCATAGTAACAAGTGACAAAAAATTTCAGCACACTATATAAATGTTTCCTTACCAAGTTCCACTCACCAAAGGCGCTTCACTCCCCGGCAATGGCGCTCGAAAAGAGTCTTGATGACCCACAAGTATAGGGGATCTATCGTAGTCCTTTCGATAAGTAAGAGTGTCGAACCCAACGAGGAGCAGAAGGGAATGACGAGCGGTTTTCAGAAAGGTTTTCTCTGCAAGCACTAAAATTGTAGGTAACAGATAGTTTTGTGATAAGATAATTTGTAACGGGTAACATGCAATAAAAGTAAATAAAGTGCAGCAAGGTGACACAATCCTTTTGTAGCAAAGGACAAGCCTGGAAAATTCTTATAATGAGAAAAGAGCTCCTGAGGACACATGGGAATTATCGTCAAGCTAGTTTTCATCACGCTCATATGACTCGCGTTCGGTACTTTGATAATTTGATATGTGGGTGGACCTATGCTTGGGTACTGCCCTTACTTGGACAAGCATCCCACTTATGATTAACCCCTATTGCAAGCATCCGCAACTACAAAAGAAGTATTAAGGTAAACCTAACCACAACATTAGACATATGGATCCAAATCATCCCCTTACGAAGCAACTCATAAACTAGGGTCTAAGCTTCTGTCACTCTAGCAACCCATCATCTACTTATTACTTCCCAATGCCTTCCTCTAGGCCCAAATAATGGTGAAGTGTCATGTAGTCGACGTTCACATAACACCACTAGATGAGAGACAACATACATCTCATCAGAATATCGAACGAATACCAAATTCACATGACTACTAATAGCAAGACTTCACCCATGTCCTCAACAACAAAGGTAACTACTCACAAAGCATATTCATGTTCATAATCAGAGGATTAATAATATGCATTAAGGATCTGAACATATGATCTTCCACCAAGTAAACCAATTAGCATCAACTACAAGGAGTAATCAACACTACTAGCAACCCACATGTACCAATTTGTGGTTTTGATACAAGATTGGATACAAGAAATGAACTAGGGTTTTGAGAGGAGATGGTGCTGGTGAAGATGTTGATGGAGATTGACCCCCTCCCGATGAGAGGATCGTTGGTGATGACGATGGTGATGATTTCCCCCTCCCGGAGGGAAGTTTCCCCGCAGAACAGCTCTGCCGGAGCTCGAGATTGGTTCCGCCAAGGTTCCGCCTCGTGGCGGCGAAGTTTCGTCCCGTAAGCTTGCTTCTGATTTTTTCTAGGGTAAAAGCCTTCATATAGCAGAAGATGGGCACCAGAGGGCCACCAGGGGGCCCAGGAGACAGGGGGCGTGCCCAGTATGGGTGGGCGTGCCCCCCACCCTCCTGGCCTGGGTGTGGGCCCCCTCTGGTAGTTTCTTCGCTCAATAATTCTTATTAATTCCAAAAATAACTTTCGTGGAGTTTCAGGATTTTTGGAGCAGTGCAGAATAGGTTTCCAATATTTGCTCCTTTTCCAGCCAGAATTCCAGCTGCCGGCATTCCCCCTCTTCATGGTAAACCTTGTAAAATAAGAGAGAATAGCCATAATTACTGAGATATAATGTGTAATAACATCCCATAATGCAATAAATATTGATATAAAAGCATGATGCAAAATGGACGTATTAGACGTCATCGAGCTGAACGTGTGCTGAACGCGGAGGTGCCGTATGTTCGGTACTTGGATCGGTTGGACCGCGAAGACGTTCGACTACATCAACCGCGTTATTGAAACGCTTCCGCTTTCGGTCTACGAGGGTATTTGGACACACTCTCCCCTCTCGTTGCTATGCATCACCTAGATAGATCTTGCGTGATCGTAGGAATTTTTTTGAAATTACTGCGTTCACCAACAGTGGCATCCGAGCCAGGTCTATGCGTAGATGTTTTATGCACGAGTAGAACACAAAGAGTTGTGGGCTATAATAGTCATACTGCTTACCACCAACGTCTTACTTTGATTCGGCGGTATTGTTGGATGAAGCGGCCCGGACCGACATTACATGATCGCGTTCATGAGACTAGTTCTACCGACGTGCTTTTGCACAAAGATGGCTGGCGGGTGTCTGTTTCTCCAACTTTAGTTGAATCGAGTTTGACTATGGCCGGTCCTTGTTGAAGGTTAAAACAACACACTTGACGAAAAATCGTTGTGGTTTTGATGCGTAGGTAAGAACAGTTCTTGCTAGAAGCCCATAGCAGCAAAATAAAACTTGCAACAACAAAGTAGAGGACGTCTAACTTGTTTTTGCAGGGCTTGCTGTGATGTGATATGGTCAAGTCATGATGTGATATAAATTGTTGTATGAGATGATCATGTTTTGTAACAAAGTTATCAACAACTGGCAGGAGCCATATGGTTGTCGCTTTATTGTATGCAATGCAATCGCCATGTAATTGTTTTACTTTATCACTAAGCGGTAGCGATAGTCGTAGTAACAATAGTTGGCGAGAAGACAACGATGCTACGATGAAGATCAAGGTGTCGCGCTGGTGACGATGGAGATCATGACGATGCTTCGGTGATGGAGATCATGAGCACAAGATGATGATGGTCGTATCATGTCACATATATTGATTGCATATGATGTTTATCTTTTATGCATCTTATTTTGCTTAGTATGGCGGTAGCATTATAAGATGATCCCTTACTAAATTTCAAGGTATAAGTGTTCTCCCCGAGTATGCACCATTGCTACAGTTTGTCGTGCCGAGACACCACGTGATGATCGGGTGTGATAAGCTCTACGTTCACATACAACGGGTGCAAGCCAGTTTTGCACACGCAGAATACTTGGGTTAAACTTGACGAGCCTAGCATATGCAGATATGGCCTCGGAACACTGAGACTGACAGGTCAAGCATGAATCATGTAGTAGATATGATCAACATATTGATGTTCCCCATTGGAAGCTACTCCATCTCACGTGATGATCGGACATGGTTTAGTTGATTTGGATCGCGTGATAATTTAGATGACTAGAGGGATGTCTATCTAAGTGGGAGTTCTTAAGTAATATGATTAATTGAACTTTAATTTATCATGAACTTAGTCCTGCTAGTATTTTGCAAATTATGTTGTAGATCAATAGCTCGCGTTATAGTTTCCCTATGTTTTTATATGTTCCTAGAGAAAACTAAGTTGAAAGATTATAGTAGCAATGATGCGGACTGGGTTCGTGATTTGAGGTTTATCCCCATTGCTACACAGAAGAATTATGTCCTTGATGCACCACTAGGTGATAGACCTATTGCAGGAGCAGATGCAAACATTATGAACGTTTGGCTAGCTCAAAATGATGACTACTTGATAGTTTAAGTGCACCATGCTTTATGGCTTAGAACCGGGACTTCAAAAACATTTTGAACGCCACAGAGCATATGAGATGTTCCAAGAGCTGAAATTAGTATTTTAGACTCATGTCTGTGTCAAGAGGTATGAGACCTTTGACAAGTAATTTGCCTAAAAGATGGAGGAGAATTGCTCAGCTAAGTGAGCATGTGTTTAGAATGTCTGGGTACTACAATCACTTGAATCAAGTGGGAGTTAATCTTCCAGATAAGATAGTGATTGATAGAGTTCTCTAGTCACCATCACCAAGTTACTGAAACTTTGTGATGAGCTATAGTATGCAAGGGATGACGAAATCGATTCCCGATCTCTTCGTGATGCTGAAATCAACAAAGGTAGAAATCAAGAAAGAGCATCAAGTGTTGATGATTGACAAGATCACTAGTTTCAAGAAAAGGGCGAAAGGGAAAGAAAGGAACTTCAAGAAGAATGGCAAGCAAGTTGTCACTCCCGTGAAGAAGCCCAAAGCTGGACCTAAGCCTGAAACTAAATGCTTCTACTTCAAAGGAAATGGTCACTAGAAGCGGAACTACCCCAAATATTTGGTGGAAAAGAGGGATGGCAAAGTGAACAAAGGTATATTTGATATACAGGTTATTGATGTGTACCTTCCTAGTGTTCAGAGTAGCCCCTGGGTATTCGATACTTGTTCAGTTGCTAAGATTAGTAACTCGAAACAGGAGTTACAGAATAAATAGAGACTAGTTAAGGATGAAGTGCCGATGTATGTTGGAAGTGGTTCCAAGATTGATATGATCATCATCGCACATTCCCTATACTTTCAGGATTAGTGTTGAACCTAAAAAATGTTATTTGGTGTTTGTGTTGAGTAGGAATATGATTAGATGTTTATTGCAATACGGTTATTCATTTAAGACAGAGAATAATTGTTATTTTGTTTACATGAATAAAACCTTCTATGGTCATACACCCAATATTGATGGTTTATTGAATCTCGATCGTGATAATACACATATTCATGATATTGATGCCAAAAGATGCAAAGTTGATAATGATAGTGCAACTTATTTGTGGCACTGCCGTTTGGGTCATATCGGTGTAAAGCGCATGAAGAAACTCCATAAAGATGGACTTTTGGAATCACTTGATTATGAATCATTTGATACTTGTGAATGGTACCTTATGGGCAAGATGACTAAAACTCCGTTCTCTGGAACAATGGAACGAGCTATTGACTTATTGGAAATAATACATACTGATGTATGCAGTTTAATGAGTGTTGATGCTCGTGGCGGGTATCGTTATTTACTCACCTTCATAGATGATTTGAGCAGATATGGGTATATCTACTTAATGAAACACAAGTCTGAAACATTTGAAAAGTTCAAAGAATTTCAGAGTGGAGTGGAGAATCATCGTAACAAGAAAATAAAGTTTCTATGATCTGATCGTGGAAGCGAATATTTGAGTTACGAGTTTGGCCTTCATTTAAAACAATGTGGAATAGTTTCATAGCTCACGCCACCTGGAACACCACAGCATAATGGTGTGTCTGAACGTCGTAACCGCACTTTATTAGATATGGTGCGATCTATGATGTCTCTTACTGATTTACCACTATTGTTTTGGGATTATGCATTAGTGACAGCTGTATTCACGTTAAACAGGGCACCATCGAAATCCGTTGAGACAGCGCCTTATGAACTATGGTTTGGCAAGAAACCAAAGTTGTCGTTTCTTAAAATTTGGCGCTGCGATGTGATAACCCACAAGTATAGGGGATCAATTGTAGCCTCTTTCAATAAGTAAGAGTGTCGAACCCAACGAGGAGCTAAAGGTAGAACAAATATTCCCTCAAGTTCTATCGACCACCGATACAACTCTACGCACGCTTAACGTTTGCTTTACCTAAAACAAGTATGAAACTAGAAGTACTTTGTAGGAGTTGTAGGATAGGTTTGCAAGAAAATAAAGAGCACGTAAATAAAAGCTAGGGGCTGTTTAGGTAAAGAAGCAATAACGTTAGTATAGCGAGTGTGAAAAAGTGGTGGTAGGAGTTGCGAAATTGTCCTACGCAATTGACTACATTACTAGACCGATAGCAAGTTTTATGTGGGAGAGGTGCTACGTCTTGAGCTTGCGTTGGTTTTCCTTGAAGAGGAAAGGGTGATGCAGCAAAGTAGCGTAAGTATTTCCCTCAGTTTTTTAGAACCAAGGTATCAATCCAGTAGGAGGCTCCTCAAAGGTCCCACTCACCTACACAAACAAACAAGAACCTCGCAACCAACGCAATAAAGGGGTTGTCAATCCCTTCACAGCCACTTGCGAAAGTGAGATCTGATAGAGATAATATGATAAGATAAATATTTTTGGTATTTTATGATATAGATTGGAAAATAAAAGATGCAAATAAAAATAAATGTTAAACTTATATGATAAAATATAGACCCAGGGGCCATAGGTTTCACTAGTGGCTTCTCTCAAGATAGCATAAGTATTACGATGGGTGAACAAATTACTATCAAGCAATTGATAGAAAAGCGAATAGTTATGAGATTATCTAGGCATGATCATGTATATAGGCATCACGTCCGTGACAAGTGGACCGACTCCTGCCTGCATCTACTACTATTACTCCACACATTGACCGACTCCTGCCTACATCTAGAGTATTAAGTTCATAAAGAACAAAGTAACGCATTAAGAAAGATGACATGATGTAGAGGGATAAACTCATGCAATATGATATAAACCCCATCTTTTTATCCTCGATGGCAACAATACAATACATGCCTTGCTGCCCCTGGTGTCACTGGAAAGGACACCGCAAGATTGAACCCAAAGCTAAGCACTTCTCCCATTGCAAGAAAGATCAATCTAGTAGGCCAAACCAAACTGATAATTCGAAGAGACTTGCAAAGATAATTTAATCACACATAAAATAATTCAGAGGAGATACAAATATTTCTCATAGATAAACTTGATCATAAACCCACAATTCATCGGATCATGACAAACACACCGCAAAAAGAGTTACATCGAATAGATCTCCAAGAAGATTGAGGAGAACTTTGTATTGAGATTCAAAGAGAGAGAAGAAGCCATCTAGCTAATAATTATGGACCCGAAGGTCTGTGGTAAACTACTCACAACTCATCGTAAGGGCCTTGGAGATGATGTAGAGGCCCTCCATGGTCGATTCCCCCTCCGACGGAGCGCCGACGAAGGCTCCAAGATGGGATCTCGTGGATACAGAAGGTTGCAGCGGTGGAAATAGTTTTTCGTGGTGCTCTTGGATGTTTTCAGGGTGCGTGTATATATATAGGAGGAAGAAGTAGGTCGGTTGATGCTCGAGGGGCCCATGAGGGTGGGGGCACGCTGGGCACCCTCGTGGCCGCCTTGTTTGTTGCTTGACGTCCACTCCAAGTCCTCTGGATTGCGTTTGTTCCAAAAAGATCGCTCCCGAAGGTTTCATTCCATTTGGACTCCGTTTGATATTCATTTTCTTCGAAACACTGAAATAGGCAAAAAAGCAGCAATTCGGGCTGGGCCTTCGGTTAGTAGGTTAGTCCCAAAAATGATATAATAGTGTAAAGTAAAGCCCATAAACATCCAAAGCGGGTAATATAATAGCATGGACCAATAAAAAATTATAGATACGTTGGAGACGTATCAAGCATCCCCAAGCTTAATTCCTGCTTGTCCTCGAGTAGGTAAATGATAACACTACAAAAAAATACACTTTCGTGATGATACGTGTTTGTCACAGTAGGTCGCGTTTTTTGTCATGCATGTACATCCATGACAATTTTATGACAGAATCAAGATAGTCATACCTGTGCTGTCGTAGAAGGGTTCCATGACATTACCAAAATTATCATCACGGAAGTGTCCACTTCCATGACGATAAATTCATGCGTCACAGAAGTGCTTTCGTCAAGGGTGACCGACACGTGGCATCCACCGTAACGGAACGCTATTAAGCTATCGGGTCGGGTTTTGGATCCGATAACCCGTTAACAGCCCCAACCAATGGGGATTTTCCACGTGTAAAATCATCATTGGTTGGAGGAAACACGTGTCGGCTCATCATCGGGACAGATGTCATGCACTCACTGGATAGAAGGCGCCTATGATACATCGACACGTGGCACGGCCCAACAGTGGCCCATTCCTGTGAAAAGGCCGGCCCGTTTGAATTTTTCAAAAGCTGGCGGGCCGGCCCATGGAAAGCCTGTTAACGGCCTGTTAGCATATAGCCCATTTACAACCCGCTAACCCAAGGCCCATTACGCCCTACGCGAATTAGGCCCAGTAGCGTCATCTGGGCCATCCAATATGATTCTAGCCCGTTTTCACTTCTGGCCCATGTATAGCCCATGACGTCTTTCGGCCCATATGAGGCCCTTTGTAACTCTTGGCCCATTAGCGGCCCGTGCTGAAACTGGCCTGTAATGAACAGTGTATTACTTTACACCCATTAACGGCCCGCGGTGAAACTAGCCTGTAATGAATAGTTAACACTTTATACCCATTAACGGGCCATTATTCCGTTGGGCCGTTTCCAGCCCAAGTTAACCTTCGGCCATCTGAGGGACCATTTATTCTTGGGCTCATTTGCAGCATTCGGTTACTTATGGTCCATTACTGTCATTTTCTGCTTGTGGGCCAAATTCAGCCCGTCGTTACAGTCGGCCCGTTTGTGGACCGTTAGTCTGTTGGGCCATTTTCATAGCATCACCAAATACGGCCTATTAACGGCCCGTTATGGTCAGCCCATAAAACGTATGATTTCCATTAAAGGCCCGTCTACGGCCCATTAAATGCCCGTACAAGACCCATAAATGAGTCGGCGGCCCATGGATCCTACGAGACGTAGAAGGCCCATGGATCCTACGAGACGTAGAAGGCCCATGGATCCTACGAGATGTAGAAGGCCCATGGTTCCGACGGCCCGTGAAGGGCCATGGTCGGGCGAGTTGGCCCCCGTTTGAACGATATAGCATATTCAAAGAATTATCCTACTCAATACTATCACCTCTAAAAAGCATACACTATACAACAAAGAGATCAAGGCATAGAAAGGTAGAATAATCCTACACTATACAATAAAGAAATTATAGCCGATTATACCCGCTGGGCATTATGGTTCGGCACAGGTGATAATAAAGCATACACAAACAGCAAATTACATACAGTGGGCAAATACAGCTCATACATCATGGACGCGCATCAACTTAACTCCATTTGAACTATAATCTCTTCAGAAAATAGGATTGGCCGGATTTAGATAGCACAAATTTCAGTCTACAAAATCTCCAATTCCTTCATGGTTACCTCGATGTCTTGTTTCATTTTTTTGACTCCTGCATCTAATACCTGCATGTCTAGTCTCAACTTGTTGATTATACGTTGACAATCATGTACACGTTGTCTTGCCACCTCTAGTTGATGCTCGAGAACATCAGCACATTCCAATTCCAATCCATAATCATTCGGTAACGGCCATGCCGCACTGCTCGCAGATTTTTATGTTGATGTCACTTCATCCTGAAATGTTTCTGTAAGTACACATGACTAGGGCAAAAATATAGTTACAACAGTGAAGCGAACAAGACACTATTTTGTACTACATGGCAAAACAGGACTAACAATAATGTTACACGTCACTTTCACAAAAAAAATGTTACACGTCATGAAGCATAAGCAGGTGATATTTTAAAATTATAAAAAAGATAGTCTGTGCAGCCTGCATACAGAAATCTCTCTTAGCTCACCAGAGGAGCATGATGTTGGGGCCCAATCGAAAACACAGACAAGTTACAAATTTAGACAGCACATTGCGTATAAGTAAGCAAGCAGTTGGCCATTCTGTCCCTCAATTAAAGTCTTAGGGAGCATAATGAACAACAGAGGGTTTCATACAAACATACTACAGCAGGAAAAACTATGCAATCATTAGCGTAGTATAAACTAGATTGTGAGCCTCATGCAATAATAGTTGGTTAATAGACTTCAAAGCTTCAGGCACACTTTGGCAGAGTAATTAAATGGCAAGGCCTTTAATTATGTCAACTAATAGTGATACAAGTACCGAACATCAGGCATGATTATTTGGGCATCTCATTAACTGAGGACAAATAAAGCAATAGAAAAGAGAAAATTAGCTATGCCTAAAACAAACAAGGAATTGAACTATTGAGTTGCATACAGTGACTTACCTTAACAGGTTGAAGAGGCTCAGCGCAGCTCCTACTTCTCTTGGAAGGCTCCTTCCTAACATCTTTTACTTGGAAATCCTCAATCTTATCTTCATTGCACCCCCTCTACAAGGTGACACAAACTAGTTACTTGTCTCCTCGGAAGATAAATATGCATACTTTCCAGTCTGTGAACACAAAAAGATGAGATTATAACAAAACAACACCACATAATGAAACATGCTGCATCTCTTGCACTTGCACACAATGAAATGAGCATTTACTATGTCGGCACTATGTAAAAACTAGGCATACCTTCGAACTGGATCTCCAGGTACTCATGGAGAGCCTACTGTAGTGTACAACCAAACCTTTATGTCACCTATGAGTTAGACAAGGCCCCACTACAGCAGCCCTTAGTGTTTAAATTGTTGACAAGCCCTGTTAGAGTGTTAGGTCAAGAACAGCAAGTAATCAAAGCAAACAGTCCTAGTATGGCTGGCTGATGCAAACAAGAAATTGAACAGATGTGTGAGCAAATCTTACATATCAAGAAAAGAAGCAAAAAAGGAGGCTTAAAGACCATCACTTGACTGACCAGATTTAAGGGGCATTTAAACATCATGTGCAACGTATGAACTAACATAAACATTGCATATTCCAGATTCTACAATGGAATGCACATGTATTAGGTTATGCCATGTATGATGATGCCTAAATGTACAGATAGCAGGCATGAGTGATTCATCATTGCATGCACAATTGAATTGCAGGTTAAGGGCCAGTTCGATTCTGCCTTTTCAGGGCATATTGTCAAAATAAGCCATAAAAGATGTAAAGAAGTCATTTTTGAGTTAAGGGCTTGGGCTTAACTAATTTCGCTTTGGAGGGGGGTGTTTCAGGTAGAACCTCACTAAAAATTGAAGGGAAGGGGAATAGTGAAATGACTCTGTTGTCTGCCTATATTACACTCAAAATGCAACTGCTGACGCCCGTGTCACACCTGACCCTCAAGTAAAAACAAACACGCAAACATTCATTGCCCTGCCCGCTTGCATCTCCTCTCCCCTTTCCCTCTACCTCGATCCCCTGTCTGCAACACTAGGGTTCCTCCAGCGAGCCGTTGACACTGGTCCCATCTAGCCTGGTCCTCGATGATGCTATGTCCAGCTAGGCTACATGGCCGGTGAGTAGGGGAAAATCTCCCTGGCTGCTACCCCCACTGGCGCCGCCCCTCATTCTCATGGTCTCCAGCAGCTGCTCCACCGTGGCTCGTCCAACGCACTACTCCAGCGGGCGCTGCACAACTACGGCTGATGCCACACCGCGGCAGAAGGCACCTTATTCCCCCTCCCCTCCTCCCAGGCCATGGCCTTGAGGTGCTGTTGAAGGATGAGCTCATCCAACAAGGTGAGGATCTCCTCTGATTTTTTGCCAAATTTTCATTCTGATCCACTATACAATGAATTGCTATGAGCTACTTCTGCTGGTGCTATATGATGCATTGCTATGAGCTGCTCCTCCTGCTGCTATATGATGAATTGCTATGAGCTGCTGCTGCTGTATGATGAGTTGCTATGAGCAGCTGCTGCTGCTATATGATGAATTGCTATGAGCTGCTGCTGCTATATGATGAGTTGCTACAAGCTGCTCCTGCTGCTGCTATATGATGAATTTCTATGAGCTGCTCCTGCTGCTGCTATATGATGAATTGCTATGAGCTGTTCCTGCTGCTGCTATATGATGAATTGCTATGAGCTGCTGCTGGTATATGATGAATTGCAGACTGCTGCTGCTGTATGATGAGTTGCTATGAGCTGCTGCTGCTATATGATGCTTTCAGGTGGTGCTGCTATACGATAATAACCAACAACTTGGACCATCGAATTTCAATAAATAATTGTTCTTCATTTAAATGTGGGTCATGCGTTCTTTGTTTAAATTAGGCAATGGGATCTCTATGGAAAACATTGACCAAAGTAGATTGTGCCAAGTAGATGGTATCTTTGTATTTGCATTTTGAGCAAATAGTGATGGTTTGTTTTCCTATCATATTAATTACTGCACTGGGTTCAATTTGTGATGTTTGCAAGTCAAATTAATTTCCATATGGGCAGCAAAATGAAAAATATATAATGCAATCTAGACCTTCCACTGATCATATCAAAGATAAGCTGAAAACGCAATGAAAAGAACTGATTGGCTTATTACATGGAGCTTATATTCATAGGTGCTTATTTTCTTAGGATAACTCGTAATAACTGTCCCTAAGAAACTTGGCTAATAGAACTGGCATACAAATAACATGTCGCGATGATTGCAATGGAGGAGTGACGTACCATAGCACACTATATAGGCTCACCACTGCCTCTCCTTTTTTTGCGATGTTCCATGAAATTGCCACATACATATTGTACTTTTTCATTGTGTAACCCTATCTGCAAGTTGACACGACTAATTTCAGACATCTCTACATGATACTACATTGCATATCCCTTGCGCATATTTGAACCACCAATTAACGATTGTGTGCGTACCATAAGCTAGCCATGACTCTGTATGCTGGACTAGCAGGCACTCTAAGGGAGCCTAATGTAGTGCACTGGAATTCCTACATGCCACCTATGATTTTGTGTAATGTACTGCCCCTGTTCCTAAATATATGTCTTTGTAGAGATTCCAGTATGGACCACATACAGATGTATATAGATGCATTTTCGAGTGTAGATTCACTCATTTTGCTCCGTATGTAGCCTATAGTGGAATCTCTAGAAAGACTTATATTTAGGAACGGAGGTACGAGGTAGTATCATGTATGACATCTACATATCTATTTTAGCAGCCAGTAGTAGAAATCATTGTCTGCGCAAAAGGATTACTGGTCGAAAATCCTAGCAAAGCACGCTGGCAGGCACAGAACAATACAAGAGAGAGAGACGCGCTTAAAAGATCATAGCAATGCCTCAGTCCAGGATCTTGGTTGGCCAAGCTGTTAGATCCAGAAGAAACATCGTCCTTGTAGTTTTTGCCAGCTGCATAACAGGTAACAGCGATCGGTTAGTATATTTGAAGTACATCGGGCAGGTGATGTTGGACGGGTTTAAAGGTGACAAGTACCTAGGCCGTGGCGGGTGCTTGGCATCTCTCCAGATGGTGGGAATCAGGTTAGAAACGTTGAGGGTGATGACGCTGCGCTGGCTGTCGGGGTCCGTTAAGGAGATCTAGAACCGTCGAGTAGGGTGTTTGTGGAGCGGCTCCGGTAGAGTCGACTACGGTGTGGGTGAAGCGGATCTGTGGCCGTGGACGAGGGCGTAGGTGAAGCTGATCCGGTGGTTGGGTTAAGGATGGTGTCGATGACGCGGATCTTTGGCCGTGGACGGGGCGTCAGAAGCTGCTCCGGTGGTTGGGTTAAGGATGGTGTCGACGATGCGGATCTACGGCCATGGACGGGGTGTCAGAAGCTGCTCCGGTGGTTGGGTTAAGGGTGGTGTCGACGATGCGGATCTGCAGTCGTGGATGGGGCGTCAGAAGCTGCTCTGGTAGGTTGGATGAGGGTGCGAGGAAGCGGATCTGAGGCTGTGGACTTGTGAGTTGGCAAAGCGGCCCCGGTAGGGTTGAGAATGGTATAGGCGAAGCTACTCCGGTAGGGTTGACGATGGTGTCGGCGAAGCGGCTTCGGTAGGGTTGAGAAAGGTGTCGACGAAGCGGCTCCGGTAGGGTTGAGGAAGGTGTCGGCAAAGAGGATCAGAGGCCGTCGACAGGGGCGTCGGTGGGGCGGCTCCGGGGGGTGTGGACGAAGCGTCTCCGGTGGGGAGTACGAATGAGCCGCTGCAGATGCGCGGCGGTTGACGAGAGTACCGGCGAAGCAGATCCGGCTCCGTGGACAAGGCCGACACTGAATGGGCTGTGGTACAGTGGTGGATGAGCAGTCTACTTGTTTCTAGGGGAGGTGGGAGGGGTAGATGCGGCCGCAGAAACAGATCCGGCGAGGTGGACGCCGCTGGCAGTGAATGGGCTATGGTACGCCGGTGGATGAGCAGTTTAGGGTTTCAAGAGGGGAGGGGAGAAAGGGCGATGAAGTACGGACGACGTGATGTAAGATGCTCTGGTGCTGTGGAGTTAGTCGTTTTTGCGGGAGGGGGAGAGGAAACGGGGGTGCCGTGTAGTGGGGTGAACCTGAATTTACCAACGCAGCCCTGACCTATCATGTAGATGAGGGCGGTATTTTAACTGTTGGTCTCCGTGCACCAAGGACAAAAGGGGGATTTCGCATGCTAAAGACTAAGGTGGCAGAAATTTTAGAAGGAGGCGGGAGATTTTGCCGCCCGCGGGATCGTTCGTATCCAGTTTCAACTAATTTTGGACCGTGCTAGCGAGAAGGTCATGCTAGACTATGTACAGGGGGCACGCGTCAGCAGTTAATAACTGGTGTGAAGTCCACCCCAGGAAAAAAAGACAATAACTCGGGATGATGCGCCGATAACTTGGACGTTCACACGGGCACGGCCAATCGTACGGGTGTAGTGGCGCGTTCACAAAGAAAGGGATCAAACGCTCAGCCTATGTATTTCTCGTGTAAATAGATAATTTAGTGCCATTGGTTATTTACTTTAAAGATAATGCATTGACGTGTTAGTGTAGAGGCACACAAAAAGAAATGGATATTGTAGTCAGCTACTTAAAAGTGTTACCTCATATGATTACATAGCCTCCATTTCATAAATTGCGTACTCGTTGAATTCATATATGAATATTACATATATTATTTCGAAATAGAAACTTAAACCATCCAAGACTAATGAATTTGAATGCAAGAGTAACAATGGTGCATTTACATGATAGCTACATTGGTTGTTTGAAGAAACATCACTGTAACTTTGGCATGCACAACTGAAAAGGTTTATTTAAATAGAAAAAATGTGATATGTGAGTGTCCAATCTTTATAGCGTTGAATCGATATTGTACCTTTGGCCACGATACGAAGTAGATATTGACTTATGTTCAAGCGATGCACGTCCACGATCGCTAGATAGTGATACGTGAATGAATTGTGCAATCTCTCTCACACGCATACATATCTCATTTCCCTGTGGGCATCGGAATCACACACGCGCACTTCGTGTATTTCTCTCCCTCCATCAGGGTTAAATTCATCTTTCTACCCCGTCCTACAAGTCTCTCATACAGAAATACACACGCTCTCTATGTCTAACACGCCCACCCCTTTAATTCCGCCCACCCACAGCCACTAATATCTCAAAGTATAATAATGTCTCTCACACATATGCTATCTACCTATCCCTTAATATAGCTAGATATGTGTCACACAAACTCCTTCTCCCTACTAGCAAGATGCCCATGCATTGCACGAAACATCAAGATGCATTTGTATGAGAAGTTTATCTTGTGGGAGAAAAGGATGAACGAGGGAATGCCTTATTTGCAAATGCGGAGAGGGGTGTGGGTATCTTTTTGCAAAATTGCCATATTTTCCTGCCTGTCTGTCGTATATAAATCGGATGGCCTATATTGCAGGATGGCAGGAACACCATCATCACCAACTCTTTTTTCTATAAGAGTAGAGATATGTGAGTGTCACTGCCCCCCCACACCCACACTTCCCAACACCGAAGGAGTAGGGTGACACCTCGATCTTGATACTAATCTATCGACTGGCTTCTCTCTCAAACATACACACACACACACTACCCGGCACCGAAGGAGTAGGGTGACACCTCGATCTTGATACTAATCTATCGACTAGATTCTCTCTCAAACACACACACACACACACTACCCGGCACCGAAGGAGTAGGGTGGCACATCGATCTTGATAATAATCTATCTACTCCTCTTTCAAACACACACACACACACACACTCGCTAGTTGTGCCTATGTGCCTACCGTGCACACTCTCGATAAGGCTTTCTCTCCCCCCCAACAATGACAGCAGAAGGGTGACAACTCGATCTGATCATAATCTGTCAATTGGTTTCTCTCTCAAACATTGTGTCTTGGTGCCTCGCTGGGTAGCCCCCTCGATATGTAGACTTCTCGTGCGTGCACAGCTGTAGTGACGATGACGCTGAACCCAGTGTGCCTTGTTTTTACCGGCCTCATGTCATAGTTTTCAACCTGTTTTATGTTAATTAATAAGGCAAACTTTCCTTTGTTAGTACTAGTGAATCTGAAATCATTCGGGGCAGACATAAAATATATCACTTCAACCCAATTATAGCAGCAACTATTTTAAAAGAGATTAGCTAGCTGCCCGTGCATTGCACGGAACATCAAGATGCATTTGTATGAGTAGTTTATCTTGTGAGAGAAAAGGCTGAATGAGGGAAGGCCTCATTTGCGAACGTGGAGAGACGTGTGGGTATATTTTTGCAAAATTGCCATAGTTTCTTTCCTATCTATTAGATATAAATCCGACGGCCTATATTGCAGGATGGCACACACACCATCATCACCAACTTTGTTTTCTACTCCCTCCGTCCGAAAATACTTGTCATCAAAATGGATAAAAAGAGATGTATCTAAAACTAAAATATGTCTAGATACATTTCCTTTTATCCATTTTGATGACAAGTATTTCCGGACGGAGGGAGTATTTGTCTTTTTAGAGATTTCAACAAGTGACTATGACCGGACCTTACCAACATACTCAAAAAAGTAGTCCATAATTTTGATGTTACCCTCTTTTCTTGGCGGTGCAGCGCCATCTGGATACCTCATAAATAAATCAAGGACAAATCTGACCCCTTCCTGAAAAGACATACGTAGCAAAATGAGTGAATCTACACTCTAAAATATGTCTACATACACATCCGTGTGTGGTAGTCCATTTGAAATCTGAAAAAGACAAATATGTAGGAACGAATGGAGTATATTTAAGAGTAGACATGGAGATATATCTCCAGCATGGTCTACAACAAAAATGTGCTGGGCTGGTTAGCGTCGAATGCTCGCAGCGCGATGACATGAGTTCGAATTCTGTCTTTTAACTTTTGATTTTTATATTATATATTACTCTACTTATTTAATATATACTTCTTTCGCTACTGTACTGACAGTGGAACCCACAGAGTACTTAGAATATTAAGGATGGGCTTGTTTCTTTTTAACTTTCTGTACGAAGCTGTAGCCACCCTGCAAGTCACGTGTACACTGTACATGCAATTAACTTTTTATAGAGGGGCAATCATACAGGCAATTAACTCAAATGGATTGGATGTCACTCTATTATTTCCAGCATAAAGAGCATCTCCAACGGCAGCCGGCAAAGTTCCTCCCGCTTCCTTCCGCGGAGGACGACATCAAACACCAGCGGCATACATTTTTACAACTCTAACCAACCAGATGAAATTCGTGCAAACACGGACTGATTTCATATAAGCATGAAGGATTTCGTATAAAAAAGCCGAATCTTTATATAAACATGATGGATTTCATTACATTTACATGAACTAAGACGTGCCAATCTGGCTCTCTTGTATAATTAATACTCCCTCCGTCCGGAAATACTTGTCCTAGAAATGGATATATCTAGACTTCTTTTAGTTCTAAATGGCCGTCCACGGATCCCTTTGTCTTCCTCATGTCCGTCAGACACTTGCGGTGTCGACGAAGGTCCCCGGAAGAGACAAAGCAGCAAAGAAACCACCTGAATCCGTGGTCGTCGCCTCGGCGGTGGCCTTCATGGGTCCCAAGTGGCGGCGGCCTCCCGTGTTCTAGTTCTCCTCGATGATGGCGGCCGACATGGAGAAGCTGGCCACCGACTCGTCGCTCTCCACGCACCCGACTTCTGTCTCTGCCTGCAAGGCGCTGCCGCAGGCACAGGAGGCACACCCACAGACACGGGAGGCGCGGCCACTGCAGAGACTGGTGGCGCGGTATGACGCGGCAGCGACGACGCCCGTACCAGCGTGGAGCAACTCGCCACTCCTCATCAAGCTGAACTGGAGCAGCGAGTTGCTGAACCACGCGCATGCTTGGGGCGACAACTGGCTCCGTCGGGCCACACAAGGTTGGTGAAGCACCGAGCGGCCTCGCCCATATCCGGAGGGCTCGGCGGGCCACCCAGCCGGGTAATATGCCGGAGAACGGCTCATCGGAAGCCATCGGAAGAGTGGAGAAAATGGTGAAGGAGGAGATGGGGGAGTGGCGGTGGGGTGCGATTCTTGCCCGATGCCTGTCTGGCCTCGTGTAAGTAGAGGGCGGACGGTAGGAGCTTGGCCGGCGTCTGGCCTCGTTTAAACTGAGGGCGGACGGGAGGAGCTCGGCCGGTGTTGCGTTTAATTCCGGCCCGCTCATGAACAGACGTGTGGCCGGAGTAGGATTCTCGGTTTGCATGCGGGTTTAACGAAGGGGTTTAATGGAGGCGATAGGCGTGCAGCGGGCGGCGCAGTACTATTTGATTTGACAACAGTAATGAGCCATCAAATCACAAAGGCCCTCGCCTCTCATGAAACCGACCGAGCTAGACTGCCCCGCCCTCTAGCCTTCTAAAAAATGTATATACTCCACTTTTGTACAGTAGTAGTATCGATGGATTGCGCCATGGAGCAAAACTTGAAATGAAAAAAGGTGGTACATATAGAGAGCGCTCGTGAACTATGTGTCATACATGGCAATAAATAAAGTACTACATGATACTAATATATGATACATGGCGCAGGAGTACTAAGTATTATTAATACAGTTTTGCTAGAACTCATCTAGATGAGATATAATTTGGTCTCATTCATCTTTTGTAGCCATTGGATGTGATGCTATAAGATGTGAGTGTGCTGACGTGGGTTGTATTTGTTCTTGTGCAACGAACTGACCACTGCATGTCATGTTTGATAGTCTCAAGTCATTAAAAGCATACAAGCCCCACATCTCCTCTTGGTTGATTCCTCTATTTATGTCAAAAAATAAGAAACAACGTGAGAGTTAATGCACCACGCCTATGTGCTTACTATTTGGTTTTCGTAAGATGACTTAATACTCACCTAGACGGAGGGAGTATTCGATTTGACAGCGGGCGGCGCAGTTCCTGATACAGCTTTAATGCAGATGAGGGAGGGAGTAGCGGTTCCCAATATGTTGAACGGCCAATGCATTCTCCTTCAATTAATGCATGAGGGAAGTAATGGGAGGAGGTCCAGGAAAACAGGCTACACGATGTGAATGCAACGCAGTTTGCCCTCATTGCCCTCATATAAAGGCGCTGATAATCCCCAAGTGCAGGGAATCATCGTAGCAATTCCTAAAGGTGGAAGTGATAAGTATGAAGTGTCGAACCCACAAGGAGCTAAAGGTAATATCAATATTCTCGCAAGCCCTATCTGCCACTGATACGACTCTACGTGCACCGAACGTGCTTCCAACTAGAAACAAGAAATAAAACTGTGTTGTGGGTATAAAGAGGATAACTTTGTATGATATCGGAGAGTGAAAATATAAAAGTAGGTGCTGTTATCATAAAGTTAGAATATACTACTAAATAATATAAATAGAAAGTGTGGAATAATGGTGGATCAGTGTGCGGAATTTTCCTAAGCAATTGTTAACAAGATCGATAGTCGTCATTGCAATTTCATATGAGGGAGAGGCATAAACTAACATACTTTTCCTACTTGGATCATATGCTCTTATGATTGGAAATCTAGCAAGCATCCACAAATACTAAAGATTCATTAAGGTAAAACCCAACCATAGCATTAAAGCATCAAGTCCCCTTTTATCCCATACGCAACAACCCCCTTACTCGGGTTTAAGCTTCTGTCACTCTAGCAAACCACTATAAGCGAATCATGAACGTATTGCAACACCCTACAGTGGGAATCCCTAACACTTGCGCGACACAGAGGGCACCATAGGACAGCACCAAAATAAAACATACAACTCGTACCAATCTAGATCATCAATCAACTCAAAGACAAAAGATATCTACTCAAAACATCATAAGATGGCAACACATCATTGGATCATAATATGTAGCATAAAGCACCATGTTCAAGTAGGGATTACAGCGGGGTGCGGGAGAGTGGACCGTGTAAAAGAGGTGAGGATGGTGATGATGATGGTGATGTTGATGGAGACGATCACTACGGCGATCATTCCCCTCCCGATGGCACTCCGGTGCCACCAAGAGAGAGGAGGAGAGGTTCTCCCCCGCGTGATTCCTCCTCCATGGCTTTCCCCCTCTGGTCCTTGGCCTTCATGGCGATGATGGCCCCTCCGAGATCCTCCTCCATGGCCTCCGGTGATGATGGCCCCCTCCGGCAGGGTGCCAGAGAGGGCCTAGATTGATTTCTCGTGGCTATAGAGGCTTGCGGCGGCGGAACTTCCGATCTAGGTTAATTCCCGAAGGTTTCTCTATTTATAGGAATTTTTGGCGTTGGTTTCACGTCAAGGGGGCCTCCGGGCTATCCACGAGATAGGGGGCCGCGCCCTAGGGGGGGTGCCCCCACTCTCGTGGGCAGCCCGGGATTCCTCTGGCCCAACTCCGATGCTCCGTGGTCTTCTTTTGGTGCAGAAAAAATCCTCAAAAATTGGCACGTCATTTGGACTCCGTTTGGTATCCCTTTTCTATAAAACACTAAAACAAGGAGAAAACAGAAACTGGCACTGGGCTCTAGGTTAATAGGTTAGTCCCAAAAAATCATATAAAATGACATATAAATGCATATAAAACATCATAGATGGATAATATAATAGCATGAATACTTCATAAATTATAGATACGTTGGAGACGTATCAGCATCCCCAAGCTTAATTCCTGCTCGTTCTCGAGTAGGTAAATGATAAAAGAAATAATTTATGAAGTGTGAATGCTAGAAGGTGCACAAGTTTGATCAATGATAATTTTAATCACCTTTTCTAGCATCAATATGTGTCATAATAGTAGTTTATCTCATAAAACTTTTCCTGATCAAGTAACAATCTAGTCACAATGTCAAGCATGGTTCAGAAACTTCATTGAGAACTAACAAACTATAATCTCAGTCATTGAAGCAATTGCAATTTATCATAACATCAGAAAGAGTCAAGAATAGAGCTTTTCAGCAAGTCCACATACTCAACTATCATATAGTCTTCTACAATTGCTAACACTCACGCAATATTTGTGGTTATGGAGTTTCAGCCGGACACTGAGAAAGATAGGGGCTTATTGTGTTGCCTCCCAATGTATTCACCTTTAGGTGATGTCAACAATAATAGCCCATGCTAACTTACATCCAATTGGATATATATATATATATATATATATATATATATATATATATATATATATATATATATACCAAGGATAAAATGAGAAAGGGAAAGGTGAGGATCACCTTGACTCAAGCATAAAGTAAAAACAATAAAGTAAAAGATAGGCCCTTCGCAGAGGGAAGCAGAGGTTGTCATGCGCATTTAGGGTTGATGCACAAAATCTTAATGCAAAAGAACGTCACTTTATATTGCCCCTTGTATGTGGACCTTTATTATGCTGTCCGTTGCTTTTATTACTTCCACAACAAGTTCGTACAAAGCTTATTTTCTCTGCACTAATAAGTCATGCATATTTAGAGAGCAATTTTTATTGCTTGCACCGATGACAACTTACTTGAAGCATCTTACTCAATCCATAGGTAGGTATGGTGGACTCTCATGGCAAAACTGGGTTTACGGGTATTTGGAAGCACAAGTGGTGTCTCTACTTGGTGCAAGGGATTTGGCTAGCATGAGGGAGAAAGGCAAGCTCAACATGTTTGGAAGGTCAATGACAATATAATTTAACTGAGATGTCAGAAAACATAAACCATTACGTTGTCTTCCTTGTCCAATGTCAACTCTTTTAGCATGTCATACTTAATGAGTGCTTCACAATCATAAAAGATGTCCAAGATAATATATTTTTATGTGAACCTCTCTTTCCTTATTACTTCCTATTAATTGCAACGATGACCAAAACTACGTTTGCCAACTCTCAACAACTTTTATGCCTCATACTTTCTATGTGTGAAGTCATCACTAACCATGTTATAAGCATATGAAACATATAGAAATTCAGATTTATGACATTCAATTCATTTCCCCATTTACTCATAGGATATACATGAAGCACATGAGTAAATGATGACAAACTACTCCAAAAGATATGAGTGAAGGATACTGAGTAGGCAAATAATTAACTAGCCATGGGAGGGTTCCTTTTCTATTCAAAATTTCAGATCCAATGATTTTATTCAAACAGCAATTAAAATTGAAAATACGCTCCAAGCAAAACACATATCATGTGACGAATAAAAATATAGCTCCGAGTAAGGTGTACCGATAGTTTTGAAGACGAAAGAGGGGATGCCTTCCGGGGCATCCCCATGCTTAGGCGCTTGAGTCTTCCTTGAATATTACCTTGGGGTGCCTTGGGAATCCCCAAGCTTAGGGTCTTTCCACTCCTCATTCTCCTCATATCGATATCTCACCCAAAACTTGAAAACTTCAATCACACAAAACTTAATGGAACTTCGTGAGATAGGTTAGTATGATAAAGAGTAAACCATGCATTTTGGTACTATAAAAGACAAGGTTCATAATTGTTTTCACATAATTCCTACTGTACCATATCATTTCTACAATTTATATTGAGAAATATAAGCCATAGAAACTAGAAAACAAGCAAACTATGCAATGAAAACAGAATCTGTCAGAAACAGAACAGTCTGTAATGATCTGAACAATAACCATACTTCTGCTACTTCAAAAATTATGAAATAAGTTGGTGGACGTGAGTAATTTGTCTATTAATATTCTGCAAAAAGAATAAATTCAAAATCACTCTTCTGTAAAAATTTAAAGCTAATCTCGTGAGCGCAATGTTTCTGTTTTTTACAGCAAGATCGCATTAACTTTCACCCAAGTCTTCTCAAAGGTCTTACTTGGCACTTTATTGAAACAAAAGCTATAAAACATGATTAATACAGTAGCTTAATCATGCAGACATACAAAAACAGTAAGGGTAAATATTGGGTTGTCTCCCAACAGGCGCTTTTCTTTAATGCCTTTTAGCTAGGCATGATGATTTCAATGATGCTCGCATAAAAGAAAAGATTTGAAACACAAAGAGAGCATCATGAAGAATATTACTAGCACATTTAAATCTAACTCACTTCCTGTGCCTAGGGATTTTGTGAGCACACAATTTATAGGAACAAAAGTCAACTAGCATAGGAAGGCAAAACAAGTATAACTTCAAAACTTTAAGCACATAGAGAGGAAACTTGACATTATTGCAACTCCTACAAGCACATATTCCTCCCTCATAATAATTTTCAGTAGCATCATGAATAGCAACTTTGTTATCATACTCAATTGGAACCTCTTCCGAAATAGTGGAATACTAACTAAAATTGACACTCTTCCAAATCCACTTTCATAAATATCGTACGAAGATTCAACACCCTCCAAGATAGTGGGATCACTAATTCCTAAAGTTGACACTCTTCCAAACCCACTTTAAATTATAGTATTATTCATACTCCAAAAGATATAAGTGAAGTTCCTGGAGCATTCTACAATTAATAAAGACTAGCCAATATCCAAGCTCAAAATATATAAGTGAAGCGTACGAAGCATTCTATAAAACCATACTCAAACGATTTAAGTGAAGCACAAAGGGAGCAATTCTATAAGACCATACTTAAAAGATATAAGTGAAGCACATGTAGTATTCTATATATCAATTAAGATATATCTCATACTAGGATGATTATTAAAGCAAAACAAAAACACAAAGGGTACAAACAATGTGAACAAAACAAAAACCGAGGTATACCGATATTTGTTGAAGAAGAAAGATGGGATGCCAACCGGGGCATCCCCAAGCTTAGATGCTTGAGTATCCTTTGAAATATTTACTTGGGGTTCCTTGGTCATCCCCAAGCTTGAACTCTTGTCTCTCTTTATTCTTCTCACATCGGTAACTCCTCGTTCTTCAAAGACTTCATTCACAAAAACATAAACAAAAACTTGTGAGATCCGTTAGTGTAATAAAGCAAACTACCACTTTAAGGTACTGTAATTAACTCATTATTTGTTTATATTGGTTTTAAACCTACTGTATTCCAACTTCTCTATGGTTCATACCCTACATACTAGCCATAGATGCATCAAAATAAGCAAACAACACACGAAAGACAGAATCTGTCAAGAACAGGACAGTCTGTAGTAATCTGGAAGTTTAGTAAACTTACGTAACTACAAAAATTATGAAATAAATTTGAAAATTTGAAATATTTGTACAGAAGTAATTTGCAAAAAGTTTCAGACCCATTTGACTTTCCATTAAAAAATGTAAATTCAAGCACTACAGCCAAAGTTTCTGTTTTTGTTCTGTACATAGTAAGCAAGCAATCTTATCATACTAAAACCAAAGCTTGGCACAAAATTTTTATGATACAATGAATATATACAAGGGGATAATTATTTACAGAGAAACTTCCATGAAAAATTCTACATTGTTTCCATGAGCATGAGCACAAGTGCTCAAGGTCGACCCTCACTTCTTCAATGCATAACTTTCCAATCACTTCTCTTTTTGAAAAACTTTTTTAGGCATGAGAGGCATGTAAATAATTTTTGGTATTTTCATTCTTTTTATTTTTTTGTATGTTTCACCCACAACTAAACAGAAACCAAAAGGAAAAACAAAATCTACTAAGTAAAGAAAGCAAACAAGCACACACGAGAATATCAATCCCACGCTATTGCTCCCCGGCAACGGCGCCAGAAAAGAGCTTGATAATCCCCAAGTGCAGGGAATCATCGTAGCAATTCCCAAAGGTGGAAGTGATAAGTATGAAGTGTCGAACCCACAAAGAGCTAAAGGTAAGATCAATATTCTCTCAAGCCCTATCTGCCACTGATACGACTCTACGTGCACCGAACGTTGCTTCCAACTAGAAACAAGAAATAAAACTGTGTTGTGGGTATAAAGAGGATAACTTTGTATGATATCGGAGAGATAAAATATAAAACTAGGTGCTGTTATCATAAAGTTAGAATATACTACTAAACAGTATAAATAGCGAGTGTGGAATAACGGTGGATCGGTGTGCGGAATTATCCTAAGCAATTGTTAACAAGATCGATAGTCGTCATTGCAATTTCATATGAGGGAGAGGCATAAACTAACATACTTTTCCTACTTGGATCATATGCTCTTATGATTGGAACTCTAGCAAGCATCCGCAAATACTAAAGATTCATTAAGGTAAAACCCAACCATAGCATTAAAGCATCAAGTCCCCTTTTATCCCATACGCAACAACCCCCTTACTCGGGTTTAAGCTTCTGTCACTCTAGCAACCCACTATAAGCGAATCATGAACGTATTGCAACACCCTACAGCGGGAATCCCTCACGCTTGCGCGGCACGGAGGGAACCATAGGACAACATCAAAATAAAACATACAACTCATACCAATCTAGATCATCAATCAACTCAAAGGCAAAAGATATCTACTCAAAACATCATAAGATGGCAACACATCATTGGATCATAATATGTAGCATAAAGCACCATGTTCAAGTAGGGATTACATCAGGGTGCGGGAGAGTGTACCGCATAAAAGAGGTGAGGATGGTGATGATGATGGTGATGTTGACGATCACCGCGGCGATGATTCCCCTCCCGAAGGCACTCCGGTGCCACCAAGAGAGAGGAGGAGAGGTTCTCCCCCTCGGTCTTCCTCCTCCATGGCTTTCCCCCTCTGGTCCTTGGCCTTCATGGCGAGGATGGACCCTCCGAGATCCTCCTCCATGGCCTCCGGTGATGATGGCCCCCTCTGGCAGGGTGCCAGAGAGGGCCTAGATTGATTTCTCGTGGCTACAAAGGCTTGCGGCGGCGGAACTTCCGATCTAGGTTAAGTCCCGAAGGTTTCTCTATTTATAGGAATTTTTGGCGTTGGTTTCACGTCAAGGGGCCTCCGGGCTGTCCACGAGATAGGGGGCCGCGCCCTACGGGGGGGGGGGCACTCTCATGGGCAGCCCGGGACTCCTCTGGCCCAACTACGATGCTCCGTGGTCTTCTTTTGGTCTAGAAAAAATCCTCAAAAATTGGCACATCATTTGGACTCCGTTTGGTATCCCTTTTCTGTAAAACACTAAAACAAGGAGAAAACTGAAACTGGCACTGGGCTCTAGGTTAATAGGTTAGTCCCAAAAAATCATATAAAATGACATATAAATGCATATAAAACATCATAGATGGATAATATAATAGCATGAATACTTCATAAATTATAGATACGTTGGAGATGTATCAGGTGCCCCTCCATTCCAATGCATCTACCACATCGTACGCACCTAAGAATTTGGCTAAGCACCTACACTAAGAGCAAAAGAGCTCACTCCAGACCCATGGCGGCGATGCGCGTGAGCGGCCAGCGGCTGCGCCAGATGGTCCACGACGCCGGCCTGCGGCATGGCACCGAGGATCGTCTCCAGACGGTGTTGGAGACCGGCTGGTGGATGGCCGCCATCGACGCCAACTACGACTCTCAGTTGGAACAAATGATCGTTGCCACCAGCAACAAGTTCACCGTCCTCAAGAAGCTCGCGGAAGACATCGCCGTACTCCTCCAGCCCGCACGCCCGGGCTCCTCATTGCGTGCCACCCTAATTGGCCTCCATGGCCGCAACCTCTTTCAAGCACTGGTGGCCCTGCGACTGCCCGCCGACGTCATGAAGAATGTCCTCCTGGAGGTCGCGCTCGCCGCGAGGCACCTCGCCCTGCAAGAATTCATCGACCTACACATCCATGTGTATGAGCAAATCGTGTACATAAGTATCTACAAGGCCAGTGAGGACGCTACGACATTGGCCTTCCTCAACCGGCTGGAATCCTTGGATGCCTTTGCTGAGAAGCACCTCGACCTCGCCACAAAAGCCGCCGCTCCTTGGCCACCGGTCGGTGGCCCGACATACTAAGTTGAGGAGGAGGAGGAGGAGGTCGTACGTTCGTGGATCCATCTTTCTTCTTGCCTTCTGTAACCACCACTGCGATCGCATCATCGTGGCCTTAATTCTTATTGTGCTGTTGCATTCTCGTTCCAGTCAATACCGACATGTGCGATCCCTTTGCTTAATTATACGCATCACTGTAACTAGTACTCCATCCGTCAACTTATAAGTTGTGCTTACCTTTTCCATCAACTTCGTGCAATGCGTGGGCATTTTTCTAGAAACACTAGAATATGTCTATATAATCCGTATGTGATAGTCCATTTGAAATCTCAAAAAAGACAAATATATTTAGGTAGGGAGGGAGTAATATATTAGGAGTATATCAAAACAATAGTGATTTCTTTCAAGTTTGTGAAAAAATACTACTATTCTACTACTTTGGATCCGTCGCAACGCAAGGGCACATTGCTAGTAAAAGGAAAAGGCCTGCCGCGTCGCGTCGCACCCCCACACGCCCGGGAATCGGGAGTACAACACGGCCCGTCCGGCACGACACATAGCTTAGGGAAGTCGTGTTGCCTAGCATTTTTCACTTTCATGTGGGACCGCCGTTGAGCAAACCGACACCCCGCCCGCCGCCGGGTTGGAAAACAGAAACAAGGGGAAGATCTAGCTGTAGCACGGAAGCCAAGAAATTTTGTGTCAGACGGGGCTCGTTGGTAGAGTAGGAGCATTCCATAGTACTACTCCTACTAGTACCAAGTTTGTACTCCTAATACTATATTACTAGTACTACCACTATACAACTAGTAGGTACGTGCAAGGCACAACATCGTAGGAACAAAAACGGGAAGATCTTGTTTTGGGTGATTTATCTTTTTTTTTCAATCAACGTAGTATGAATAATATGATGTGGGGGGCACCCATGAAGCTTATGTGGCTTGGTTGCATGGCTACGGAAGGTTAGAGAAAAATAAATAGATAATGTGTTTAGAGTGCACTCCACTAAATAGATATACTTTGGATCCATTGCAACGGACCGACACATCTATATCTATACCCCCTATATAGTGTGTGAAAAACTTTGAAAGTTGGTCATTGGATGAAGCCAATCCGACGGTACAAAGATGGCAAATCCAAGCACTACTGGCCGTTGGATATCATCCACTAGATTCTGCTGCATGTATAATCTAGAAGACTCCATGGTTGAACTTAATTCATGACTAACTTTGCCACAACTAAGCTTAGCAAAGTTATTAGTTCTTCAAAATGAGAGCCACAAGTTGGCAAGCCTAAGGGAATCTTGCCACATTTTTTGTGTGTATGTCATGTGGGGCCTTAGTGTGGCTTGCCTAAGGTGTGGCTTGAACCAAACACTCACCTAATTTAATCAAACTTGCCTAACCTTACATTCCACCAGATTTTGCCACATGTTAGAATCCAGAAAACTCCACATGTAGAAGCATAATGCACAAACCACCAGAATCTCATGCGTGCAATGCACGTGTACCTTACTAGTACTAGTTGGTAGTAGTAAGAAACAAATTCCAGTTTCGGCACGAGCTCGTACTGCGGGAGCACCACAAGGCCTGCCGCAGGACTTACATTTCCCTCTCGGGGCCCACGGGACCGAACTTCAGTGGCTTAGTGCCCGACCTATGAGTCAATGACATGCAGACCTTAAATGCGGCTGGCCCACATGTCATTCTCATGGTGGTGGCGTGGTTCACGACTCACTCGTTCGAGATGAACCTGCCGGTGGTGGCGTGGCCGTGGCGAGGGTGCCACAGCTTAGTGTCGGGGCGTTATGAGGCGTAGATGGTCAGACCGGCGGGTACTACCTATAGTACATAAGTACTCCAGTTGAGGATTGATGTCCGGGACGAAATGTGTCACACCCGCTGGATGAAAATTTGATGGCGCGGGAGTACGGATCGGAGCACAGCAGCGGAGCAGGCAAACTGCGTCCAATCGGGTGTGTCTGTGGTAGAAAGTTGATGGTCGCCGCAGTTCAGCTGGCCTGCATGTCATGCACACAAAGGCAGAGGAGCAGTGTTGCCGAAAGGTATGAGGGGCACGTCGGGGGGATGAGGATCCCCTGACGCGAACAATCCTACCATTTTGTAACTGACATGTGGGACCCATAAGCGTGGGTCCCACCTGTCAGCGAAGGAAAGGCAAGGCAAGGCAGTGATAGCCACATCAGAGGATCCATGTCCACGTCAGGGGATGTCGTGCCGTGGGTTGGAGCGGCGTCGTGGGAATCGCGTGTGGGTGTGGCAGTGGTAGAAACAAGAAACGTGATGGTCGCCGTGGTTCAACTTCCATGGACAAGCTGTCGTGTCTGCTGACACATGTATATCAAAACTAGAGTGTTTATATTTCAAGCACGTGAACAAGTATTATTCTACTAGTTTGGATCCATTGCAACGCACGGGCCAGCACATTGGTAGTAGTACTGTCCATCTCTATCTCTAGAGGCCTTCCCTCATTCATCCTTTTCTCTCACAAGATAAACTACTCATACAAATGCATCTTGATGTTCCATGGAACGCACGAGGATGTTTCCTTGGGGGTCTCTCCAGCGCAGCGTGGCCGTAGTTGCAAGTTGACGCCCCTTGAGATGCCGACGTTGAGGGGCACTCGGATTTCCTCCGATGAGCAGGTAAGATGAGTTTGATCACATAGTAAATGCATTCTAAAGACTACTTCCGTGTCCATTTCCTAATTCTCCCCTGCCCACTGTTTCACAGGCTAGGCTCGGTGCGAGTGGAGATTGGCTTGAATATGTACGGGAGGGTACCAACATCAATTTGCACAACATTTACAACGGTGACACCGTTCTCGTAGAACCTTTGTCCAACATTGGGATCAGCCATGCAGCGGGCCACCGCATGAATTGGTACGATGGAACCACGGTGATATTGGATAAGATAGCATGAACCTTGCACATGGCGGTCAAAGGTGGACCATGCTGTCTGCGGCCGATTTGTTGCCGTACGAGTAGGAAGACGCTGTGCTCCTTTCTAACCGCATCTTCGTGATGACAAACCAGGGGACTTATTTTGTATGGGACACATTCTACGATATACTCCCTCTCTCCCAGTTTATTTGTTTTGAATCTTTTCATTTTATAAGTTTCAAATTCAAATTTAGAGCTCCCCATCACATGTTGAGATTACAATGTTCATTAAATTGTTGCGTGCATGTATAGTAAAGAAACAAATCTCGAGTTTGGCACGAGTTCATGCTGCTGGAGCACCACAAGCCCTGGCGCAGGAGTTACATTTCCCTCTCAGGGCCGTCGGGACTGAGCTTCAGCGCCTTAGTACACCTACCTTTGAGTCAATAACATGTGGACCCGATAGGTGACTGGTCCACATGTAATGCTCCCGAAGGCAGAGGGGCGGTGGGGCCAAGAGGGGTGAGCCGCAGGTCGGGGGACGTGTGGTTTCATGGGTTTGAGCGGCGTCATGGGAATCGCGGGTGGCTGTGGTAGAAACTTGATGCTCGCTGCATTTTAGGTGGCCCACATGTCATGCACACAAAGGTAGAGGGGCTGTGCGGCCGAGAGGGGTGAGGCGCACGTCGGGGGGCGTGGTGCCGTGGGTTGGAGAGGCATCGTGGGAATCGTGAGATGAAACGTGATGGTCGCCGTAGTTGAACTTTCATGGACAAGCTGTCATGTCTATGGACACATGCACTGCATACCGATCACTGGAAGGAGTAGTGGAGAAAGCTATATACGTGGATAAATAGTTCCTTATAGTCAAGCGGACCGACGCTACTACTCTGTTCCAAAGACATGCACACCATCGGAATAGTCCATCTATATCAATATACACCGAGAGGGAATATTTTTTTTACAAGAGAGGCAATAGTTCATCCATCGATAATGCCCTCCTGCTGGTGCAGCGTTTTCTTCTTCTTCTTCTTCTTCTTCTTCTTCTTCTTCTTCTTCTTCTTCTTCTTCTTCTTCTTCTTCTTCTTCTTCTTCTTCTTCTTCTTCTTCTTCTTCTTCTTCTTCTTCTTCTTCTTCTTCTTCTTCTTCTTCTTCTTCTTCTTCTTCTTCTTCTTCTTCTTCTTCTTCTTCTTCTTCTTCTTCTTCTTCTCATTCTCTGTGGGAGACGGCTTCACAACAAGCTCTTTGGACCTTGAAGCTATCTCGAAACTCACACGGGCATCGAGGGTAGCATATTTTATCCACTCGTACGTCAAGGGATAATTCTCCCATCTAGACGACCTTAATGCCACCGTCTTGTCACCCTTCTGAAGATTTGTACCGAGCACAAAATTTGCTATGTCGAACAGGGATGGTGTCTGTTTAGCACAATCTTCTACAGAAATTTTGATTCTGGTGTGTAGGTCAGCGATGCTTTTCAAATCAAGGTTGTACGGCTCCAACTTCTGTTTGTCCCCTTCGATGGCTTCCCCACAGAAGTATACGTCCTCCCGAGACAAGAAATTGTGAAGCTCACCTGGTATGGAGGGAGAGTGTATGATGTGGTATACCAAAACATCATCTTTGAGGCACAGCTGAAGGACGGCTGCGCGCTGGATCTTCCTAGGGGCACGCTCCATGTACTCTATGTCGAGACCGATGACCCTCGTCTCTACCTTTTCGAGGGAGTTGGAGACATTGTTGATCCACTACTGAACAACCCTTTGGTGGACGGTGACGGTGGCAACTATGCGCATCAAGCCTTCGACGAGGACATGTTGGACGCTAAAAACCTGCATCTCAATCTCTTTCGCCATTTGGAACCGCTGGAACGGAGGGCTATGGTTTGGAGAGTTAGGATTAGATGGCTAGTCTAACTAAAGTAGTAGATGATTATTTAAAGAGGTTTAAACAATGTGAACGCAGTGGGGTTTGGATGCAAATGAAGATGAAGGGGAGGTGAAGAAGCCGAGGAGAATCGGTTCCCGATGGAGAAGTAAATGGGAGAAGTGGCGTGCATGCAGTTGATTAGACGGCTAGGTAGACTAAACGAAAAGGCTATGCGGGTAGATTGATGAGTCATACCTGTTCGTGTACGTGCCCATCCTTCCTGATAGGTGGGACCTATGCAAACAGATAAAAAATGTGTTGTAGCTTTTTTTTGAGCGCGTGAGTGGGAGACACAACATTCTCTGTTTAGGTGAGTATAAGTCACCTTATGAAAATCAGGTTTTCCCAAAACCTTTAGGCATGGAGCATTAACTTCCTGCTCGATCCCCTCCCAGCCTCGTTAGCCAGTGTTCTCTTCCTCTGCTGCCGCGTTCTACCTTTCCATTTTTCTCTTCTCAAGTGTGGAACGATCTGCATGCCGTCCTTGATGCACCAGAACGACCACTGCATGCATTGCGGCAGGGCATTGATTGGGCATGCATGAGAATTTGGTTCTGCTCACAATATGGATGATACCTGAACGATGAAGTGAACAGGCATGCTAGCACGGGAGACCTATTTCCGCTATACAATACTGGAGTACTCATGTTCCTACTAGTAGTAGAAGTAGTAGTACAACTGTGGTACACTTGATGGTCAAAATACTATTCATCCGGTCCTCACAGTGAAGTGACAACACCCTGTGCCTGACACTAGTCCAGGCGAGGCGGCGTGTTCGGGTTACCAAAGTCAGCCTCACCCTGTGCACTGTGCAGTCTATCACCGCCACTGTATAACACATTGGCGCCTCGCCTCGTTGCCCTCTCCGCTCCCATAGCACCACTCCATCTCCATCTCCTTCTCCGTCTCCGTCTCCATCTCACTGTGCCCCCGTGTACCGTCGCCTCACTCGCCTCCCCCAGTACCACTATTCCCTTGCTAGCCACTCCAGCACCGACATCCTTCTCCCCCATAAATCAAGCCCCCTTCCAAACTCCACCATGGCCGAACGCGAACCGCGCAGCATCCATATGAGCCGCGATTGGAGCAATCTCCCCAGTGACATCCTAGACCTCTGTTGTTCGTGTATGGATATGTTGACCGCCCTGCGGCTGGCTGCATGCTCGAGGGACATGCACACGGCCATCATCGAAGCGAGGCCTAAGCTTTTCAAGACACCCTGCTTGCTGCTATCTGGTATTCCGAGATTGGCTCACCATGATACGGAGGCGTGCATGACGCCCCTGGACTTCAATCCGATCTCCATTAGCTGAAACTTCTTTGCAGGTATGTAGTGTGTCGCCGTACAACATTTCCCTCGACATCGATCCGATCACCATCGCCCGAAACTTCTTGGCAGGTATTGGCTGCCTTCAGAGAAGACGGTAAAAAGTTGGTGCTCATGAACTTCCCATGAGACTATCCTTCCTCCGTTGGATTACATAGATCATTACCATCGCGGTCCAAGTCATCTAGTTTACTACGTCAATTGGACGGACCTTGTTTTGCAGAAGATTGTAATCTGCCAAGTGCCCACATGACATGTGAATTATGCAGACTTCAAGCTAATTGCCTTTTACGACCGCGGACTCGCCTATCTTTACGCCGGTGCCTTCTTTAGCTGGAGACAACTTGGCTCGCAGTGGATCATCGTCAAAGCTGATACACACTTTTGTGATGCTATTGAACACAATGGCATCATCTACGTGATCAACAAAGCAAATGGCACCACGTATTGCTGGGACGGCGCGTGTAAGTTGTTTCCATCTCATGTTAATGATGACGCCATGACACTGTTTGAACTTTTTGTGATGATTGGCATATCCCTGTTTGAGCAGAATTTGAGTAGAACTATGGCAATATATTAGAGATGCCGTAAATCAGCTATATTTGGAATGAGTTAATTCATGCGATTGTGACCATGTCATTACAGCCAATTTGTACCCCGAATAATCAAACGGTTAGGAATATATGGATATTATCCTTATTTTACAGTAATCTATATACTACTACTAAATATGAGTGTGTATCAATGGCCATGTTAGTTTCCTCATTTTCATGATGTAGAAACATGCACCACACTATTGGTTTCATCTAACCATACATTAGGGAAGTCAATGTGCATATGGAGAACTCTATATTTGGAAGTAGTGAAATCCTGCAATGCTTACCATGTGTACATACCTATATACGCCCTTCAGCAATCAATGGCTAGAATAATATCCTGATAAAGTTTTTGCCCATAGAACACGAGTATATAACAATGCATGGTCTGTTAGTTACCTTGAAGAATTTGTTTGTGAGGACAGAACATGATTACATAACATGCATGACATGGTAGTTTCCTGTGAAGAATCGATTGTGAGATAACATGAGTATAACCATGCATGGCACTTCTATATTTTCGAACCCAGTATACATTTCCCTGTATTTTCCTCCCAGTTCCAACAGGGACATATCAATGCTGTTTCTTGCATTACCCTAGTCATACTCTGAACAATGCTGATCTTACATTAATAATGCCTGTCCTTTTTGATATGATGTAGTGTCCCTACAGTTACTGCCCTTTGTAATCACACCACCTTTGCCAAAAACAGGGAAGCACAACTGGTTCCATACTCGATCAGACGACGACAAAAGACTGGTGATCATTCAGACACATGAGCCGGAAAAGTTATATTGCAAAAACCCCACTGTATACAAGAACCGTGTAATACGCGAGTATCCGGACAGTGGGTGTTACATCTATGAGCAGGATACCGGCTTGTTGGGGCCTTTAGGATTTTTTAGTTGGAGGCGGGTAAATAGCCTTGGTTCACACTCTCTGTTTCTCAGACTCAATTATCCGATTAACCAGGAGATCACCATTGGCAAGGACCTTGATGGCAGGGAGGCTCTGTTTGCTATGGAAAACTATGTCTACACGGCGAGCCCTAGGAGTTCGGGAACAAACTCCCCTGATTGTCAATGATACAGCCTGCAGCCAAAAGAAGGTGAGAATGACAAAGGCATCCGCATTAACTTTGATCCTTGGATGTCTCAATTACGACAGACAGTGATGTGGTTCAAGCCTTCAGGTTGATAGGTAATTGGGTTGTTGCATCGAAAGGGTGGACTACTGGTGTCTCCGGATCACTGGTCGCTGAAGCGGGGCTGCAAATTATGATGGTGTTGGATCATCTCTTCGAATGACTTTGTTATCTTCGCTGCTGGTTCTGGATGGGTAGTTCTTTCTTTTGTTATGCATATTCCTTGTCATTTGGTCATCCTCGTCTATGTCACTCTTACTATGTAATAGTTGCTTCTAATTAGAATGTCATTCTCGTCTGGATCATGAGAGTCTGAGCGCTGCAGATGGGTGCGTTTTGGTGGTGTAGCATGACTTTATATGAACTATCATGTCTTCCAGTTTATGTCAGTAGTAGTCACTAGTCAGTGTTTGAATGTTGTATATATCATTGTTTCGAACTGTTTATTGTCTCGAACTACTGGTGGGCCAAATGAGGGCATCACCATTCTCCAGTGTTCAGAGTATATCTCCTTTTTTCAAGTTATATAATTTGAGCTCATTGTCTTTTCAATGATGTACACTTGTTTGGGCCAGTGAGGTGTCATTGAATATGGGCCAAGTAGTAATGCAATGCCAAACAGGTTAATTATGACTCTCAGGCCGGGCACTCAAAAGATCCTGAAAAAAGGCCGGGCTCTCCAAAAAAGAAAGAATAAGGACTCTTAGGCCGACATGTGGGCGCCATCGGTGTTTTCGTGCGCTTGCGTGCCGAGAGCGTATTGGCGCGTGCTCGAAATTCATGCTACCTTTTCATCCCCAGTCTCCCGCCCCTCCCCCACCTCTAGAATCTCGATTCCTACTCCAATTCCCCCAAATCCCCCTCTTGTACTCCCTGTACTCAAGCGCACTATCATGTCGCTCGTCAACGCGGATCTCCGAGCCGGAGATCCTGAGGTCCGTCCTGCCTTCGGTCGCTGCGTGCTATCGCTCAATAGTGGCATGGCAGCGCTTGACGACCAGTTTGCAGGCAAAGTGCTGATGGTAACCATCAACGGCGACCGGCCTCCCGTCTCGCCGGACGACCTTGTCAAAGCTCTTGGCATTGCTCACGACATCCAAATAAGTGACTTGCTCGTCGAAGTATGTCCGCCACCGGCTGATTTCTTTGTCAGGTTCCAGAAAACTCTCGACTGCAGTCGTGTTCCCGGTGTTTGTTCTGCGATGGCGCACTGGTGAGCTTTGATCGGTGGCACCCAGGATGGGGCTCGGTGCCCTCTAAGCTTGAGTTTTTAACAAAGCTTACCTTCCACGACATGCCTCGACGTGCTTGGAACAGCGAGTCCATGAACGATCTTATCAACGACCTTGGAGGTGAGCTCGTAAGTATGTTTGTTCCTCCAAACAGCTGGGCTCTGACGGTTATGGCATGGATGAAGAAGCCGTCCACCATACCGAAGGTGATTGGTGTTGAGATACCGGTGCAGGAACTGGGGTTGTACTATTCGCCGCCACCAAGGCCACCGTGGACCAAGTTAGGGATGTACCTGTATCGAGTGTTCGTGCATGTCGAAGAAGTGGTCAATCCATCAATCAAAGTCCTGCCGCCGCCGCTGGTGCCAGTGTCCGTAGACGACGTCCATTACAGGAGTCAACGTCAGACTTTCCCCGTGTTGCTCGGAACGATGTATGGCACATGGCCTACTCCATCGCGCGGCGGAGGCCACTGCTTCTTTGGGAGAAGAGGCAGGGCTGGCCACCTGCATGTGCTCTAATTTGAGGTAAGAACTGAATCTTGTCAGATAGTACTAGTTAAATCCGAGCTATGGGTCTGAAGCACTGATATGCCAGTACATTTGATTGTGACCTGTTCTAATTTTGTACCTGAACTTTTTCTAGAAAGGGCTGTACGTCAACTTAATGTGCTAGCAGAACTTATTGTGTTGTTTGTCTGTTTTCTTTGCACAACATTCAACATATTTCCCCGTCATTTATAAAGACGATGAACCGTTATGTACGACTTCGTTGGTTTCAACATAGCCCTTCCCGTAGCGATCCACTGCTTCCATCCTGATTGTGCCGCCTGCGTGAAATTTTTGTATGCAAGTTCAGTGTGCTATGATGTTCTATATGATTGTGTCAACTATATAAGTTTTTACTGAGCATTAGCAATGCATATGGCTGAAAGATGTATTTACGAGCATCGACCGATGGGTCTCTCTCTCTCTCTCACACACACACACCCACACCCACACACACACACACTCACACACACACACACACGCACACGCACAAAGTGGGACCCGTTGAATTATTTATTTGCTCGTGACAACTTTTAATTAGGTTCCACTGTAATCTAACTTTTTTCTTAAGTTATTAATTGAGTCAGTGACTTCAAAAAGTTGTACAGAAGCCTTGTTTGGGCCTTTCCGGCGTCGCTGAATGTGGGCTGAGTAACCATGTTAGGTTGTACTGTACTACATAGGCCTTTTTTTTCAACATCAGCAATGCAACTGGGCCGACAGTTGTACACAATATCCGGGTTAACTTGTTATTCTCCGCCCCGCTGGGCTGCAAAGTTTCCTAGGAGGTATGCATTAGGCTTAACAAGAAAATGGACTTTAAGAAATAATAAATGGGATGTAATTATAATAACTGGGCAGTTACTATGCACCAAACACGTAATTAGTTTGAAAAATATATTATTTTTGGAATTTGTAAATTTTAATTTCATTACTTGTTGCACGCGCACTATTTTGTTGGATTTTAACGTAATACAACTTTATTTTGAAATTATATTTAACCTGACTAGAAATTTCGGATAAAAATATTTCGGATCCCATCAAAATGTGGGAATCTTTTTTGAATTCTGTTTTGAGCGGTTGTTTGAAATTATTAATCGTTGTCCCAGCTAGAAGTTGGGCTGTACTTTTAACAAACTGTAAATGGGATGTAGTAAATTCCATTAGAATTAAAAAATGGCTGTACATTCTTACAAATCACAAATGGGCTATATGTTCTCTGCCAAATCCGAGCTGTGGGCCTACCAAGTTGACGCGTACCAAGGGCTTTGTCAACTTAGTCAATATAAACGATTATAGTTGCAGTGATCGTACGATGTCCATCCAATGGCCGTACTGCTTCTTCAACCTCTGGTCTTCTTGCTCCAGCCGCCCAAAGTAGCGCCGGTCGTATCGCGTGCTCCTGCCTCCCGTGGCCGGCTGTGATGCCGCGGAGGCCTCACCGCCCCGTACTACTCCCACCGCTGGCCAGGCCATCCCTCTACTCACCCACACCCCCCGTTATTCTACGGCGACGGCAACCTCACACCGTAGCCGAACCAGTGAACCCTCGTACTCCTCTCCGCACGGGCTTCCAGTGCTGCGTCTTCCCCGGCTCCGCGTCGTCCCCTTCCTACGCCTCGCCATCGTCCAGACCACCGCCCTGGTGCTCTCGGCGCGGCGTGGTCAACGTGGTCAATGACAAACTTCCGTCGGAAGAGTACTGTACGCGGAGAGGCTGACAACTGGGTCTAGGCGGCCGCAAGGAAGTGCCTCCTTATTACGTGCAAAATAATTATTCCTCCACCTGACTGCAGGGACCCATCGGACGGGCCACCTTATTTCGTGAAAAAATGTTTCCCCCCTGACTGCTGGGACCCATCGGACGGGCCAGTGTATTTTGCGAAAAAAACGTTCCCCCCGCTATCAGCTCGGACCCACCGGAAGTGCCTCCTTATTACGCACAAAAAAATGAATACTCCCCCTGCTAGGTGGGATCCACCATGGTGGGAGGCTGACTTGTGGGCCTACTAAGTTGACTGGGACGGGGCCTTTGTCAACTTTAGTCAATATGAACAATTCTAGCTCCAGTGATCGTACGATGTCCATCCAACGGTCATAGTGCTTCTTCAACCTCTGGTCTTCTTGCTCCAGCCGCCCAAAGCAGCGCCGGTCGTGCCGCATGCTCCTGCCTCCCATGGCCGGCTGTGCTGCCGTGGAGGCGTCACCACCCCCTACTATTCCCACCGCTGGCCAGGCCCTGAGGCGACGGCAGCCTCACACTGCAGCCGAACCAGTGAACCCTCATTCTCCTCTCCGTGCGGGCTTCCACTGTCGCGTCTTCCCTGGCTCCCCGTCGTCCCCTTCCTACCTAGGCCTCAACGTCGTCCACCGCCCTCGTGCTCTCGGCGCGACGTGGTCAACGTGGTCAAGGAACGACTTCCATCAGACGTGGACTATACGTGGATAGGCTCACAGCTGGGTCCATGGCTGCAGCAAGGAAGTGCCTCCTTATTACGCGGGAAATAATGATTCCTCCACCTGACAGCTGGGACCCACCGGACGGGCCACTGTATTTCGCGAAAAAACGTTTCCCCTGACTGATGGGACCCACCAGCTACATCTTCGCACGCAAGGAAGTGCGTCTGGGCAAAAAAAAAACGATTCGCCCCCCTGACTGCTGGGACCCACCAGCTACACCTTCGCATGCAAGGAAGTGCGTCTGGG